>NW_003852406.1:19409525-19436659 GCF_000181295.1 Otolemur garnettii
TCTTTCTAAAAATAGAATATAAACGTCTTAACACAATAACTAAGAAAATGACATGAAGGCTATGTTAACCAGTTTGATGAAAATATTTCAAATTGTATATGAAAACACCACATTGTACCCCATGATAGTATTAATGTACACAGCTATGATTTAATATCATAAAAAAGAAACAAAAATTAAGAATTTCTCTTCAGCCATTAAAAATGATGGAGACTTTGCACCTTTTCTATTTACCTGGATGGTGTTGAAGAACATTCTCCTTGGTAAAGTGTCTCAAGTGTTGAAAAGCAAATATCCCATGTACTCAATACTATATTGAAACTAGCAGATCAATAACTACAGGCCTACATGAGAGAAACACAACTAAGTTTAAGAACAGGAGGGAAGAAGGGTGAGGGCTCAGCAAGCTCCCACCCAGTGGGTACAATGTAGGGGTGTACGGGCACACCTCCGGGGTGGAGGACTCAATTCAACTTGGACTCTACCTTACAAATGCAAATGATGAAACCTAATTGTATGTACCTTCATGTTAATCCAAAATTTTTTAAAAATTAAGAATTTCAAGATGGCAACAGCATAGCCTTAAACCAAACGGTAGGCTCTTCTGAGTATTGGTTTGAGGTCTTATAAATGAATGCAAGCTTGTATGGGAAGGAAAGTGCCCATTCCTTTACACAAAGTTCATCCTTCACCCAGTCAGATCTCATCCCCTCCCACTGTGCAGGGACTTTATTATCAACTGTCACTTCTGTAGAATTCCTCTTCCTCCTCTGGACTCAGGTTCTCCCATCAGCATTCAAAATGCACATAAGTCCTCCTCCCTGGGGAAAAAAAAAGAAACCTGAAGACCCGCTCTCAAGCTCTCACCCACCTCTCCCTGCTTCCTCCCACTCCCTCATCTTCTGCCTGGAGAGGGTTGTACAGACAGCCACCCCTGCGTCCTTATTTCTCATTCATTTCTCCACCCTGCCTGTCTCTCCTGCTAGGGTAATTATGATCTGAATTCATTTGCCAGGACATCTCAGCAGCATCTGACACTGGTGACCATTTTCTCTTCCTGTCTCACTCTCTTAGCATCTGAGGCATCCTGTCCTCTGCTTTTCCCTCCTCATCTCTTTCTGGCTTCTTGGCTGTCATCCTCCACCTGGCTCTAAAAGGGGGAGCTCATCACTCACCTGGTCTAGACTCCGTTCCCTCCCCACCTGCCCCCCCAGGTAAGCTCAGCCATGCCAGTGGCTTTAGTCATTGTCCCTGTATATTGAATTCATAAGTTCATGGCTCTAACCAAAACTCTCCTCAGAGTTTCAAACCCACAGTCCAATTGCCCACTTGATGGCTCCTCTTGCCTATTTCAAAGACACCTTGAACTCTATATAGACAAAACCACCTGATCTGGTCCTCTTCCATGGTTCCTTATATCTGTGGATGGCACCGCCATCCATCTTCCTTACTCCAGGAATCTAGGAGTTATCTTTCAGATTCCCTTCTTCCCTCTCCCACCCACTACTTCTTAAATCAAATCCACTACCAATTTTTGTCAATTTTACATACATCCCTTTATCTCCATCTTTCCCCCCACTCTTATAATCTGCCTGTCATCTTTTATCTGGACCACTGCAATAGTTCTCCATTGGTAACACTCATCCTCAGTCAAGCTTCCTCCCCCTACACACTACCACCAGAATGTTTCAAAGCACACATCAAGTTCAGTAGGATTCTGCTGCTCTCAGGATAAAGACAATAACCCCTCATGTGGCCTGCAGCCTAGGCCTGGTCTTCCTCCAGCTATTGTGGTCTTACAGTCCTGCATACTCTACCCAAAGGCATTGCTGGCACATACTACTCCTTCTGCCTAGAATTCCATTCCTTTCCCCGTTTGGTCTAGTTAGCTCCCAGTCATCCTTAAGCTCCCAGCACAATCACTTTTTCCTTAGGGTATCCTTCCATTAATCACCAGACAAAGCAGGGTTCCACCATCAAATACTTTTATAGCTCCATGCCTCTTTCCTTAGTAACACTTAGCATGTTTATAATTGTATCCATCTGGGTGAGGACCTGATTGAGTCTGTCTCTGCAGCTAGATGGCAGGATCTGTGAGCATAGATTGTATGTTTTTCCTCACCACTGCAACCCGGACACTTAATCAGTGTCTGGCAAGAAGAAAGTGCTCAATAAATATTTGGTCAACGAATGAATGGAAATCCTTTTGACAATATATTCCGAGATCTATAGAAGTGTTGTGCTTTGATTCAATAATACAATTTCTAGAAATTTATTCCAAGGAAGTAATTCAAAAGAATGAATATGTTCATATATATATATATGTACATATATTAAAATATTAAAATATTAACCACAAATATTTTTCTAACAGCAGCATTTTTTAAAACAAGGTAGATGTGTTGTTCTAGCACTAGGGAAAATGCTAAAGAGTGGCAAATCCACAGAGTAAATAACATACTCATTAAAAATAATTGTGCAGACTAAGTAGCAATATGGAAAACAGATTACAATATTACAGTTGTTTTTCAAAAGCTGAATGCAAAATTGGATTTTTACAACTATGTAAAAATGTTTTATGCATGCAGACAAGTACCAGATGGGAACAAGGAAAAATAAATGAGTTGATTTGTCCAAAAAGTAGATCATGATTGAATTTTCCATTTCATTTTGATTTCTCTTAGTGTGCTTATAAGACTGTTTTTGTACAAATAATACTTCAATCTACGAGTTTCATCCAGCAAGAGATTGAATGAAACAGCAATGTTAAGCTAAGGAGCCCTCAAAGCACAGTTACATCTGACTCGCTGCTCAGTGAGGTCACCCATGCCTAATGAATAATGTTATTTTAGAATGACCTTATTAACCACTTTAAAAATAGATCTCGTGATAATTATACCCCATGTTTATAATGTTGTATGAACATTCGTGTACATGGCTTCCTGTAGGCATTTTTTGTTTGTTTCCCTCAGGTAAATACCTAGGAGTCAAATGGTTGGACTATGTGGTAGATACAGAGGGTGCCCCCCTCCCCCCAAAATGCATGCACATTTTAAGAAAGGAAAAAACCCTGTTAAAATTGTAATACTCAATATGTATGGAAAACCAAAACGGTGAATACAAGCCACGTTTGAATTCTGCAGTCACAAGAGGTGCTCCAGTTGATGGCCATCAGCAGCCAGCCACTTCTGATGACGGCAAACTACTGCTTAAGCAGCGCTGACCAAAGTGTGCCCCCGTGTCACTGCACGTGCCATTTCAATTTCTTCCCCAAGTACCGCCAGGGTAGCTAGGCCCCCATTGGTAAAAGTCAAGGCGTGCTAAGTCTCCAGTTTGAAATACTGCCGCCAAATGGTCTTGCGCTCCTTAAAGGACAACAGCGCTCCCTCCATTTTCTTTGGCTGTCCTGCCTATGGCATGACACTAGCATTTAGTTGATGAATGCCTTCTTTTGAGTGAATAGCATACTACACATTGCTGCCATAATTCATTCAACTTTAAAATGTAATACATAGATATAACATTGCTTAAAAAGTGTATACATTTTTTGGCACCCCTTGTATGTATTTAACTTTTTAAGGAAATGTCAAACTATTTTCCAACATGATTGTACCATCTTACATTCCCATCAGCAACGTAGACAGCTAGTGGGAATGTAAACATTCTGCATTCTTGCCAATGCGTCGTGTGGTCAGACTATTTATTTATTTATTTTACTTTTTTTTGAGACAGGGTCTCACTCTGTCACCCTGGGTTAAGTGCCATGGCATCATCATAGCTCATAGTAACCTCAGTCTCTTGAACTCAGATGATCCTTTGGCCTCAACCTCCCAAATAGCTGCGACTACAGTCACCCACCACAACACCTCACTATTTTTAGAGATGGGGGGTCTCACTTTTGCTCAGGCTGGTCTCAAACTCCTGAGCTCAAGCAATCCACCTGCCTTGGCACTCCCAGAGTGCTAGGATTACGGACATAAGCCACCACCTTGCCTGGCCAGTCTTTTTAAATTTTATCCAGTCTAATGTGTATGTATTGTGATTTGAATATATATATATCTCTAATGACTAATAAAAGCAAGAAGTTTTCATATTCTTATTTGATAACTGTATATAATCTTTGGCAAAAGTTTATTCAAATATTTTGCCCATTTTAAAATTGAGAGTTTTGAGAAAATATGTAGTTATAAGATATATGTATATATTCCAAATACTAATCCTTTATTAGATATATTTTGCAATTATTTTCTCCAATCTGTAGTTTTCCTTTTCACTTTCTTAACATAACATGGTCTTTTGGTGAGATAATTATAAAACTTTTGTGAGTGCAATTCATCCATTTTCATGTTTATAGTTTATAATTCTCTTAGCCTAAGGTCACTAAGACTTTTCTCTTCTGTTTTGTAGGACTATTATAGTTTTAGTTCTTACATTTAGGTTTATGACTCATTTAGGGTCAAATTTGGTACCTGGTGGGAGTAAAGATTGAGGTTCATATTTTTGCATGTGGATAGCCAACTGTTTCAAGACTATTTGTTGGAAATGATAAATTATCCTTTCCTCATTGAACTGCCTTGCCATTTTTATCAAAAATTAATTGATCTGGGAAAAGAATAGTTTTTCCAACAAATGGTAATGGGACAACTAAATATCCATTTGCCAAAGAATGAAATTAGAACCCTACCTCATACTATATATAACAATAAACTCAAAATGAATCATCTACCTCCATATAAAAGCTAACGTTATAAAACACTTAGAAGATAACATAGCAGTGAGTCTTTATTGCCCTGAGCTAGGCCATAGTTTCTTAGATATGAAAATTAAAGCCACAAAGCAAAAAAAAAAAAAGATAAATCAAACCACATCAAAATTAAAAGGTTGTTTTCCAAATAATAACATCAAAATGTAAAAGACAATCTATGGGATGGGAGAAACCATTTGCAAATCATGTATCTGATAAGAGACTTGTATCCATAATACATTTTTTAAAAACCACACAACTTCTTATAACTCAATAATAAACAGACAAATAATCCAATTTAAAAATGGGCAATATTGGTCTTCCTCGTTGATTCATGAGGATATATATCTTTTTGATCTTTTTTCAAATTTATCCCTAAATATTTCATTTTATTATGACCTAGGAATTCTGTAGACATTTCTCCAAAGATATACAAGGAGCCATTAACAACATGAAATAAGCTTAGCATCATTAAGTCAGTAAGGAAATGCCAATCAAAACCAAGTAAGGTACCACTCCACACCCACTCCTATGGCCACAATCAAAAATGTGGATAATGACAAGTGTTGGTGAGATGTGAAGAAAACAAAGTTCTCATGCCTTGTTGGGAGGACTAGAAGGTGGTTTAGCTGCTTTGAGAAACAGTGTCATATTCTTGGAAAAGTTAAACGTAGGGTTGCCATATGACCCAGCAATTCCACTCTCAGGTATCTGCCCAGGAAAAATAAAAGCATATGTCCACACAAAAATTTAGACATAAATATTCAAAGCAGCATTATTCATCATGGCCAAAGAGGGGAAACAACCTAAATGCCTATCAACTCATAAATAAACACAGTGTGATATATCAATGCAATGGCACATTATTTGGCAATTAAGAGAAATAAAATACTGATACTTTCTATAACATGGATCAATCTTAAAGCATGATATAAGTGAAGGAAATCTATATTGTAGAGTTCTCTTTTTATAAATGTCCATTTATAGTAAAAGTATTGGGTAAAATAGGCAAATCTGTGAGACAGAAAGTAGATTAGGATTTGCTTCAGGCTAGGGGTTGAGGGATGGTGGAGGAAAAAGAGGAATGACAGCTAATGAGAGTGAGGTTTATTTTAGGGCAGTTGCAAATGTTCTATAATTAGACTTGGTGATGATTGCACAACCCTGTGAATATACTAAAATCATTGAGTTGCATACTTTAAATGGGCGATTTATGTAACATGTAAATTAGTTCTCAATAAGATTGTTTAAAAAATCAATTGATTATTTATGCATGGTCCATTTTAGGACCCTCTATTCTGGTCCATTAAGTGACCTATCTTGACACCAATACCATGCTGTCTTGAGTGCTGGAGTTTCATAGATTTGGAAATTAACACTGGGATTTCATCCACTTTCTTCTTAAACAAAACTGTTTGTGTTCTCATACATTTTTTTTTGAATTGGTTGTATTTTTCTATTTAAAAAAATGAAGCCTGCTGGGGTTTTTATTGGAATATAACTTAAACTAGAGTTCAATTTTAGGAGAATTAACACTTAATAATATTGGTCTTCTGATCCATAAGGATATATATATCTCTTCATTTATTTGAAAAATAAATTTGATAAATTAATATTGATATTTGATAAATTAATCTCTTTAATTTCTCTCAGCACTGTTTTTAGCATGTAGGTCTTACACATCATCTGTCAAATTTATCCCTAAATATTCAGTTTTTGTGACCTATGAAGTTTTAAAGACTTATATTAGCAGAAATAAGTCTTAGATTAGACTGCAAGGGATAGAGACAGTACAGAAATAACACAGGCCCTTTGGACCTGTCAGATTCTACTGGGAGGGAACAAACCGAGAGAAGTGCTCAGTTGCAAATCTATGCTCCCTTTCATTAAACAATATTCTGGTCTTTTACAATTTTAATTTCCAATTATTTGTTGCTACAATTGATTATCAAAAATATTTATTATATTCTGTAAATTTCCTAAATTCACTTATTAGCTCTAATAGCTTTTTTCCAGGTACCTGATAATTTTCTACAAAGATGTCATTTGCAAATTACGAGTGTTTTATTTCCTCTTTTCTAAGCTGTGTGCATTTTATTTCTTTTTCTTGCTGTATTGCACTGGTTAGAACATCCACCATAGGGTTGAATTAAAGTGATCAAAGTACAGATGAGGTTTTAGAGGAAAGCATTCAGTGTTTTACTTTTGGGGCAGCTCATCTCTAAGATGGTCCTGATGACCCTCCCCTACTGGTATTCATGTCCTTATGAGTCCCTGTGTATCTGGATTTGTCTGTGTGACCACTAGAATAGAGAGGAGGTAACACTGTGTGAATGCAGAGACTAAATGACAAAAGGCACTGCGGCTTCTCAGTCTGCCTGTTTAGAATTATTTACTTGGGGGAAGCCAGATATTGTGTGAAGCAGCCCTATGGAGAGGTCCATGTGGCAAGGAACTATGGCCTCCTGATAAGAGTTAGTGAGGAAGCTCAGTGTCCAGGCAGTGAATGTTGGCATATTAGAGGAGCATCCTCCACTCCCAGTCAAATCCTCAAGACTGGAGCTCTGACTTACAACTTGACCATAATCTGTGGAAGACTCTAAAGCCAGAACCACCTGACTAAATAACTCCAAGTTACTGATGCTTAGGAACTGCATGAGATAATAAATGTTTATCTTTAAACTGCTAAGCTTTGGGGTAATTTATTACAAAGCAATAGATAACTAAACACAGATTTTGGTATTTGGAAGTGGAGTACTGAAATAATAAAAACTTAAAATTTGAGAGTGGCCGGGTGCAGTGGCTCATGCCTGTAATCCTTACACTTTGGGAGGCCAAGGTGGGAGTACTTCTTGAGTCTAGGACTTCAAGACCAGTCTGAGAAACATAGTGAAATCGTAGCTCTACAAAAAATAGAAAAATTAGCTAAATGCAGTGGTGCACACCTGTTCCAGCTGCTCAGGAGGCTGAGGCAGGAGGATCACTTCAGCCTAGGAGTTTGAGGTTGCAGTGATCTGCTATGTCTGTTTTACTCCATGCTAGGTGAGAGAGTGAGACCCTGTCTCAAAAAATAAATTGAGGATGGGTGATTTGGGTGCTTAAGAATTGACAAGAGCTGGAAGGACCTTGAGGAGACTGTTGGTGAGGATTTGAAGGGAAATGAGGAGCATGTTATTGGAAACTGGAGGAAGGAAGATTCTTATGTAATTGGAGAAAGCTTAGCAACACTATCACTTACAGTTATGTGGAAAGCAGAAAAGGTTCCTAATGAACTAGGGAAATTGAGCTAAGGACTGTTAGTCCAGACTGTTGAAGGTACTGCCTCATTTCTTGCTTGTTGCTTATAGTAGAATGTTAGAAAAAAGATAGTTTGGGGGTTTTGTTGTTGTTGTTTTAACAGAGAGAAAGGCCTTGCTGTTCATAAGACTCCTACCTCTTCAGATAACAAACAATGCTAAAATTAAGAAATAACTTCTGAGAAAAGATCAAACCCTGGACCCTCTCAGGAAATTGTGTTCCAAAGTTGAAGCCAAAGGAGGGTATGACTGTGAATACCTTTTATAGAATAATCAAAAGGCAGTGCCCTAGAATACTATTCAGTCACACTGTAACTCTAGAGATTTTCAGGGTATGACTCACCAGAAATGAGTCACTAAGTGGGCAAAGATTCTGAAGCCAAAGAGCCTGATGAGGGGGTACACAGTTGAATGAGCAGGATGACCCCAGGAGGGATGTGGGGAACAGGGAAGCACTCCAGGGCTGCCAAGAGAGTAGACTTTGTGGCCAAGAACATGGACTCTGGTTCAAATCCCAGTTCTTCCATTTATTGGCTATGAGAACTGGGGCAAGATACTAATACTTCATCCCTCAATTTCCTCAGCAGTAAAATTGAGGAACATAGCACATATCTTCCAGAGTTGTTGGGAGGGGTAAGCGGCTTAATACATGTGAGCACTTAGAGCAATGTCTGCACAATAAATAAATGGTAGCTGTTGTCATTATTTGGGATGGTAAAGTGAAAAGAGTCTATATTTCTTACAGTGAAGCTGGATCAGAGCTAGCTGTTATAATGTGAGCAACAAACAGAACTGTGGCCTCAGCTGTCACAGGCTATGGGGGCTCTCAGAAGCTATCAGGATGTGGCAGTAACCCACGGACAGATGGGAGACTAGGTCCCAGAGGTTTAGTTTGTAAGTGGCATACAAGCGACACAGACAGAGCTGGGAAGTAAAAAGGAGAGAGTGCTAAGGTCTGAGAGTACTTAGAAGACCAGATAGAACTGGAAGGTTTTTGTTTGTTTGTTTGTTTGTTTGTTTGTTTTTATTGAGACAGAGTCCCACCCTAGGCCCTGAGCAGAGTGTAATGGCATCATAGCTCACTGCACCCTCAGACTCCGGCCGTGGGCATCCCACTGCCATAGCCTCAGGAAGCTGCTGGGATTATAGATGCTTTCCATGGTGCCCAGATGGGTTTTTCATTTTTTAGGAGTTGGGGTCTCACTGTCGCTCAGGCAAGTCTCAAACTCCTGAGCTCAAGCAATTCTTTCTTCTCAGCCTCCCGTAGTGCTGGGATTATAGGTGTGAGTCACCACATCCACTGGAAGAGTTTTTTTTTTATATAGACTTGTCCAATATGTTCATTTTTGTCAGAGAATGGAGCTTGGAGGAAGCTAATGGTGGCTTTGCTGACCTAGTGCTGAGGAGTTCAGGGTCTCCTGGTACCTGCAGCCCCAAAATGAGCACAAGCACCTCCTTCCCTCCCTCATAACCAGCCTGGGAGAGACCTGGGCAGGAATGGGCAGTACTCACTGCCAGAGAAGGGCTGACATAGTCACAAATGTTAATATAAGTGTTTATACTTTTAGCCAGTATCTACTAAGTACCTCCCACATGCTAGTTACAACTGTATTAGGATAAACTATTTGGGGCCTATAAAAATATAGATCAATCTAATATATTAGTTTACTTAATAATGATATCAGTAAAACTGTATGTGGTATATTATCTCTATTTTACAGATGAGGAGATGCAACAAGTGACTTACCCAAAGTCACACAGCTAGCAACTGTGGTGGAGCCAGTTTACCAATTCAGGAGCTCTGATTCTAGAGCCCAAGCTAGTGAATTCCTTCATACACCCAGATGACTGTGCCCACAGTCAAAGGGGGCTGGTTCTGGCACCTGTTCCCCATCCGCCAGCACACCCAACCCCCAGAGTCTGGTCACCAGCTTTCCCTGGAAACTTAGATTAGCCCCAAACCTCCTGGGGCCTTATCAGGAAGAGTGTGTGCTGGACCAGCCCTGTGATCTCATGCTAGTGGGGATGCAAGACAATGGGGTGGCTCGTGAGCAACACGCATCGTGGTGGAGACAATGTGCTTCTCCAAACACCAGCCACAGGAATAACAAACATCACTGACTTCCATAGCACCAAAGTCTAAATATTGAAGTGGAGCATCCGTGCCTCTACAAGTGGGGTGATATTCCGGTGGAAAAAGCCAGCAGCTTCTATTATTTTGAATTCCCGAGAGGAGAGATCTGAGGCTGTTTCTCTAGTCCTACAAGACCTCTGCCATCTCTCCCAAGGCCCCAGCCTGCAAGAGGGCTTGTTTGATGTGAGCCAGACTTGGGGACCCCAAGCATCCCACTGTGATCTTCACTAGTCACTAGCAAAACAAGAAAATAAGGACAATGTGGAACATTTTTCCTAAAACTATGAAGGCATCTGTTTAAAGAATCCTCTGTGTGATGCCCGGCTTCCTTCTCAAGCCTCCCCTGCTCTCTTTGTTAGCACTATCCCCCTGCCTTACCAGCTTCCTCTTCAAGTATAGATGACAGCATTGCACAGGCCCTAATAGTGGCTTCTCCAGCCCCAATTCTGCTTCCTGAATTTTCAGCCTCAATTTCCATTGCTAGGTGCATCATCTCCACATTTCTTGGCTCACACTCTCTCAAGAGAACTCAGTTGGCCTAAGATGCCTATTTTTACACCAGACCATGTCATATGTCTCTGGCCAGCCACTCAACAAGTTGCCTTGGTCTCCCAGTTGCATGGCCTTCATTGGTCCAATCAGCTGGCAAAGTCACATGGCTCCAGTTAGGGTCCTTGCTGAGCAGGTGGTGACAGTGAGCCAGTTCCCCCTAGCAGGTGTCATGATTGACAGGGCTGGTACAAAAGTTCAATTGTAAGGTTTCCCACCAAGACTGGATTTGTATTTCTTAGCCCAGGAAAGTTTCAGAGTTGTGGCTTAAGAAGTTTCCCCTGAGACATCAAGGAGCAGTGTCAGGTTCTCAGGGGAGAGGTACCCACGGGTTACACTCATACTAAAGGGGAAGGATTCAGTCCAAGGGAGTGGCTACTGGGTAAGGGAGGAAGACACAGATTTAGACATATTTAGGAAGTAAATCGGTAAGTCTTGGTGAATTATTGGACATAAAGAATGAATAAAATTTGAGATGGTGGCACCGTTCACTGAGAAAGAACACAGGAGAATAGTAGGTTTGGGAGATGAGGAGAAATGGTAAGTTCTGTTCTGACACGCTGGAATAGGCCTGTCAGACATGCATGCATAAGACACCTGGTAGAGCTGGGCTCCAGGTGTAGGGTGTTCAAGTGTGACCCTTAGGAAAGAAGGCTGGGCCAGAAGGATAGATGTGATGGTTGGGGTGGTTGAAACCCCAGCATACATGATTTCATCCGGGGAGAAATGGAGTGTATGACTGACAGTGAGTAAATGAATGACCAGGCTAAGACTTGGGATTCACTCCTTCCTGAGTGACAAAACTGCTCACTGAGACCTTGCACTCAGAAAAGGCAGAATGATGAATGGAAAGAGTGTGGGCTCTGAAACTTACTAGTTAACATGCCTTTGGGCTATGTCCATACCCTCTGTGGCCTTAGCTCCTCATCTCAAAATGGACTTAATGACATTTATCTCATTGAGCTGTAGTGAGATAGCAACAATAGAGTTCTAAGCACAGGGTTTGGTGTGTGCAGCAGCCATTTAACAGACATTTTAGACTCTTGCCTCCTCTCCAAAGGACACAGTGACTGACCTTAACTTCATCTGGAGATAATGTCAGGAGTCTAAATTTGAGGCCTGGGCCTCAAATAGCCTCACTGCTCTTTACCCACAACTGCTGCACGGACCCTCCATGATAGGCCATGCCCATCCCGGGATCTCATCCCCAGTGGATGCCTCCCTCTTGCAGGACTCTCCAGATTCTAAGGACCTGCCCACCCCTTGCCCCATTCTCCCCCCTGACTATAGCTATCAAGGCATCGGCCGCTCTCCTAGGCAAGTATCTTGTTTTTAAGTCTTCCAAACTTTCCCTGGTGCTAAGAACTCCCATTCTGTCACTTGTATCAGAGCCACAAAGACAGAAATTACATGGGAAAGGGTGCTGCCTTCAGTTAATGTCAAACATTCAATGCTTGAGCATTAGTTTACTTCAAGGCATAATAAGATATTTATAGAACCCTATTGGGAGAAATAAAGGAAGATGAAAATAATGGAAGACTAGCCCCAAAGACTAGAAATAACAAAGGCAGCAATTTTCTAAAGTTTCTATGCATATGGATTTAATGTCCTACCTGTTAAAGCTCTTAAGAGATACTTTATAAGAACTTGATGAATGAAAAGTGTTACTGATACTAGATTAAATGATTAAAAAGACTAAAGCTTCTTTTTTAAAGGATAGGACAGTAAAGCTAGCCTACCAGATTTTATAATATATTACAAAGTGATAATTATTCAAACCACATGGTAAAATGGAAGAAAATGTAGTGGAACAATCCAAAATTAATTCAATATATAGTCAGGTGAGAAATAGTTCAAAAATCCAATAACTGGAAATAGGAAAATAATTACTATATAAAAAATGTTTTGGAGAGAGACCAGAAGAGAGTCACACCTTATATCATTTTTTTACAATAAGGTACAGATGAGATTATGTGCATGTGTGAAAAACAAATTATAAAAAACAAGAAAATGCATTTCCACATTCATTATATTGGAAAAAAATCCATCAACAGAAACAAAACATATTTTCAAATTAAAAAATAAGGACCAGCCAACTGGAGCCAGCTTTCAACAGAAGCTCCTGTCCAGAGGGAGAGTTAACGGCCAGACAGAACCCAACAAAGCTGAAGGGTGGGAGCCAAGCTGAGAGAAGAGATCGATAATTACATGTCTTCTCTGCTGAGGCAAGCTGCAACTCCAAGGAAAAAATTTCAGGTACAGAACCCACCCCAAAGAAGATGAGCTACCATCCTCTCCCCCAAGAGAGTTGCTTGCTTTTCTGTGGGATCTTTACTAGGGAGTGGTGAACTGAGATCCTCTTCTCTTACCTCAAGGGAGTGAGTTGTTGGTAGCTGGACTCCTCCATAGAGTCCCGGCTGTGAGCCTGGGCATTCTCTTGTCTGGCATGAATGGCCAAATATTTTCCCTACCACTTTGAACTCCCAGTCCACCCTTCCCCCCTGGCCTGGCAGTCTAGAACCCCAACCCCTACAGAGACCAGAATGTCCATGGTTCTTTATCACAACTGGGAGTTGCATGATCTGAAGTAGCTATGCTGTAACTGTAAATTTGGTAACAGTGCAGAAAGGCACGGGGGGAAGGTGTCTGGCCTGGCTCTGAGAAAGTGCAACCCAGCAGCAGGTAGAGACTTGGGTCTCTGGACAACGGGTGGAGGCTTGGGAATGGCTGAGGCATGGGAACTCGAGTAGAGACAACTCCCACCCAGCAGCAGCATTAATCAAGTGATCCCACTGGGGTCAAATTTTGAAGAGACACCTCCCCAGTTCTGTGGACTGCCAGAGGGAGCTAGATCTCACACTGGAGGGATACCAGAGGCAGAGTTCCTGAGGGCAAAAAACATTTGCTGCTTTGTTAACCTCTGGTTTAGAATGAGCTCAGGTGGAACACTTCCCAGTTACCATTGAGCACCCGAGGTAGTCAGAATTCAACTCCCCTAGTCAGTTGGTGGCAAAGTGTGGTCACTGGGCTGATGAGGCATTGACTTCCCTCCGACTGTGGCAGGCCCAAATCCCTGGCACATTTGCTCATTGGAGGGAACTGGGCCACAGCCCTGTGGGGCTACCAGTGCCTGAGTGTGACAGAGGTGCAAGGTGGGGGAGGAGGTGCCAGCCCCCCTGGACTATTTTGCTGGGTGGGCCTTTCTGAGTCCACAGAGCACTGGAGTGAGTTACATTAGAGCTGCCAGTGGACCCTGTTACCAAGATGCTGAAGACTTTTTGAACTTTCCCACCTGATCTGTGATTGTGTTGACTGGGACAATTGGTTTGGAACTCTTGACCTGGGCCAATCACCTGGGGACCCACCAAGGTTTTACCCTGGTTGTATTGTTGTGGGAGTTTGGGGTTCTCCTCTTCCAGTTGTTGCCGGGGGGTGGGGGTCTCAGTTGCTTATATTTCTCCATAGCTGAGATTTCAGACCAAAGCCACTGATTCACTAGGATTGGACAGAGACTAGCTGAATACAGGTCAGAGCCATCTAACCCCATCACACCAAGCAGGTCCCCAGAGTTTCAAGCTGTAGTACTGAATGGGAAGCTCTACGGGAAAAGCTGCAATCACCAGTCCCAGTTATTCAGTAAAGGGCTGGTTAATTACAACTCCAGGAGCCCTTAATTCAATTTCATCTTACCAGCTTCTCTAGCCAAACAGTGAAAAATAATCATGGGGAGGAATCAGTGGAAAAACTCTGGCAACATTAATAATCAGAGTAGATCAACTCTCCCAAAGAAAGATAAAGGAGATACAACAGAAGGTCCCATTCATAAACAAATGGCTGAGAAATTGAATTCAGAATTTGGAGTGCAAATAAGATTAATAGAATGGAGGTAAAGTTGGAATTAAATAATTCAAGGAGCAATTCCAAAGTTTCCTAAAGAATTCAATGAATTCAAAGACAAAATCACCAAAGATTTTGACACATTGAGGCAAGAACTTGCAGCCCTCAAAGATCTGAGAAATACAGTAGAATCCCTTAGTAACACAATGGAGCAGGTGGAAGAAAGGATCTCTGACATTTAAGACAAAGTTTTTGAATGCTCCCAAATGCTCACAGAGGAAGAAAAGTGGAATGCAAAAATAGATAATTCCCTAAGAGAATTGTGGGACCACTCCAAAAACAACGAACATTCACCTTATAGGAATCCCTGAAGAAGAGGATGGTCCATAAGGCACAATACTCCACTCCAAGACATAACTGAGGAGAACTTCCCAAGCATGGCAAAAGATACTGAAATTCAGATAGCAGACAGTTTCAGAACCCCAGCATGACTCAACCCAAATAAAGCATTTTCTAGACACATTGTAATTAACTTAGCCAAAGTTAATATGAAGAAGAAAATCCTGCAAGCATCCAGAGGTAAGAAAATCATAACCTACAAGGGGAAGAATATTAGAATGACTGCAGATCTCTCTGCTGAAACTTTTCAAGCCAGAAGAGGATGGTCATTGACCTTCAATCTCCTAAAACAAAAGAAGTTTCAGCCCAGGATCCTGTATCCAGCTAAATTGAGCTTCATTTATGATGGAGAAGTTAAATACTTTAATGACATACACATGCTGAAGAAATTTGCCATCACTAAACCAGCTCTTCAGGATATTCTCGGACCAATCATCCATAATGACCAGCACAATGCTCTACCACCAAAGTAAATTCACTCTGAAATTCTTGACCAAAACCCAATTTCCACAGTGGTGAAAAGATTTAAATTGTCCACTGGACTTTTGAAAAACTTGACACTCAAAATATTACCAGGCTTATCAATACTCTCAATTAATGTGAACGGCTTTAATTGCCCTCTTAAGGAGCACAGGTTGACTGGCTGGATACAAAAATTCAGGCCAGATATCCACTGCATACAAGAATCTCATTTTACCTTAAAGGATAAATATAGAACCAGGGTGAAGGGATGGACATCTGTAATCCAGGCAAACAGAAATCAGAAAAAAGGCATGGGTGGCAATTTTATTTGCAGGTACATTACCCTTTAAACCAACAAAAGTAAGGAAAGACAAGGATGGTCACTTCATATTTGTTAAGGGAAACAATCAACATGAAGAGATGTTAATTACTAACATTTATGCGTCCAATCAGAATGCTTCTCAATTTATAAAGGAGGCTCTAACAGACCGAGCAATTTAATATCTTCCAGCACCAAAATAGTTGGAGATTTTAACACCCCTTTGGCAGTGTTGGATAGATCATCCAATAAGAAACTAAGCAAAGAAATTTTGGACTTAAACTTCACCATACAACAATTGAATTTAACAGTCATCTACAGAACATTTCATCCTAACAAAACTGAATATACATTTTTCTCATCAGCCCATGGAACATCCTCCAAAATTGATCACATCTTAGGTCATAAGTCTAACCTCAGCAAATTTAAAAGTATAGAAATTTTTCCTTGTATTTTCTCAGATCATCAAGCAATAAAAGTTGAACTCACCAATAAAAGGTATCTGCATACTCATACAAAAACATGGAAACTAAATAACCTTATTCTGAATGATAGCTGGGTCATAGATGAGATTAAGAAGGAAATTGCCAAATTTTTGGAACAAAATAATAATGAAGACACAAATTATCAGAACCTGTGGGATACTGCAAAGGCCATCCCAAGAGGGAAATTTATAGTGTTGCAAGCCTTCCTCAAGAGAATGGAAAAAAAGGAAGTCATTAACTTAATGGGACACCTCAAGCAACTGGAAAAGGAAGAACATTCCAACCGAAAACCCAGCAGAAGAAAAGAAATAACTAAAATTAGAGTGGAATTAAATAAACTTGAAAGCAAAAGAATTATTCAAAAGATCAATGAATCAAAAAGTTAGTTTTTTGAAAAAATTCAACAAAATTGATAAAACTTTGGCCAACATAACCAAAAATAGAAAATTAAAGTTCCTGATATCATCAATTAGAAATGACAAAGGCGATATAACAACAGACACCTCAGAAATTCAAAGAATCCTTAATGAATACTACAAAAAACTTTATTCTCAGAAATATGAAAATCTGAAAGAAATTTACCAATACTTGGAAGCACACCAACTTCCTAGACTTAATCAGAAAGAATTGGAAATACTGAACAGACCTATATCAAGTACTGAAATAGAATCAACTATATGAAATTTCCCAAAAAAGAAGAGTCCAGGACCAGATGGCTTCACATCAGAATTCTGCCAAACCTTTAAAGAAGAACTAGTACCTATATTACTTAACCTTTTCCAAAACATCAAAAAAGAAGGAATACTTCCCAACATATTCTATGAAGCAAATATCTCCCTGATCTCCAAACCAGGAAAAGACCCAACAAGAAAAGAAAATTATAGACCAATATCCTTAATGACATAGATGCAAAAATACTCAGTAAGATCCTAGCAAACAGAATCCAGCAATACATCAAATGAATTATATACCATGACCAAGTAGGATTTATTCCAGGGTCTCAAGGTTGGTTTAATATACGTAAATCTATAAATATAATACATCACATAAACAAACTAAAAAACAAAGACCACATGATTTTCTCAATAGATGAAGAAAAAGCTTTTGACAATTTCCAGCATCCTTTCATAATCAGAACACTTAAGAAAATAGATATAGAAGGGACTTTTCTAAACTGATATAGGCCATATACAGCAAACCCACAACCAATATCATATTGAATAGAGTAAAATTGAAAACATTTCTACTCAGATCAGGAACCAGGCAAGGTTGCTCAACTGATTTTTAACACTGTAATGGAAGTCTTAGCCATGGTAATCAGGCCAGAGAAGGCAATCAAGGTATACAAATAGGGTCAGAGGAGGTCAAACTTTCACTCTTTGCAGATGATATGATTTTATACCTGGAAAATCCCAGGGACTCAACCACAAAACTCTTAGAAGTGATCAAGGAATACAGTAGTATCTCAGGATACAAAATCAATACTCACAAATCAGTAGCTTTTCTATACACCAACAATAGTCAGGGTGAAAAAACAATCAAGGACTCTATTCCCTTTATGGTTGTGCCAAAGAAGATAAAATATTTGGGAATTTGCCTAACAAAGGACATGAAAGATCTCTATAAAGAGAACTATGAAATTCTGAGAAAAGAAACAGCTGGAGATGCTAACAAATGGAAAAGCATTGGCTGGGAAGAATCAACATTGTTAAAGTGACCATATTACTCAAAGCAATTTATAAATTTAATGCAATCCCTATCAAAGCACCATTGTCATACTTTAAAGACCTGGGAAAAAATAGTACTTCATTTTATATGGAGTCAGAAAAAAACCTCAAATAGCTAAGATATTACTCAGAAATAAAAACAAATCAGGAGGAATCACGCTACCAGACTTCAAACTATACTATAAATCTATAGTGATCAAAACAGCATGGTACTGGCACAAAAATACAGAAGTAGATATATGGAACAGAATTGAGAACCAAGAGATGAACCCAGACACTTATCATCATTTTGTCTTTGATAAGCCCATCAAAAATATAAATTGAGGGAAAGATTCCCTATTTAACAAATGGTGCTGGGAGAACTGGCTGGCAACTTGTAGAAGACTGAAACTGGACCCACACCTTTCAGCATTAACAAAAATTGACTCTCACTGGATAAAAGATTTAAACTTAAGACATGAAACTATAAAAATACTAGAAAGTTCATAAAAAACACTGGAAGAAATTGGCCTGGGAGAATACTTTATGAAGAGGACCCCCTGGGCAATTGAAGCAACACCAAAAATACATTACTGGGATCTGATCAAACTAAAAAGCTTCTGCACAGCCAATAACACAGTAAGTAAAGCAAGCAGACAGTCTTCAGAATGGGAAAGGATATTTGTAGGTTATACTTCTAACAAAGGTTTGATAACCAGAATTCACAGAGAACTCAAACTTATTAATAAGAAAAGAACAAGTAATCCCATTTCATTGTGGGCAAGGGACTTGAACAGAAGTTTCCCTGAAGAAGAAAGACACATGGCTTACAGACACGTGAAAAAACGCTTATCATCTTTAATTGTCAGATAAATGCAAAGCAAAACCACTTTGAGATATCATCTAACTCTCGTAAGAGTGGCTCACATAAGAAAATCCCAAAACTACAGATGCTGGCATGGATGTGGAGAAAAGGGAACACTTCTGCCCTGCTGGTAGGAATGCAAGCTAGTATGTTCCTTTTGGAAAGAAGCATGGAGAACACTCAAGGATCCGAAGTAGACCTGCCGCAATTCCTTTACTAGGTGTATATCCAAAGATGAAAAATCACTTCACAACAAAGATATTTGTACCAGGTTGTTTATTGCAGCTCAATTCATAATAGCTAAGTCATGGAAGAAGCTAAAGTGCCCATGAATGGATTAATAAATTGTGGTATATGTATACTATGGAATATTATGCAGCTTTAAAAAAAAGATGGAGACTTTACCTCTTTCATGTTTACATGGATGGACCTAGAACATACCCTACTTAGTAAAGAATCTCATGAATGGAATAAAAAATATACAATGTACTTAGTACTATTATGAAACCAATTTATAATCACTCACACTTTCATATGAAGATTAGATCACAACTATGGCCCAAGATGAAGGAGGGGGGGTGGTCAGATCGAGGGAGGGTGAATGGTGGGTTCACACCTATGGTACATACTGCAAGGGTACATGTTGGATCTATTAAGTATAGAGTATAAATGTCTTAACACAATAATTAAGTAAATGAGATGAGGTATATATTAACCAGTGTGACGTAAACATTCCTAATTGTATATGAAATCAGCACACTGTACCACACAAATGCATTAATATATACATGATCTATGTGTTTATGATTTAATAAAAAATAAATTTAAGAAAAATGAGGACTGGGCTCACAGGCTCACATCTATAATCCTAGTACTTGGGGAGGCTGAGGCAGGACGTTTGAGGCCAGGAGTTAAAAATTCAAGACCAGCCTTAGCAATATAGTGAGACCTCATCTCTATTTTATAAAAAAGGAAGGAAGGAGAAGGAAGGAAATGAGGGAGGGAGGGAAGGAAATCTCCTTTCTGTTGAATAAAATATAGTACGACCACAAGAGGAAAAAGAAATGGCAAACAGTGAT
Organism: Otolemur garnettii; assembly: GCF_000181295.1. Taxonomy (NCBI): domain Eukaryota; kingdom Metazoa; phylum Chordata; class Mammalia; order Primates; family Galagidae; genus Otolemur; species Otolemur garnettii. The sequence continues at coordinate 19,429,401 of NW_003852406.1, forward strand.
AAAACTAAAATAGACAGTGTCCAGATTCTACTCAATAAGCAACAAAGATGATGAACGGATAGTTTACACAGGAAGTACAGATGGTAAATGAAAAAGTACATAGCTCCACCAGAAATGAAAGAAATGAAAACAAACCAGCTCTGGGATAGCAGTGCACACTTATCAAACTAGTGAAAAGAAAAGAAAATGACAAAACCCTGTACTGGCAGAACTGTGCAAAACAGGCAGATTGCTACAGTGAAGCTCAGAGCAGGAGCTGGAGACAGACTACTGGGTTAAATACAAGACCCACCATGTGCCACTCTGAGTCCTCGGGCAAGTGACTTATCTCTCTGTGCTGTGACTTTCTCCCTGTCAGATGAGATGTAAATAATATCTGGAAAAAGCTGAGAACAGTGCTGTGTACAGTGCTAGCTAATCTTTGTGTAGGAATTTCTCTCAATTATAGTAAAAGGGCATGGACTTTGGAACCCAAAATTATTCATACAAGAAATATTTACTGGTCATTGCCTATAGCTCAAAGGAGTAGGGTGCTGGCCCCATATGCAGGAGGTGGCAGGTTCAAACCCAGCCCTGGCCAAAAACAAAAAATTGCAAAAAAAAAAGAAATATTTACCAAACGCCAGATCCAGGTGCAAATCCCAGTTCTGTTAATTATTAATGATGTAACCTTGTGAAAATTGCTTAGCAATCACAAATCTCAATTTCCCCATCTATAAACCAGACTAATAGAATCTACTTCTTAGTGTTGTTTGAGGCATAATGAGATGTTACACATAAAGTTAAAGGAAGCCTTGGTGCAGAGAAGTTCTTGATGCATATTGGATTTCTTGATCCTCCTCCTAGAACATCAGTCCAGCCCAGGTGCCCAGCCCAGGTCTGTGGTTATAGAATTTGTTCTCCACCAGCTCAACCTGATTAAGATCTTCAGAGGCCCCAAGCCCCAAAGCTCAGGATGTCACCTACTTCCAATATCTACAAATCAAAGCAACATCACCAATTCATAGAATAAAAGTTGGTGTTCTGATGTGCCATAAAACTTCCATGCATGCTGTAAACACAACCACTTGTTTCCATATTTTCCCTCACTCTTGCTTACCTTCTTTGGTTGGCCTGTTTCCTGTGGGCCTCTTGCAGGTAGCTGAGCCTGGCCAGCGGGTGATTCCAGCCTGCTGCCAAACCATCCCCACAACGTGGGGGCCATACAGATTGCAGTTTCCCTCCCCAGGAGCATTTGCAATTTTGGTAGTGGAAAATAAGAGCTCCTGGGTCCAAAAGCCAGCCACAGAATGGGCACTCGGATATGGACTGAAAGAATAAACAGATGCATGAAAAATGGAATTTCAGCCCCCGTGAGAAAGGTAAAGTAACCAGAACCGCTCATTTTGCAGGGCTGATACTCCAAATATTTAACAGATGGGGTAGCACAGCACTGACTAATCAAACAGGCCTGGAGACCCATGCTAGACTAAGCGTGACCCCCTTGCTTGTGGAGAATGGAAGTCCAGGGTTCTGAAGGGAGAAAGTGGGGAGGGCCACACAGGGCCTGAAGCAGCTGCTATTCATCAGTAGTATGAAAGTACCTCAGTACTCCAACCACCGGCACAGCCCTGTCACACACACAATGACTCAACACCACCTACGGTTAAGTGGTTGCATGGGAATCAAGAAACTTCCATCACTTCCCCTCCCTAAGCCCCAATTTTCCATCTACAAAACAAAGTCAAACTTAGTATTTTTTTCAGGACCACTCCAGCTCCAACTATTTGTGATTTTGATGCAATAATAATTGCAACAATGTGTGGAAGCTGGTCTGGTATGGAAGAAAAAGTACATGCTCCGAAGCTGCTCGACCCAGTCCACGTTCCGGCTGTTACCTACTGCGGGGCTTGGTTCCAAATCGATTAACTTCTCTGAACCTCCACTTTTTTGTTTGTTTGTTTGTTTTGTTTTCCTTTTTTTGAGACAGAGTCACAGAGTCTCGCTCTCTTGGCCTGTGTAGAGTGCCCTGATGTCATAGCTCCCAGCAACCTCAAACTCTTGAGTTCAAGTTCTTATCTCAGTCTCCTGAGTAGCTAAGACTACAGGCACCCACCATCATGCCTGGCTAATTTTTTCTATTTTCAGTTGAGATGGAGTCTTGTTCTTGCTCAGGCTGGTCTTGAACTCCTGAGCTCAATCAATCCACCCGACTTGGCCTCCCAAAGTATTAAGATTATAGGAATGAGTCACCACTTCCAACCTTCCACTTTTCAATAATTCAGCAAATATGTACTGAGTCCTTTTTCTGCACCAGGTCCTAGGAACACATTGGTGAACAAGACTTAGTGCCACCATGGAACTCACCTATTCTACTTAAGATTCCTTGGATGCAAGTGACAAAAACCAACTCAACTTAGGAAAGCTTAGGAAAAGGTAAGGATGTGGCAAGTCTAGGGGGGGAATGCAGCCGGACCTTGCCTAGAATCTGGACTGGAAAGCCACCAGCCCCTCTACCACTCTCAGTCCACCTGCTGCATTGTTCGCTCTCCACTGCCCATAGTTCTGATAAGCCTCAGTTGATATGGCATTCCAATTCAAAATTCTCAAGAAAGAGAATCTAATTGGTCCAGCTTGGGTCACATGCCCATTCCTAATCCAATCACCTGTGACCAGGTGGCAGGACTCAGTACAAACACAGCCTCAGGGGCTCACCCATGTGGATGGGGTAGGGGTCCAAACCCCTAAAAGGGGAGGGGTATGAAAACTGGTGTTCACTCCATGGCCTCATAGGGTAGTTGTGAAGATTAAATGAAATTGCATAGAAAGTGGCTGGTATAGAGCCTGACAGATGTAGAAGGAGCAGAGTGCCACCGTTGTATGTTCACTGTCCGTGCTCAACTAAAAAGTGTGCTGAATGAGGAAACAGTGTTGCTAATAATAATGCTTTCATATATCCAACAGCCTTGTATCTGCTTCTCAGTTACTCCCTCCCTTGTTTGATCCCAGCCCCCACTTTGCTGGGTTGATTTAAACCAGTTATCTGGGCACATGACGCCCAGGCGGGACCATATCCACATGATGGGTGCAATGTGCTAAATGAATGAATAAGTGGAAGTGCTCCTGCCCAGCCCTCTGTGCTCCACTGGGGATTGGAGGGGTGGCTGGAAAAATGGAGTCTTTGGAATTTGTCTCCTTTTCGCCCATCTTTGTTGGAGGGCCTTCTCTTTCTCCCTTTGCTCCGTAACTAAAGAACCAGGAGCACCTCAAAAGAATTGAAGGAAGGGATTAAGGACTGGGTTCAAGTCCTCCAACCCTGACTCTAATTTGCTGACTGTCACTGAGCCATTGACCTCACCTCTCTGGACTCAGTTTCCCCACTGGCAAACAGATACAGGCACAAGCATGCTTGCTTGGCTCCTCGTGTTTAAGAGAGCTGAAGTCAAAGAGGGGAAAGGGCTTTCACAAAGCCTGGCCTCAGCCCTTCCCCACTGTCCAGAGGGGAATCTTGAGTCCCACTGATCAGGCCCCTGTGAGGTAGAGCGGAAGAGATCTCCAGGCTGCCTACCCAGCTGCTCCGCGCCCTTGGGAGCCCCTCTGTTTTCAGCCCACAACCAATCAATGACTTCACCTACTCTGTGGTTGAAATTGGAGCTCTCTTGCTAGGGGCTGAGCAGGAAGTTTTTTCCTGTGGTGGAAGCTTTTGTTCTACAAGCCTTGATCACTAGGCAAAGGAATTTCCCCACTGACGTCAGCCCAAATTCTCAGCCCAAATTCAAGCCCAAGTCCACTGAACCTGCAGGGGGGCTGAGGGAGGGCTGCCTTACAGAACAGAAGGTGCAGGGTCTCCGGCACCAGGTGGCTGCCCGCCTCTTCCTACATTAACCGGCTGTGATTTGGGGTCAGCTGCCTGTCCATCAGCTTAGGAGGAAAGCTGTGGTGAATTGAAAGCAGATATTAGGTTATTAAGTATGAAATATCCAATTTCAAATCCAAAGTTTAATTTATTCTATCTCCAGCAAGAAGCAAGTACAATTAATTGAAGTATGTACCTAAATTAGTGACACAGTTTTGCCATCTTAATGGTAGCTTGTGCATGCTAGCAGCGAAGAAACCAGGAGAGAGAGTGGTGATGAAATTGTGGAAGGCATTTTCCACAGCTTGTTGAGAATTGAATATTTTTCCTTGCAAGAAGGGGCCCAAAGCCTGGAGGAAGTGGTAGTCAGTTGGTGCAAGGGCTGGTGAATACAGTGGATGACAGAGAGTTTCCAAGTCCAGCTTCTGTAGTTTGAGCAGCATTGTTTGTGTGACATGAGGTTGAGAGTTGTCTTGCGAGAGGATTGGCCTGTCTCTATTGCCAATCTTGGCCGCTTAATCGCAAATATTACCATTTCATCCAATTGGTTACAGTAGACATCTACTGTCATAGATTGTCCAGGTTTCATGAAGCTGTAGTGGACAATACCAGCACTGGACCACCCAACAGACACCATTGACTTTTTTTTTTAATGTGAATTAGCACAGCCTCTTTTCTTTTATTTTTGTTGTTGTTGTTGCAGTTTTGGCCAGGGCTGCGTTCGAACCCACCAGCCTTGATATTTGGGACTGGTGCCCTACTCCCTGATCCACAGGTGCCACCCCACTGACTTTTTTATATAGTTTTGTGTCTCAGCACTTCATCTTTCTCCAACCATGGTGCCAAACACTTGCAATTATCAAAAAATCCATTTTCATCACACGTAACAACATGGTGTAGAAACGGTTCACTTTTTACGTTATGACAACAAAAAAAGACAAACTTCCAATTTCTCTTCTGATGCTCATTTAATTCAAGCAGCTTCTTTACCTTGCCGGTTTGTTTCAAATGGTCCAATATTGTTGGAATAACAATGTCAAACCTTGCCGCTAACTCACTCATAGGTCAAGGTGGATTCCTTTCCACTACAGCTTTCAGCTCATCATTACCCACCTTGGTCTCTGGTCACCCACCTGGCTCATTTTCAAGATTGAAATCACCAGAATGAAGTCTCTCAAACCACCGGCATACTATGTATTCATTAGCCACATCCTTCCCGAACACTTCATTGATCTTTCGAGCTGTCTGTGCTGCATTCATTCCAGGATAGAACTCATATTAGAAAATAACACTAATTATTGACTTATCCATTATTTCTCAAAAATTGTTCTAAAATTATTTCAAAGATAATCACAAACCAAAATGTGCATTTAAAAGAACGAAGATGTCCCTTCACAATAAAACAAGAAATGTCAAAATGAAATGGCAGTGGTATCAACTGTCAAACTAAAGTTACTTAAGGAAATCAGACATTTCATACTTAATAGGGAGTTGGGTGGAAAGTGGTTTGTAATTCTTTCCAGCCACTTACTGTTAGCTGAGTGACTTGAGTTAGCCACTTAACCTCACTGGGACTCAATTTCCTCATCTGTAAAATGGGAATAATCATGCTCCTCAATCTTCTCTGGTGGCTATTAAATGTAAATCTTTCAAAACTACCTGGTACGTAGTAAATGCTCAGTAAAAATAAGCAACAATTTTTGCCATTATTCTCTCTCCAGTGAAGAGGAAATGAGAAGTCATGGGCGACACACCAAGGTAGGGTCCAGCTCAAAGATGAAAGCTCCCTTCACTAAGGGTTTATCACACATTTCTGCCACAGGAACACAGCTGCTCTAGCCTTCCCAAAGATGACAGGACTCTGTTAGTTTCTTAGAGACACCATCACTAAGTACCATGAACTGAGTGGTTTAAACAATAGAAACTTACTGTTTCACAGTTCTGGGGCCCAGAAGTCCAACATCAAGATGTCAGCAAGATTGGTTCCTTCTGGTGGCCGGGAGGAAAGGACCTACCCAGACCTCTCTCCTTGGCTTGTAGATGATCTTCTTTCCTTCACTCTGTTTTTCCTCTGTGTGTATCTCTGTGTCCAAATTTCCTCTACTTATAAGGACACTGGTGATTTTGGATGAGGGCTCACCCTTAGACCTCATTTTAACTTGGTTCACTCTGTGAAGGGCCTATCTCCAAACAAGGTCACATTCTGAAGTACTGAGGGTTAGGATTTCACCATTTGAATTTTGGAGAGACACCAATTCAATCCCTAGCAGTGACTTAGGGATTGAGGTATATTTTAAGGTGTACTTCAAGTCTCTTACTAGCAAAATAGAGAAGGTAATTTGGAGCAAAAAGGTCTTCTTGAAGCCTGTCATAGCCTCCCTTGAGCATGGCTATTTATAGCCACAACAGTGTCACATCTCAAAAGCACCAGAACCTAGTCATGGAACTCAATTCATTATATTCCACTCAAAGCTTCTGCTCCCCATTCCCAATTTCATCTGTCAAAGTCAATGTGAAATCTGAGGACTCCACCCCCTGTAAAACCATAACATCCTGGATTTCCTTGGCACTGGAGATGGACAGAAGGAGCAGTGGATAGGGAGGGGATGGACCTAGATTCTAGCAACCTTGAACCTGTGACCTCCTCTCCTGGGCCTCAATTTCCTGCACTGTAAAATGTGCATGTGTGTGTCCAGGTGAAGGAGAGCTAGAGGGGGACAGTCAGACTGCTGCTCCAACTCAGGGCCATGGGACAGAGCTGGTGTGTCTTACTCAAGTCAGTTCACATGAAGTTAAGCAATTTAGAATATAACTTTAAAACCCCAAACCACACAAGTATATCACAAAGTAGAATGCAAAATTGAATACATTTTTAAGCTAAAACATGAGGTTTTAGGAAAACTAGACAAACACTGGGCAGGTAGTGGCTACTCTGTATTCCACCTCAAACCCCTTCCCTAGGATCTGAGGGGGATTCCTCTTTCCAATGGGGAATTTTTTCACTGGATAGATTTGAGATACTTTGGACTAGCTGCTGGCACAGAGATTCCAGTTCAGAACCCAAAGAGCTTTGGGTCTGAACTCCCTCCTCAACACCAAGCATCTGAGGGTGCCTTCATTGGGCACCTCATTTAGCTACTTTGCACTGTGCATGCAATGGGTAAGCCAGGTGAGAGGTCTGCAGCAGCCCCTGGGAGCTGGGAGGAGAGGTGACCAGATGGTGGGCGTGGCACAGAGGAAGCAGAATTAACCACTGGAGGAAACAGTCTCCAGCAGCTTTGTGGGGAGATATCTTGGGGCTTCCCCCATCTTCTAGTTCCTCTGATGGTCAAAATGATAGGAATTTGAAAGTAAGCCCCTGCCCTTCCCTCAAGTTCCAGCCCTCTCTCTCTTCTCCTTCACAGCCAAGCTTTTTTTTTTTTTT
>NW_003852406.1:19437073-19448884 GCF_000181295.1 Otolemur garnettii
CCCGCCACAACGCCCGGCTATTTTTTGGTTGCAGCCGTCATTGTTGTTCAGCGGGTCCCGGGCTGGGGATTTGAACCCGCCACCTTAGGTGTACGTGGCTGGCGCCTTAGCCGGTTGAGCTATAGGCGCCGAGCCCAGCCAAGCTTCTTGAAGGTGACACGTATACTTCTCCACCTGCTGTATTCTGGCTCTGCCCCCAACACCCACCTAAACTTTATCTGGGTAAGGTCCTGAGCACCTCCTTGTTATTAAAGGTTGTGAATCCTGTTCAGTCCTTATCTCACTGGCCCTCTCCACAGATGCGGGCCCTGAGGTCACTGCGTGCCCTTGGCTTTCTCCCTCACTCTCCAGCTGCGCCTTCGCAGCCCCACCCACAGCTTCTCCTGCACATCCTCCTTGCACCACCTCAGCATCCCCCAGCCCAACCATCTCTTTACAAGGATGAGTAAAGAGCTCTGCTGGAGCTTCCAGCCTGGCCACCTGGCATCCACTTGGACACCCCATGGCCCTTTCAAACTCAGCAGGAGTCACCTTCCCTTGGACCCTGTCCTTCCACCTGTGTCCCAAGTCTCTAAAACCCACTGGGGAGCTGTCCATGTGCCTCCCTCCCCTTGCTCCTCTGTGATCCACCAGCTTCAGTGTCATCAAGGGCAATCTCCCTGGGGTCGGCTTTATGAACCGCACCTCTGACTATTGCTCACAGGGCCTGGCATACCCTGGTGCACAGTAGGACATCAACAAATGTAAGTATCTTCATCCTTGAGGGAGTTGCAGGTCAGGTTCTGGAGACCCATTTCTTCAACACTCTGAGAAGAACCCCCAATGAGGGGTGGAGGAGGTGGTCCAGAGCCTTGGGGGGTTGTCCTTGTTCTATCCCTAACACTGTGTGACTCTGGGGAGAGCACACTCTGTTGCTCAGCCTCGGCTTCCCAAACTGTGAGATAGAGGTTGGAGAGCGGATTCCTTTTCAGAGAGAGGTAGTATACGGTGGACGCAAGTTCCTCACAAGATAGCACGTGGTAGGAGGAATGTGCCAGAAGTAGGAACTAACTATCCTGCTCTGTCTTAGGCCAAACTGGATGCCAGACTCACCCACCTCACTATTGTTCACTGGCAGCCAAAGTAATCTTTAAAAAATGCAAATCTCAGCATGTCTCGCTTCTGCCAAAGGTCTCTGGAATGCAGTCAGAAGTTTGGCAAGGCCTGAAGAGCTCCCTCTTTCTTTGACATCCACTGCCCTACCCCCACTCCTGCCCTACAGGCACCCTGGGATCCCCAGATGCACTCTGCACAAGCTCTGCCTCTTCCTTGCAGGGCCTGCCTCTCCAGCTGCTGACTGTAGATGGCCGATGCAGGCTCCCCGCACTGGGGAGAGGTGGACTGTGGCACACAGAGCAAGGCAGGAACAAGGCCAGGCCTCTAGAGATCTCCTAAAGAAAAACCAGAAATGGCTGGCCCACGACCCAGGACCAGACCCCCCAAAGAAATCTAGGCCCTCATTCCTGCTCTCCTACTGCACTAGACTTGGGTCACCTGCCCAAGTGAATGTCCTGTGTGGTCAGCCAGCCAGAAAACCTATCTCCACTTCTCTCTTGTAACTCAAAAGCAGGAATTGGCTTTATTGAGCTGCTTTGCAGGCTGGGCTGGGAGGAGTTTGTTTGCCCCGGTCAGATTAATTCTAGATGACTGATAAATGAGATTTGCAAACCCTTGTGAGGGTTCCCTGGGGGAGATCTGGGCCACGTCAAGCTGGCTGTCCTCAATGCCCGTCAAAGACCCTCTTGGGGCCATCCAGTTCAGCTCTGTTAGCCAGGGCTTAGCAGTGAACCGCCATGGCTGGAGAGTAGTGCCTCTTAATGGGGAGATACTTGGCAAATTATCTTGTGGCTGTCTCCCCTTGTGGGAGGGGCGCCGCTCAACATCTAATGGGCGCCACTCAACATCTAAATGGAGTAGAGGCCAGGGATGCCGCTAAGTATCCTACAATGCTCAGGTAGCCCCCCATAATGAAGAATTATATGCCCCAACAGCTCTTATAAATTAACAGTGGGGTGCGAGGTGAGAACTGGGGTAAAGGCCTAGCTAAAAATAATAACAATTAGCCACTGTCCCTTATCTGCCACTCTGTAGTGACAGAGCTTGCAGTCATAAAGATTCTTAACTTTCTCCATCAATAACATCATCTTTTTGAAACCTAGGGGTAGTTTTTGAGATGTGGGTCTAGGTAAGTGTTTTTCGCCCTTTTTACCTCACGGCCCATTTGAACCTATAGTTAAACTTCCATGGTACATTTAAATTATGTTGATCCCCCAAAAAAAGAGTAACAAAAAGAATATACTTCGTGTGCTTTGAAAATAATTTAATTAATGATCGTTAAAACTTTTCACAGCACACCAGTGTGCCACTGCACATTGGGAGAAAATCACCCCTCTTGATCCTGCATTCCCTCCCAGACCAAGGAACTAACTCAACTGGTCTTGTGACCCCCCCCACCACACACACACCCCTAAGAACTTGGTCCTGCGTGTCCGTGGATTGGCTAACCCTCCCAGGCTGGCAGCCCACAGCCTGATGGTTCTGCCCTGAACCCGGCCAATTAGCAGACCCTAGCTGTCCACTAAACTGTAAAGACCCTGTCTCCCAATTTCTCAGGGAAGCCAATTTGAGAAATTCCTCATGCCTCCTTGCTTAGCACTCTATGGAATAAACTCTTTCTGTGCAATAAACCCTGCTGTCTCTGGGTATTGATTTTCTCTTGAGCAACAGGCAATGAACCTGGTTGGGCAGCAACACGAATACCATAACTGTGCCAAGATTGAGAAGCCTTGCCATAAAGTCAAATTGCCTGGCTCCATATCCCAGCTCCACCTAGAGCCACTTGCTAACCGCCCATTTGCTTTGGTTTCCTCTGCTTTTAAAGGGGTATGGTATTTCTACATACCAATAGAGTTCTTGTAAGGAATAAATGAGATAACTTACATAAAGCACTTGCAACTGGGCTTGTTATACAATAAAGCACTCACAAAACTATTATTATTCCTATTCTTATTTGTGGGATGATAAGGACCTTGACCGTGTTGCTTGCCAAAGCAGCATGGCTGCCAATTCTTTCAGATCTGTATTAACATTTGCATCTTGTGGCTTGGCGCCCTTAGCTCAGTGAGTAGGGTGCTGGCCATATACACTGAAGCTGGTAGGTTTGAGCCTGGTCCAGACCTGCTACACAACAATGACAGCTGCAACCAAAAAATAGCCGGGCATTGTGGCAGGCACCTGTAGTCCTAGCTACTTGGGAGGCTGGGGCAAGAGAATAGCTTAGGATCAAGAGTTTGAAGTTTCTGTGAGCTGTGATGCCACAGCACTCTACCAACGGCAACATAATGAGACTCTGTCTCAAAAAAACAAACGACAACAACAAAAAATTTACATCTTGTCATCACATTGGCAGAATCAGGAAGTCTTCAAGTCACTGGGGGCTAAGCTTCTGACAGACACAAAGTGAGTCACTAAATTGCTTTGCTCACTGATTCTAGGAGCATTAAGCTGTGCCCTCCACCTGGAGGATTCCATGGCTCAGCTACTGACTCCCTGGGCTTGCTTCCTTGTCAGCCTCTGCAGACTCCAATGCAGAATCCGCCCCAGACTCCATAGCTGAGCTCTCTCCCTCCGGCCATCTGAGTCCCACACTGTTCCACCTCAGCTTTTCTTGAGCAGAGTTGAGCCCCATAATCATTCTCTAGCTGGTGTTGCAGCCCCAGCTGACCCTGGCATTGATGCTGGCAGCCCACGTGGACTCGGTGGGCTTTCTGTCCACCTAGGGCACTAGCAAACAGTGGAGAGTGATACATTTCTATTTTTCTAGTTTTCAGTTATACCTGACCTGTACTTGGAGTTCTTCAAAACATTTAACAAATAAAGACAGAAGTGGCAAAGTTTGTGAGAAGGAAAATAGAGGTGGGCTCGGCGCCTATAGCTCAACCGGCTAAGGCGCCAGCCACGTACACCTAAGGTGGCGGGTTCGAATCCCCAGCCTGGACCCGCCAAACAACAATGACGGCTGCAACCAAAAAATAGCCGGGTGTTGTGGCGGGCGCCTGTGGTCCCAGCTACTTGGGAGGCTGAGGCAGGAGACTCGCTTGAGCCCAGGAGTTGGAGGTTGCTGTGAGCTGTAATGCCACGGCACTCTGCCCAGGGGGACAGCTTGAGGCTCTGTCTCAAAAAAAGAAAAGAAAATAGAGGTGAAAAACATTTTAGAATTTATGAATTATAAGTTTTACCCGTCTTATTTATAATATATATGTATTCTTAAAAAGCATTTGGTTAAGTGTATTGTTTCCAAAACATATTCATCCTCCCTCCGACATGCTTTGATTGTTAGGTAATAGGGTTGGGAGGGAAAGCAGAGAGAGGAAAGAGAAGGAGAACATTAAAAATTCTAGAATTTGTATAAAAGGAAAACCAACACTTCCATGGAGGAAGGGATAGAAAAAAGTAAGCTAGCCTTGTCTTCCAAAGGAAGAGATTAAAATGCACCATCACTTAAGGAACAATCAACTGTAAAAAGTGATCCCCCAGAACGCTCTCCTGAAACTCTTGCAGTCAAAGGGATCAGCCCACATTCTCCCAGCACTGGCTCTGAAATGCTTGGCCATGAAGTTTAAGAAGTCAGGCACATTCCTGGTCCAAACCTGCTCTGCCATTTGGCAGACAGACAGGCAGTGACAGGGCTTGCCAACTCTGCCACTCATAAAAGATCGATCTGATTCTTCCAAACTAATAGTTTCTTCTCCTTAGGAAATTAAGCACTTGAAGAAGCTTCTCTCACGCCGCTTGATTCTGATGTCAGGCTCTTTGCTCATTTTCTGACTAGCAAGCCATTGGCATGATGTTCAAGATGCAGTCAGCCCCGCCATGCACTGACGCTCTGTCTGATCAAACTGGGGTTTAAGAATAGCTGTGGGACGGAAGAGGTTGCATGTTTTCCCAGGAGACCGCAGCACATAGAAGGCCCCAGGTTGCTGGGACTGGGACTGGCTCTTTCCATTCTAAGATAATAGTACTGAAGACGCCTTCGTTCTTCTACTACTTCATTCATTCAGAGACTATCAAGCATCTTCTACGTGCCCCCAGGCACAGAACACAACAGAAAAAGTCCTGCCCTCCTAGAGTGAATCTTTTAGTGGAAGGAGACAGATAAGAAGTGACATAAATAAGAGATATAATCTGTAATGATGGTAAGAGCTGCAAAGAGAAATTAAGTAGGGGAGGAGGCAGGGTGTGTGGGGAAGAGGCGCTGCTATTTTAGAGATTACTTGGAAGGTTTCACTGAGCTGCTGATGTTTCGGCAAAGACCACAGAGGTGAGGACTGCTGCACAGACACCGGGGGAAAGAGCACTTGGGGCAAGGCCAACAGCCAGTGCAGGTGCGCTGAGGCAGGATAGGCCTGGAGTATTTCAAAGACCCAGGGTGGAACAGGGCACTCCAGGGTAGGGGAGAGAGAGCAGGTCAGAGAGTGGTAGACAGAGGGGTAGATCCACAGCCAGGTCTTAGGATCATTCTCCAGCCTGAAATGGGAAGTCACCGGGGACTTTCAAGCAGAAGAAGGACTCCACATCTCTTATGAACCACTGTTAGCTCATTTCTCAATTGTCTCATGAGCACCATGTTAAAGGTAGGGAAAGTGAGGTTCGGAAAGATTAAGAGGGTTGCCTGCAGCACACAGCATCAGCTCCAGGCCCCCTCTGTCTTCTAACCCAGAGTTCTTTCAACTCCTGGGTATAGTTTCCAAATATACGAAACTCTTCTGCCTGTGAAGGGGAGGCCAGGGCCTTGGGGCCAGGGGAGGGGCAGATGGGTCTGGCTCTTCCTGAATCACTTGTTCTATAGCATCATTTGAGAGCCCCTATGGAAGGCACCCTGGAACTTACCAAGTAGGGCACATGTGGCAAGAGTTCTGAGAGATTTCTAAGAAGTTCCTGGTGATTCCTGCTGAACCCAGGCCCCCATGCCAGACAGTCCTCTGTTCAAGCATGGAGTTAGGCATTGTGTAGCTATTATTCATTTAGGATGCTCCAGTGCCAGCCCCTGTTCCCACATCCTCCAGCCCTCATACATGGACCCACTGGTTTCATTTGTGACACCTGGCAATCTTGCTATCATAAATACACAGGCAGCGCTGACACAGCTGGACGGCAAGTCAGTCACCCTTTCTATTGCACTGCCCAGCACTATACCTGAGACATGGAAGGTGCCACAAAGCTATTATTTATCCCTGTAGGCACTGGGCCCTGCCCTCCTTTGTGGCCCACAGCTGCTGGCTCTATAGCTGGGTCAGCCTGGCTCACCCTATGAAGGCTAGGGGCTGGCCTCAGAGCTTCCCTGGCTCAAGGCCCTTAGGTTGTGCTGGAAGTAAACAGGCCAGTTTCAGCCAATCCAGGAAACAGGCCCATGTAAGGAGTGTGAAGGACATGGCTGAAGTTTGGGGTGTGGAAGCCCAGGACTGAATTTCCTGCAGGCTGGGAGTGGCGGTGGCAGAAGCTAGCCCTGTGGAAACCTCCATCCACCCTGGAAAGACTGTCCAGCTTTCTTGTGGGTCAGCTCCTTACAATGTCACCACCAGAAAACTTTTCTTCCCCTCATGGAGTACCTCTAAAGTAGACAGATATGCACGTGGAGACACAGAGTGGCCAGAATTTTGAAGGCCTTCAGTATCCTCTGGCCCATCTCCTCAAAGAAAAAGAAAAAGGGAGAAGCAAAATTAGAAGGAAAGAAAGAGAGACTATAACATTTAAACAAAACCACCCCGCAATAGCTTGAGGCGGAAAAAAGATTGTACCATATCATGGCAATTGCGGACAGTTTGGCAGCTGAACTGAAGATGACTCATTCCTAGGCTCTGCTTGCATAATCCTCCCCAGCCCGGGCAGGAGAATGAAACTAGGAAACTAATGCAATGACATTTAGTAGCAAAAAGGAAGCCCACACAACATTTGTGCAAGGCCATCCAAAAATAGCCGGCTCCTCCATGCTTGGGTTTGGAAACTATGCATTTCACTTGACAGGCCTGAGTCGTGGCACATTTTTCTTGGACCACCCACACCCTAATTCAGTTCATTTCAATCCATCCAGCATTTATTGTGGGCCTACTGTGTGCTCTATGCTAAGGATTCAGAAATGGGAGATGCAGGGATGGGGCAGGGACTAAGAGGAAAGTGTGGAGGTGAAGAATGAAGGGGTTTTGGAGCCAGTCAGTGATGGAGTCAAACCTCAGCATGATCCCTTACCAGCTCTGACCCTTAGTTTTCTTGTCTGTAAAGTGGGGATAGCTATACTCACCTTAAGTTGTGTGAGGGTTAAATGTGATGAGGTATGTAAGTCCTCAACAGGCTGATGGGCACATAGTAGGGCTTCACTGAATGGCAGCCGCTCTTATGCACCCTAGCAGAAGTTACTGCACACGTGTGCATGTGGATACTGTGAAACCAGCCGAGAAGGACAAAGCCAGGAGGATGCTCAATGAAAGAGCTGTCAAGTCTGGTCGGGGTGGTTGGGAGGTGCAGAGGGCGGGGAGAGGTCTTGTAAATAAGCCTCGACTTGCGTCAACTGAACTGAAATAAATTGAACTGAACAGTGGCAAATATTCCTTCCGTGCCTGCTGGGTGTGAGGCCTACTGCCAGGGCCTGAGGCTGCAAGGAGACAAAGGAGGCAAACTTGTCATCGATTAGTAAAATCATAACAACAAAACCCAACACCCATAACACAGGGAAGCATCCTGACGTAAGGGCTGTGGGTGCTGGTTCTGAAAACAGATCCCCTATGTACAGATCCCAGGTCTTTTACTCCCAGAGGTATGGCTGAAGCAAGTCCTTTAACCATGGCCTTAGTTTCCTTGCCTATAAAATGAGGATGCAAATAGCAACTTCTTTATAGGGTTATAAAAATTAAGTGAAATGATGCTCACAAAGCATCTGGCTTAGTGCCCAGTGGAACGGTCCATAAGGGAAAGCTACCCTGTCTTCATCGTCATCATCCCCCCCTTCCTCGTCACCATTATCACCATCACACGGCACAGGAGACAGGGAAGCATGGAGTCCTCCAGAGAGAGGAGACTTTGGAGACTCAGGAATGGGAGACAAAGAAATGGTTATTTTTGAAGTGAGTTTTGAAGGACGTGTAGGAGTTTGCCAGGAGGATTCTGGAAGGAAGAGGTATTCTAGGCAGGCGGATAATATAAGAAAAAAGCATGAATGTGCAGAAAATAAATGTACGGGAAATAGGAAATGGCTCCGGCTGACAGCCAGGCTGAAAGGTCGACCTGAATAGGGAGAGAGAGGGCAAGCAGGAAGGGAGCGAAAGTTCTTCCTTTCTCGGGCTTTTGCACACACTCTTCCTGGTGCATCCCAGGCAGTCAGGAAGCTGGGGTCACAGAGCCCTTTCTTTGCTCTTGGCTTCTTTCCAGGAGACATGAGACAGAGACTTAAGGAGAATGCAGCCAGGGTTATTACTGCAAGTATTAAAAATACCGTCCCTTATGTTCCTAGAGCACTTTGCATGAGGACCCAAGATAAATTCATCTTTGAATTCAGCCAGGAAAAAATATTGATAAAAATAATTTCTAACTTTTACTGAGAGTTTTCTATGTACCAGACTCCAAGTGCTTTCAATGTATTATCTCGTTTAATTCTCACAACAACCCCATGAATTAGGCGCTATTATGTGTGCTGTTTTACAAATAGAGGAAATGAATTACAAAGAGGTTAATGGCTGTGCCGAAGCAGCACAGTTAGGAACTGGAAGTCAGGCTCCAAAGTATGCTTTCTTATCTGTTTTGTATTAATAATAAGGAAAGCTCAGGGCGGTGCCTAAGGTGGTGGGTTCAAACCCAGCCCCAGCCAAGAAAAAAAAAAAAGGAAAGCTCTGGTTTTGTGTGTGTTTCTCTTCTCTCCGTGTCTTGGCTACACGGAGCCTCAGCTAAATTTTGTGATAAAGTGCAATATCTTTCCTTAGCCCAGACTCTGGCATAATTATTTTTTTTTCCTCTAAGGTACTCCAATCTCCAGATGCAAACGTTCAATCAGGTTTTCTTCCCATTATACTCCTCTTTGTAATTTGCATTCCCACTGCACTGTTCCAGATTTGCTCTGCACTGCCGTGCCTCCATGCCTTCGCTTGACCCAGTCCTCACACCTGAAATGAATTTCTCTTTTTCTTAATGACATAGAAATTTTGTAATTTTTGTAAATGGAAAAAGTAAATTACAAAACTACACGTGTCGAAGTACCATAAACTCCTATCTTTAGTCAATACTATTCAAATATATAAATATATACACAGAGGGTGCCCCCTAGAAAGTATACATTATTTTAAGAAAGAAAGAAACGAAGTCTGGGTGCAGTGGCTCACACCTATAACCCTAGCACTCTGGGAGGCCACGGTGGGTGCATTGCTTGAGCTCAGGAGTTTGAGACCAACCTGAGCAAGAACGAGACCCTGTCTCTACTAAAAATAGAAACATTAGCCAGGCATTGTGGTGAAGTCTGTAGTTTCAGCTACTCCTGAGGCTGAGACATGAGGCACGTTTGAGCCCAGGAGTTTGAGACCAACCTAAGCAAGAACAAGACCCTGTCTCTACTACAAATAGAAAAAGGTAGCCAGGAGTGGTGGTGGGCGCCTGTAGTCCCAACTACTTGGGAGGCTGAGGCAAAGGGATCACCTTGGCAACCCAGGGTGACAGAAAGAGATTCTGTCTCAAAAAAAAAAAAGGAGTGAAAAAGTATATTAATATTGTAATATTCAGTCTGAGAACAACAGCTCATGCTTATAATCCTAGCCCTCTGGGAGGTCAAGGCAAGAGGATCACTTAGCTCAGGAGTTCAAGACCAGTCTGAGCAAGAACGAGACCCTGTCTCTACTGAAAGTAGAAAAATTAGCTTGGCATTGAGGCAGGTGCCTACAGCCTGAGGCAGGAGGATCACTTGAACCCGGAAATTCAAAGTTGCTGTGAGCTAGGCTGTTGCCATGGTGCTCTAGCCTGGGCAACAGAGTAGACTCTGTTTCAAAAAACAAAAAAGTTATAATACTCAATATATAGCAGTAACAAAAGATACAAGTCACATTGAGTATCTCTTGTAATTGCAGACACAAAGATGACTTGAGTATTTTACCTTTCTTAAAATGTTCCTGAATGTTCACAGGAAATGCATATTATAATAAATTGTTGTTTTTAAGAAAAATGTAAGTTCAATTTTTATTTTTAATTAAAACTTTAGCTTTTGGCTTTCAGCTTGGAGGAGGCGAAGGTGCAACTTTCTTCGGCCATCTGGAATCTGGGTTCATCCAACACAAGCCTTCTTCGCTATGCCACTTGAGTTTGACCCCAGGGAGGTCAAAGTCGTGTACCTGAGGTAGACTGGTGGTGAAGTCGGCCCCCAAGATCAGTCCCCTGGGTTTGTCTCCAAAAAAGGGTAGTGATGACAATGCCAAGGCAACCGGTGACTGGAAGGGTCTGAGGATGACAGTGAAACTGACTATCCAGAACAGACAGGCCCAGACTGAAGTGGTATCTCCTGCCTCTGCCCTTATCATCAAAGACCTCAAGGAACCACCGAGAGACAGGAAGAAACAGAAAAACACTAAACACAACGGAAAGATCACTTTTGATAAGATTGTCAACATTGCCAGACAGATACGGCACCGACCTTAACCAGAGAACTCTCTGGAACCATTAAAGAGTCCTGGGGACGACCCAGTCTGTGGGCTGCAATGTTGACGGTAGCCACCCTCATGACATCATAGATGACATCAACAGTGGTGCTGGAATGCCCAGTTAGTTAAAAAGCGCAAAGGAAAATGATTCAATAAAGGATTGTTTGACACCCAGGGGAAAAAACAACTTTAAAAAATGATTTTCTTATTACCATTTTAACCATTTATAAGTGTACAATTCTGTGACATTAGATACATTCACACTATTGTGCAACCATCTAGCCTCATTCCTCACTGTCTTTCCACAACTAGAGCAATTTTCACCTTCTTTTTAAAGCTTTCTCTGTTATCCCTTAACCCCCAACAGCAATGATGGCTTGTCCATCTCCACTCTGCCATTACAGGGAGTGTGTCACTGTGCATCACTCATGCCATTCTGTTGTAGTGGTCAAGTGAGCAGTCCCCAGAGCCTTCATGTTCTGTACTTGACACCTGCTAGCTATGTCTGTCCTAGCACAGCTGGGGAAAGTCACTTAATCTATCTGTGCCTCAAATATGTTCAACTTTAAAAATAGGCATTATTAGTTCATTTCACAAATGAGGAAACCAAAACTTACAAAGGTTAAGAAGTTTGCCCAAGAACAAAAGTAAGCAGTCTGGCCCTAGAACGCACATGCCTAACCTCTGCCTCTGTAGCACTGGAATTTATTGATCACTTATTACATGGCAGTCTCTAAGCTAGAGGCTTGGTGCTATAACCTACTCAATCCTCACACCTAGCCCCATAGAAAAAGTTATTCTTATCCCATTTTACAGCTGCAGAAACTGAGGCTCAGAGAGGTGAAGTCATTTGCCTAAGTCCCTCAGCAGAACCAGAATTTGGTGACTATTAAGAATGCCTTGTGGGCGGTGCCTGTGGCTCAAGGGTAGGGCACCAGCCCCTTATACTGAGGGTGGCGGGTTTGAACCCGGCCCCGACCAAACTGCAACAAAAAATAGCCAGGTGCTGTGGCGGGCGCCTGTAGTCCCAGCTATTCAGGAGGCTGAGGCAAGAGAATCACCTAAGCCCAGGAGTTGGAGGTTGCTGTGAGCTGTGATGCCACAC
>NW_003852406.1:19448933-19474323 GCF_000181295.1 Otolemur garnettii
TTTTTCACTACTCTATGTAAAAATATTCAATTGCTAAAGTATATACCCAAGGACAGAAATGATGGGTGCAAAGTGTTCATATGGCAGAAAAAAGCAAGGCTTTAGGAGTTGAAAGAAGAGGGTTCAGCAGGACTAGAATCATCTTCACAGCAGAAATGAGGCAGTACTGGACCCTGAAGACTGGTGGTGGACAGCTCGTCCCACCTTGGGTTAATAGTGAAAGTGGGGATGCCCAGAAGCTGTTGGATCTCAGCTGACACTAGTGAGGCTGAAATGGGGTCTGGGCCAGGTCTGCTGCTCAGGAGAGGCCAATTCCCAGCTAGAGATGGCCAGTGTTAAAGAGGAACTCTATTCAGAGAAGCCCAATTGGAGCCGGAAGAACATCAGTGTTCAGGTCCACAGGCACTTCCAGCTGGGCATGGGAGCCAGGCAGTGTGGGAAGACCCCACACAGGATGCTCAGGCCTCCGTTCCATGGGTACAGCTTTCTGTACTGAAAGCCAAAGCCCCCACTGCTGTGAGTGTCCTTCTGCCACCTTAACAATGACTCAGGTCCCCAACAGGGTGAGATGACAGGAAGCACTCCAGTAAGTCAAAGGCAAAGAGGTGAGTGAAGGGTGGAGACAGAGGGGCAGAGAGAAGCAGAGAGCCTAGATCAGGGTAGAGAAAGGGCCCTTGGGAAGCAGCTATTTATTTATAGTTGAGGCCTTCCTGGGAAGCAGCATCACGGCTTCCTCCAGCCTGTTCTCCAGACTCTGCTTGTTAAAACTTTGCTAGTTTAGTTCAGGTTGTGTACTTGAAAGTAATCACGCTGTCTTTCTGAGGAAATGTTTTATCATTCAAACCCTCTGCAAATAATGCCTGGCATTCCCACTTGCTGGCCTGGCTTTTTTTTCTGATAAGCATCCACTGAGTGCCCTATTATGTCCCCTCTATAACTAGCAGTGTGACTTTGTTTCTTTCCAAAGGAAAGAGGGCTGACCACGAGTAACAGCAACGGCTTCTACCATTTTTAAAGCCTTACTCTGGTCCAGGACTGGCTTCAACTAATTTTTACAATAATCCCATGAAGTAGAGTTGATTATTAACTTATTTTACTGGTAAGGAATCATGGATCACACAGCTAAGAACTGGTTGAACTGGGATTTGAGCCCAGACCTGCCTGATTCCAAATCTCTCACCTCATGTTACTATACCATGTGGTAATAGGGTGCTAGTAAGATTATCTGGTCCAGATTGAGGAGAAGCTTTTGGAGAAGGTTTCAAGAAACATGAAGGCTGAGTAAGAGCAGACCAGGTATAGAAAATGGAAAGGTGTTTAGGCAGAGATAAGAGTCTGTGCTAAGGTTTGGAGATGTGGGATGCTAGGGCTTCATCAGAGACCTTCAGTGGTCTGCTAGGGTAGAATCCTGGAGATGTAGAAAATGCAGGAGGTGAAAGTGGCAAGGATTCTCTGTTTGTCTAAGGAACTTGGACTTTATCATGATGAGATGGTATGGACCCACTGAAGGATTTCCAACAGGGGAATGCTGAGGTCAGTCTCTTGTCTGAGTTGTGTACTACTCTCTTGGCTTTCAAAGAAGCAGCAGTGGCACCGTGGACAGCACATGAAACCCCAAAGCTTAGTCCTGAATATGACCCTAAGTAAATCACTTCCTCTCTTGGAACTCAGTTTCCTCATTTGTAAAAACTGCCGAGCTAAGCCAAATAGTCACTCGGATCCTTTCCCACTCTCAAGAAAAAAAAAAAAAAATTATGATCCCTCCAGAAGAAACAATGAGGATATCAGATCCCTTTCTAGTTTTCTGATTCCACTATAGAACCAAAGAAGACAGTCAGATATAAGAGTTTGGAGTTTAGGACAGAGGTCTGGTTGGAAAGAGAGATTTAGGAGCCCTTGGTATAATATTTGAACCCCTAGGTCATCTCATCTGGTCCCATGGCTTCAAACATCGCCTATACCAGGGGCTCCTCATCATACCTCTCTCTGGAACTCCAAACTCGTATATCCAAGCTCCTTTGAAGGATTCCCACATGGATGTCCAACAGGCACCACAAACAAAACATGTGCACAATAAACTCCTGATCTTCTCACCCCACTGTCCAACCTTCACCACCCACATCTGCCAGACCTCAATAAATGACAATTCTACCCCTCTAGTTGTTCAGGTGAAAAATGCAGACATCGTCCTTGATTCTTCTATAGTTCTCATATGTCCTATTCAATCCAACCCGACATACATGCAGAGTCCACCTCCATCACTACCACCAGCTTCCAGCCACCATTATCATTTACCTAGATTAGCAAAATCACCTTCTAACTTGCTTCCTCTATTCCCCTCATGGTCCACACTTAACACTGCTTTTTAGAATATAAGTCAGATAGAATATACGACTCTCTAATGATTTTCCTTCTCATCAGAATAAAATTCTAACTTGCTTCCTCTATTCCCCTCATGGTCTACACTTAACACTGCTTTTTAGAATATAAGTCAGATAGAATATATGACTCTCTAATGACTTTCCTTCTCATCAGAATAAAATTCAAAGCCCTTTACCCAGACCTATACAAGGTCCTGTGTGATATGTACCCTTCACTTCTGCTCTGATCTCATTTCTTCCCCCATCCTCCTTCACCTTGAACTGCCTCAGGGCCTTTGCACTTGCTGTTCTCGCTGCTTGGAATGCTCTTACTTAGATCACTACAACACTTCCTTACTTGCTTTGGGTCTTTGCCCATTGTCACCTTGTCAGGCCCTCCCTGATGATTCTAACTAAAATAGTGTCCCCCGTCTCATTTGATCCTTTCACTTTGTTACATTTTTCATCTTAACATTTATCACCATCTAATGAATATTTATTGTCTAGCTCCTCACCGACAATCCAAGTTCCACCCATGGGGGCTTGGACCTTGTTTTTGTTCAGAGCTGCAACTACAATGCCAAGAGTGGTGCCTAGTGGGTTCTCAGTAAGTGTTTTGCACAGGAATATGCATAACTTGGCAAGGTCACATATCTGGAAAGTATAGAGCAGAGATTTGAATCCAGGCATAGTCTGCTTAAAGGCTGTCACTGTGCTGTTCTACCAGTTAATGAGCGGCCTGGGCCAGAGGAAATCTGAAGTCCCTCAACAATTCACCCCTATACTTAGAAATAAATGCATGGGGCAGGGGTTCCGGTAGGTAAGAGCAATAGAACAGAGCACGTGTGACAATTCCCAGGCCTTCTTCTACTCGCCCACCCTCTCTGCCCCATGTACTTGATCTTAATGAAGAGAGCCATGGGGCCATGGGGATGGGGCAGTCTTCTGGGAAGATAGGGTGGAGCAAAAATGAAGGGACATTTCTCTTCCCTCCGGACAGCAGAAATCACTGACTCCTCAAAAAAGAATGGCGAGGTGGGGCCGGGGTCTCCACTACTTTGCCCAAGAGAAAACCTGTGCGGGGAAATCGGCAGCAAAACCCTAATGGAGGGACCCTGGCAGGTGGCAGGAACAGGAATTAAGAAGGGAGAACAGCTGGGCGCGGTAGCATACGCCTGTAATCCTAGCACTCTGGGAAGCCGAGGCGGGTGGATTGCCTGAGCTCACAGGTTCAAGACCAACCTGAGCAAGAGCGAGACCTCGTCTCTAAAAATAGCCGGGCCTTGTGGTGGGTGCCTGTAATCCCAGCTACTCGGGAGGCTGCGGCAAGAGAATCACTTGAGTCCAGGAGTTTGAGGTTGCTGTGTGTGATGTGTCTTTATGGCTCTGTACTGAGGGAAGAAGGAGAAGAAGGAGAAGAAGGAGGAGGAGGAGAAGGAGGAGAAGGAGAAGGAGAAGGAGGGGATGGAGGAGGGGGAGGGGGAAGGGGGAAGAAGAAAGAACAAAACCTCAAGAACGGGTGGCCGGGGACATTTTCCGCTAGGGGGCGCGCCCTGGAGTGCGCGACTGGGGCGGGGGCTGGGCTCCGTGAACATGGCCGTGGCTGCTGGGGTCCGCTCCGGCTTAACTCTTATCACCTCCTCTGCCTGACCACCGAGGAGACGGCCTCCGGGGAAGACTCCAGTCTGCGTGCCCACAGGTCTCTGCGGCGGCCGCACTCCCCGGGCACGCGCAGCTGGCCCCCTGCGCGCACTTAAACTGTTGCGCGCCCACCAGCCTGTGCGCTTGGGGGTTTGTGACCCTGGCCTGGATGATTATGCAATGCTTCCCACAGATTCCATAACTCTGGGGTCTCCCTCTAGACTGCAGCGTCAGGAGTGGCTGCACGGCAGGCCTTGGTGCAAGTACTTAAAGGGCAGTGGCCAGTTGTGGACCCTGAGTCCTCCGACCTCTTGGCAGAAAGCAGTGTCTCTGTCCTTGAGAAGCAAAAGGGCAGAAGGCCTGGTCTCTTCAGTGGGGGCTGGGAATTACATGTTTGCAAAGCTGAGGAAATGCTCCCGCCTGGAAGTTGGGCCACCCAGATTCCTGCCTCGCTGTCTCATTGGCTGTGTGATCTCAGACCAGTTAGGATCCCTAACTTTAAAACCTGTACCAGTGGAGATGTCCTCTATTGTTTCTCCGGGACAGGGGCTGTGTCTTACTGTTTCCCCTGGTCCACGAATTAAAGTGGGGAGAGTACATTCCACTTAAGACATGACTGTCTTTATTGTAATGTATTCCTGTTGTGGTGTGCGTGTGTGTTATTTGAACCAGATGTTCTCATCCCATGTGCAAAGTTATAAATGGCCCCTATTGTCCTGCAGCTGGGGACATAGAGCAGAGATTTCACATACGTGCCAAATTCATCTTAAGGTTCAGTTAAACACCAAGCTCAAGGGACCAAACCACAGCCTGCTTGGCCAAAGTTTTCTATTTCCCAAAAATTCCCCTGCACCTTTGAGGAAGGATGATATCCCAGAGTTGTGGATGTGCCCCAGAACTCTAGTGAGAACAGATGAGCCTCAAAGTCAAAGCCTGGGGGAACTGAAAAGCAAGCTTTGTGAGTGTCAGGGTGAACTTAAGTGAGGCCTCAGTTGTAAAGACAGGGTCTGTTCAGCAGCAGCTATGGTGAGGAGGAGGTAGGATTAGAGCTTCAGAGGGAGGTATCTAGAACATTACACTTACAGCTTCAGCCACATCTGGTATTTGTAACTCTCTCCTGTGCCAGGCATTGTCTAGTTTAAGGGTGCACTGTCTGAGGTCATTACTGCGGGCAAAAGGGGGCTCTACTCAGCTGGAACCTCCTGAGAAGCATACAGGAGGCCTCCCGGAGTTGTCTGAAACTGGGGTTCAGAGAGGTTAAACAGCCTGCCCAAGTCACACAGCTGGTGAATGAGTCATTGGCCCAGTGGGGATTAGAACTTTCTGTTTTCAGAGGCCATGCTTTTCACACAATACTGTGACTTGCTGTGAGACCCTGGGTCCAATCAGAACAGTGTTTCTCACCTGGGCGGGGAGTTGACAGTCTCTGCCTGTTTCCCCACCAGGAATGTCCTGAGGACCCAGGAAAGAGCAGAGGAGATGCTCACCGCATAGCAGGGCATGAGGTGGGGGCGGGGGTATCCTTCTAGGCACGGAGACTGTCAAAGAAAAATGGTGAGCCAACCCTGAAAGGAGACCCTGGGGGCCAGGCTGCCTACCTGACTCCTCTCCCCGACCAGAGCCAGGGTCTCCCCAGGCTGGGAGACCTCAGATCTGGCACCTGGTTTGCATCAAGACATTCCTGACTACTGAGGGAAGCTTCTCCCAGAGACTCACTCCTTCCAGCTATAGAACTTCATGACTTACCGTGTATGGACAAGCACTTTTTAAAATCTCCCCACACTTTTTTGAGGTGAGCAGAAAGGGTATTTTTCTTATCCTAATTTTACAGCTGCATGGGAGGGAGCTTCCAGACCACAGCCTAACCTCCCCCCTTACAGAGGCAGATAATGTGCCCCAGAGAGGGGATGTCACTTACCCAAAGCCACACAGGTAATAAATAGCAGAATCACGGACTAAAAATGAACTCCTCTGGCTTACGGGCTACTGTTTTGCTAATACACGATTTGACTCAGGCTGTTCAGACCTCTGGGACCTCCTCTGGAAGCTGTCATTTAAAATAAGTCGGCTTAACAGACTTTCCCCCAACATCTATCTTTTTCTCATGAAAGTCAAGTGAAGATTAAGAAAGAAAAAAGACTGTGCCATTATTCTGACCCTGCTCCCTACCAGTTATGGGGGGGTGGTAAAGGGGAAGTGAGGGGTGTGGCAACCTGTCCTGGGTCCCCATGGTGCCCTGTGGCCACAAAGTCCATGGTGGCTGACTCACACCCTTCCCCCTTTTCAACCCTGGCCTGTGGTTACTGATAGCCACACCGCTCCCGTGGCCTGCAAGGACTTTTTCAGCAAGGGTCCATTTAATCACAACCAGAGTGGTGACAAAGTGGACTCCCACATTTTTTAATAACCAGTAGCTACAAAGAGGACTGAAACAAATTGAGTTTTATCAACGGAACCTGCCACTGCCCAGGAAATTTTATTACCTTGCAGCCTGTATTCAACAGAGCTTTCTGCTTAATAAAGTATTGATGGAAACATGCATTTCCCAAGTCTGGTCTCAGAGGAGTAAAAAGGGAAAGAAACCAAATAATTCAGAGACTTCTCGCAGAAATGCAAGAGACCTAGCTGAAGTTTTACTTCCTTTGACAGATTTTGGAGGGATCCTGGGAAAACAAATTAATTAAGCAAGTTGACAGGCTGAGGTTCAGCCTGAAACAAAAGATTTCTGGTTGAGCTATAAAAAGGTTAAGTGTTTAAGGGTTTATCGTGGAAAACCCAGAGGAATTCTAACCAGTTGCCCAAGTGGGTGCTGCTATAATTCCATGGTTTGCATCAGACTGGGCAGCCACTGGGTCTTGGTTCCCAGTAGGGAGTGTGGCTTCATTGTTTGATCCAACTGAGAATCAGTTCCTCTTCTATTTTGTAATTTGAAATTTTTAATAACTGCCTTCCTTCCTCTCCCCCAACCCTAGAAAAGTAGTTTATGAATGGACCTCATAAGTGATTCATCTATCACTACCATAATAAAGATGCTAATTACTGCCCTTTGGAGTAAGTAGGCAACCATGTTGAGGTCAGTTTTCCTCCCCCAATGTGATCCTGAGCATTCAATGGCTCCCTGTTGCCTTTAGGAAAAAGCTTAAACTTCTTTACAGGATATCTCATGCCCTCCCAACTGGGCTCCAAACTATCTTTCCAACTTAATCTCTTAACAACTCTATATCATATACCATCTGCCCCAGCCAAGTTACTAAGTACTTCCCAACCATTTGTTTAGATTCTTCCCAAAACAAAAAGATACTTAATTTAAGTGAAATCTTCCCTTTCTTTCCACAGGCCCTGTCCTGCCTCCCATACTGATGCTTTGGGTCACTTTTTTGACCTTCTATGATTACAAGTATGATCAAGTTAATCCAACATCTGTACAACTATATTTCTCCAAGCAAATAATGAAAATAGTGAACTTTCTGATTGAATGAATGAATGAATTTGCAATCAGCCCCTGGCAAGTACTCTAAGGCAAGGCAGGAACAGAATGATTTGCTTGAGGCCTTGTTGCATACACAGAAAGGCAAACTGTCATAACAATCTATTAGCCTAAAGGCCAATTCATTTAACTGACCAGCTTCATTAGGGGTTGTTAGCACATCAAAGCAGTGTTTATTGAACCTGGCAATGTGTCAAATTGTGCTTGGATTCCTCAAACTTTTCTAGAACTAGGTGATAACATTTGCTTTCTTTTCAAGAGGAAAATAGTTTCCTTTCCCTGAGCACACATCTTTGTTCCCTCTGTAGACTGAGTTGTCAAGCTGCCTTGGGTTATGGATTATTTAAAGACACAGAAAATGTCTTTGTTTCTTAGTGATATTTCCCTTGGATTCCTTTCTCTGACAGCAAACAGCTCCCCCATTATAAGACCCATTTGCTTGCTTTTAAAAGGACACCACTCTATACATTTCTGGTTGCTATCTTTACATGAAATTGTTCTGTCCCCTTAACATCATTTCTGTGGTTTTGGCTTTTTTTTTTTTTTTTTTTTTTTTGGAGACAGAGTTTTACTCTGTCCCCTGGGTAGAGGGCCATAGTGTCACAGCTCACAGCAACCTCAAACTCTTGGGCTCAAGCCACCCTCTTGCCTCAGCCTCCTGAGTAACTGGGACTACAGGTACCCCACCACAACGCTTGGCTATTTTTTCTATTTGTAGCAGAGACTGGATCATGTTCTTGCTCAGGCTGGTCTCAAACTCGTGAGCTCAGGCAATCCACCTGCCTTGGCCTCCCAGAGTGCTAGGATTACGCATGTGAGCCACTGTACCTGGCCTGGCACGTCTTTACTATTGATATGAAAAGACCCAAAGCTTCACGTCCCTTTCCCTGAGGGAAAAAAAAATCTTCCTCCTCTTTTTTAAGAGCGAATAATTCCATTTTGCAAACATGCCATTTCAGTCCCAGCAGTTGGAACCAAATGGATAGGGCTGCTTAGTTAAAGATCAGATAAGTGGGGTAGCTTCCCTGGTTACCCCAAAGACACAAGCACACTTTCCAGGGTAATGACAGCCACGTCTGACAGCCTTGGGCCTTGCCCCCTCCCCCTTGCTGAGGCCTCTCACTTTCTGTTCAAACAGGAGTGGGAGAATAGTTTCTGCAGCTGATTTGTGACTTTGTGGCACCTCAGCAGGGGAGCAGAGGGGAGGGAGCACTAATGTGAAACATGGCTGGTCTAGTGGGGAGGGCGCCCACCTGCCCCGGAGGCCCAGGCTTTGCCTAACTTGGCCAGCTGCTGGGGGGAGCATAAGCAAATCATCTTCTCCTACTTGGGCCTCAGTTTTCCCAGCCATGAAATGTGGGAGGTTTGTTAATTATCTTCTTTTGGCTTTCCCTGGAAGCTGATCTTGAGTTAAGGAGTCAAGTGTAAGTAGTTCATTTAGGAAATTACCCCTGGGAACCCAGGTTAAGGGGGTAGATGTGATATAGAGAAGGGAAGGAAGCCAATACAAGGCTTCCTTGAGCAGGTCGTCACCTGGAGTTCTGTCTTTTTGTCGTTGTAGTTGTCATTACTGTTTAGCTGGCACAGCCTGGATTCGACCCACCAGCCTGGCTGTATGTGGCTGGTGCCCTACCCACTGAGCTATGGGCACTGCCTTGGAGCTCAGTCTTTTGGAAGGCATTCTGGGAGACAAGATGGACACACCATACCCCATAAGGGGAGAGGAAGCTGGCGGTTTATCCACCAAAGCTCTCCTTAACAGGGGGTTGTTTGCAGGGGCATCATCTCTTGGCCTTTGCCCCTCACTGGCTCACAATGCTTGTTGGTATTGGAAGTGAGCAGCCTTCACTGTGGACGTGAGTGCGGAGGAGATAGGAGCACACCGGTGATGGCATTGTCTGCTCTGCTAGTTGACCTTTGCATTTCCTCCAGCCCTGAAAAGCTGTGAGTATGCACTTGGGCAAAGTAGGGCCTTGGGATGATATGTGAGATGGGATGATATGCACCCTTTCCAACAGGCTACAAGCACCCTTCCTCTTCCCAGAGGAGCAGAACAGACCAGAGTTCATCTCTAACCATTTAGAATGCTGAATTCGCCTGCTGGCCAGAGGAGAAAGTGAGGGTCCAGAGACTGGCCCACCTTCCTCTCCCATTGCATCCAGGACATGCCTCACACTCCTTAGCTTAGCTTCCAAAGCTTTTCTCAGTCTGATTTCCAGCTGCCTTATCTTTTGCTTCCCATCATAAACCACCTAACTATCACTGTTAGTCTTTTTCTCCCCTCACTTCTGCACAGGCTGTTTACACAAATACCCTTAGACTATCTTTTGTCTCATTGACCTGTAAGAATTCTAAACATCTTTCAAGGCCCAAGACAATTTTACCTCCCCTAGGGAGTGCTTGACAATACCCTAGAGTTGGAAATCTCTCTCTCCTCTGAGCATCTGTTGCCTCTGACACTCCTCCAGCCCTTATCACACCAGACTCTGTCATTTTTCAGGGATATCCCTCGTCCCTCTCAAATGAAGAACAACTTCTTCCTACCACTCGGGTGCCTAGCCTGTGTCCTAGAGACAGCAAATGCTGAAATAAAGAATGAATCAATCCATTCAGTTCAGTGAGTATTTATTGAGCATCTGAGTGAGAAATGTTGTACAAGGAGAAATGGGGCAGCTCAAAGATAAATAAGACCCCATCACAGCACTAAAGGACTTTGAGAGTTGCTCTATGTAATAGAAAGTCAGAGTTGGTAAAAATGGCCCTTGGTGATCAGCAGGCACAAATCCTTCCCTTAACAAAAGAAGAATCATGGAGGGAAAGTGACTTGCCTAAGGTCATATAGCCAAGGAGTAGTTTTACACATATGTATTAATAATAGAGGACCCTAGACTTTCATTCCATTATTTGCAAATATTCAAAGACAATCTTTCTTTTCTTTTCTTTCTTCCCCCCCCCCCTTTTTTTTTCCTGCAACAGAGTCTCACTTTGCCATTCTGGATGGAATGCCTTGGCATCAGCCTAGCTCACAGCAACCTCAAACTTTCAGGTTCTAGTGATTCTCTTGCTTTAGCCTTCCAAGTAGCTAGGACTATAGGAGCCCACCAAAACGCCCAGCTAGTTTTTTTGATTTTTAGTAGAGATGGGGTCTTGCTTGCTCAGGCTGGTCTCTAACTCCTGAGCTCAGACAATCCACCTGCCTTGGCCTTCTAGAGTGCTAGGATTACAGGTGGGAGCCACTGTGCCCAGCTGATAATCTTCTTTCTTTTCCTTTATCTTTTTTCCCACTTTGTAAGAAAATGAAATGTGACAGCTTCTCTTTCTGACTAGAAGGGGCAAGGAATAAAAATATCAGTTATATAATAGTCATTTGCCTTAGTCATACAGCCTTACCGGAGTGCCGTTGGAACAGAAAGATGATTAAGTTAAATGCTGCATATTTATTCCCTTGCGGTCACCCTAATTGGTTCTGCTGCTGTAATTGATTTGACAGGTTATTTTTACTCAGAATGAGCTGAGTTCCTCTGCTGGCTTGTAGATTTGCTATTGCTCCTGGACACCAGGCTTGCAATTGTCCAGATGCCCAGATGGGGATTGGTTTCCACTTGAGAATGGGGGTGAGGGTCCCAGCCTAGCCTAGGGAGAACTGAGCTAGCAGTGTAAAGGTGTGAGTGTTTGTGTGTGTGTTTAAGGAGTTATGGGGGAAGGAGGATAGAAAACCTCAATTCTTCCAGGGATCAAATTGGGAAAGAGCTAGGGAAAATTTTAACATCAGATGAAACTATGTTGAGGACTATCCTGAGGACAGGCAGGGTCTTGCACCTTTCAGCAGAAGAGTGGAAGACTGTGTGGGGGAGAGCTTTTGCCTACGGAGCCTTCAGTACTTTTTGTCTATTCCAAGAAGCCACTTCTTCCCACCCTTGCAAACTGCTCCTCCGAGTACAAAGTACAAGAGAACCAGCATTCTCCGGTAGTCTGCAGCACCAGCCACCTACACATCCTTCCTCATCTTTGCACGCAGCTCAGCGGCTCCTCATGTGCGTGCAGGGGGCAGGGTGGAGGAGTATGGTGGCAGAGGCGCCCCACGGGAGGCCTTCAGATGTGCCACAGGGACCCTTGAGGGAGCTGGCATCCTACAGAGATGCAGGCTATGGGTTATTAGGACCATCTCAGTGACTGTGTGACCTTGAATATCAAGTAACCTTTGAATTTCAGAGTCCTAATCATCTGTCCCATCCTCTTGCTAAGTTGTGATAAAAAGAAATCACAAGTGATAATCACTGAAAACCTACAGCTGCCAGTGTCTGGGCCAAGTGCTTCCTCCCAAGCACAATCATATGCCATCTTCACAATGTGATGGAGGAGGTGCTACTATTATCATTATTATCATCATTGTTATTACTCCTTACAGATAAGGAAGCCAGATTCAGAGGAGTTGAAAACCTCTATTACAGGCACACTGCTCACCAATAGTAGAACTTATGCAGGTCGGCCCCAGCCCTTGTCTCTTAACACTATGGTATTCCATTCAATGTCTGCCAGGAAAAAAAATTTTTGAAACTGTTGAATTTTCCATGGCTAAGGAGACGTTCCTGAGATATAATGCCATAGAAAGATGTAGAAAAGGCAGCCTCACCATCTGTTAGTTTTCTAACTTTTCAGACATTATCCTTCTCATCTGTAAAATAGGAATGATAATATCCATCTCATATAGCCACTAGGAGTGTAAGACAGCCTAGCACAGGGCCTGGTGGACAGCAAGCACTCAACAAACTTCCTCCCAGAAGGCTGAGCCAAGGGACCGTCCACTTCCCCCAAGTTTCCTGGAATGAGGAATTTCCTCTGTGCGTGTAACTTTGAGCAAGGGCTGTGGGGGCTGGTTTGGCTCTCCAAAGCAAAGAATGATCCATGGAAATGGCCTAACCAACCTGTGCTCTGTGGCCCATGGTGGCCTGAGCTCCTGCCCTCCTGTCTACCGAGCACTCAGGACTTCCTAGGAGGCTTACCTTGGAGCAGGTGAAGGAAGTGAGGTCATAGCCCCTGATAGCAATTCAGAAGCTGGGACAGGCCTGCCAGCCCCTACCAGTCCCCAGACTTTCACAGAGCAGTTGTTTCATCTGGTTGGGCTGGAATTTCAGGCAGGAATGTTCAGCAGACAGCAGTGGGGCAAGTGTAAATTCCAGAGGCTGAAGCAACATTTTGCAGAGGAGATTTTTTTTCCCTGTCAGCCTTTGGCCTCAAGCAGGGCCTTCCTGGGAGTGGGAGGCACTACCTGGTCTTGGAGCAGGGTCAGGATTGCCTGGGGAGAAGCTTCTCTCCTGGTCAAGGAGAAACGAGGAAGCATCCCTACCCTGGGTCAGACACTTTATACATGTAACCATTGTTCCGTCAGTGAATTCAATGCCCAAGGCAAAGAGAAGTCAACTTTGTTTTCTTTTTCAATAAAATCTCCAGCAGGTCTTAGAGCTCTTCTAGACCCTTTTAGCTTCCAAGATGGCCTCCCTTCAGTAAAAAGAAAATCTAGTTTAGTTTAATATCACAACTCCAGGCTCTTCTCCAGTGAAGGCTTTTCCTTCTGCTAGCTCAGGCCTGCTCCAGGCTTGAATCAAGGCAGTAGAGCCATGGATGCTATTGGCTTCACCCCACCCTTCCCCCGGGTGCAGGTGTAGGGGTGCAGGAG
The DNA here is from genome assembly GCF_000181295.1 of Otolemur garnettii. NCBI lineage: Eukaryota > Metazoa > Chordata > Mammalia > Primates > Galagidae > Otolemur > Otolemur garnettii. The sequence goes on from NW_003852406.1 coordinate 19,462,099, forward strand.
GGGCAGGAAAGGTCCCCTGTGACTGAAATGAAGGCACTCTGGCATCACACCCATCTTTGGGGGTGCCCTGCTGTGAGCCAGGCCTTGCTCTCCTCTGCTGCATATGACATCCCTCAGCCCTGGGCTTCTAGCTGACCACTGCATATTGGAGAACCTTCCCCTTTCTGGGTGTCATCTGCAGTGGAATCCAGTTTAGGAGACCCCAATTGGGTTGCCCTTGATGGGACCACAGATGGTGCTCCTCCCAGAGCATCCCAACCACACCCCCAGCCTGTCCAAAAAACTTTCCATCTTTAGATTTCTCAGGCATGTGTCACTTCAGTCCCTGTGCCCCCCCCCCCCAACTCCAGAGTCAAATATCAAGTTTTTCGAGTGGCCACTTAGAATGCCTCCTCCCTTCTCCTGCATGTCTGGGGAACATAGGACATACTTGCAACGCTCTTCAGAGAATTTCCCACAACCATCCTCTTTCAGTTCTACCCTTTGCTAATCTGGAGGTGCTGGCAGAATGTTCTACAGTCTCTCAGCTTGTCTCACATGGAAAGCCTAGGCCCTTGCTTTATGGTGTGGGGGGTTCTTTGCACCCATGGCATTGTTCTAGGACTTTGAGATGCCAGCTAGGATAAAGACAGCAAGCTCTCCTTTGTAGCATCTTGTTCGGAGAGTCTCCTGATGGTTGGAGCTCACATTTCTCGAATACCACCTGCCATATACCAGCCCCTACGCTAGGCAGCTTGAAAGCATTATTTCACAGAAATTCCATTTTGCAAAAGGAGAAACTGAGATTCAGGGAGATCACCTCAAGGTCACAGGGTTTGCTGATAGTAGAGTTAGCATCTGAACCTAGACTCCCAGGCCCAAGTCCAACATTTTCCCACTAGCCCAGCGCTCTTCCTCTCCCCTCCGCTGTGTTCTGGCTTGACCCTCCACTCCAGCCACAACTTTTCTCTGTCCCCTGAGCTCATCTGTGCTTTCTTTTTTTCTTTTTTTTTTTTTTAACATAGCCTTTATGTAACTTTCTTAGTTATTATGTCAAAACATTCATATTCTACTCATAGAAAGATTCACTTGTACCCTTGCAAGATGAACTGTCCAATCTGTGCTCCTGGAACACCCCCTATGCCCACCACCAATCTGTGTTTTTAAAGGTCCAGTTAAAAGCCCACCTTGTCCACGAAGCTTTAGATCACTCCCCTCCAGGATGGTTTCTCCCTCCTCACATAACAAACATTCCTGAATGTAGTATGTGTCCTGAGTGTACAAAAACTTTTTCTTTTTGTAAGTTTTTAATCAAAGTAACTTGCACGACGTGTACAAATCTTTAACATACAGTCTTCATTTACAAATGAATACATCTGTGCAACCATCGCTTGGATCAAAATATGGAACATGCCCAGAACTCCAGAAGGCTTCCTCGTGAAGCACCACCTCTAGTCTGACGTCTGTCACATAGAGGAGTTTGGCAGGTTTGGCCTTCCTAAGAGTATTTCTACTTTTGTATCTGGCCTATTTTACCAGGAAGAGTCATCGTGGAGTGGTGTTTCATTCCTCTTTACTGCCATGTAGAATTCCATTGTGTGACTATAGCTAAATTTATTCATTTTGTTGATGATGAATGGAATGAATAAATTTGGGTTATTTCCCATTTGAGAATATTATGAATATATAAACATTCTCATACGTGCCTTTTGATAGACGTGATCACTCATTTCTGCTGAGCATACAACCAAGAATAGAATTTTGGAGAATGTTTGCATGCATTCAGGACTAGACGCTGTCAAACAGCTGTCCAAAGTGGTTGCCCCAATCTAAAGTCCCACCAGCAATGTACGAGAGCTCTGGCTAATCCATGTCCTTGTTAACACCTGGTAGTGTTAGTCTTCTAAATTTTCCATCCTAATGGATGTGCAGTGGTATGGCCTTATGTTTTAACGTGCATTTTCCAGATAGTTATGTCAAATACCCTTTTATATGCTTGGCAGCCTTTGGATATGCTCTTTTATAAAGTGCTATTCAAGACAGTGCCCGTGCTTAGTAGTTAGGCTGACGACCACATACACCCAGGCTGGCGGGTTCCAACCCTGCCCGGGCCTGCTAAATAGCAATGACCACTGTAACAACAAAAACCAAATAGCTGGGCATTGTGGTGGGTGGGTATAGTCCCAGCTACGTGGGAGGCTGAGGCAAGAGAATCGCTTAAGCCCAGGAGTTTGAGGTTGCTGTGAGCTGTGATGCCATGGTACTCTACCGAGAGTGACATAGTAAGACTCTGTCTCAATAAAGAAATAAATGAATAAATAAAGTGCTATTCAAGTTCAATTTTTCAAAAATTGAGTATTTTGCTATTAATTTGCAGGAGTCCACTGTATAATTTGGATGAGTTCCTTAGATGTGTTTATTGCAAGTATCTCCTCCTATTTTCTATGTTTCTTTTCAATATCTCTTCATTGTCTCTTTTCATAAACAGTTATTAATTTTTTTAATGTTACATATAGTTTATTTTCTTTTTATTTCAGATTACTATAAGGACACATGATTAGGTTAAATTGTTTGCATTTGTAAGGTGAAGGCTGAGTTATAGTTGAGTTCTTTGCCCAGGAAGTGTGCCATATGCCTCTACATTAGGGGGAGCTCACCGCACGCCCTGTCCCACTGTCCTCCTTCCCCCCATCCCCTTCCTGAATTTGTATTTTTCTCTCATTTAGGCCTGTGGTTGTTCATCTACTAGTTTCATATTAGTATTGAGTACGTGAGATGATTGTTTTGATATTTTTGAGATACTTTACTAAGGAGAATATTCTTCAACACCATCCAGTTAAATACAAAAGATGTAAAGTCTCCATCTTCTTTTACGGCTGAATAGTATTGCATGGTGCACATATATTGCAGTTTGTTAGTCCAGTCAGTGGTTGATGGGCATTTGGGTTGTTTCCACTTTGTGATTGTGAATTGAGCCACAGACATTTGAGTGCAAATGTCCTTATGATAAAATTGATTTTTTTCCTACTGGGTAGATACCTAGTAATGGGATTGCAGGATCAAATGGAAGTTCTGCTTTTAGCTCTTTGAGGAGTCTCCATACTTCTTTCCAAAAAGGCTGCATTAACAGTGTTTAATTTCAATGATGTCCACGGTGTCAGGATGGCAGAGTGGTCTAAGGTGCCAGACTCAAGTTTAATGAAGTCCACTTTATCGATTTTTTATAATTAGTGCTTTTAGTGCCTTGTTTAAGAAATGTTTATCTTTACCCCAAAGTCATCAAGATGTTCTCTGATGTTTTCTTCTAGAAGCTTATTATCTCCCATGTACACTTTCACGCTCTGACTACATGTATGTATCGCCAAGAATATACGGTATTGTTTTGTGTAGGTTTGGATTTTATACAAATAATATACAGTATGTATTCTGCAACTTGTTTTTTTTCACTTAATAGTAGAAGAATAATGTTTGTTGGTACCTGCGGCTCATGTTCATTCACTTTCACTGCAGCAAAGTTAATTACACTGCATACATCACCATCTACGTACCCTTTCTCCTGATGATGGACGCTTATGTTGTTTCCAATATTCACCATCACAAATAATGCTTCTATGAACATGCATGTGCATGCCTCTTTCTGTAAGAGTGTCTCTAGGGGACATGCCTCAGAGACCAGGCTGCGGTTTGGGAGCTGTAGAAACTCAGTTCTTGAAGGAGGTGCCTTGGGGGCTGCTAGGGAGTAGACCTGGCGAGAGAGCTGGGTGGGTGGGTGGATGTGCTGGGCAGCCCTGGCTCAGGGCCCAGACTCTTGCTTCAGCCAGAGCAGATTTGCTTTCATGCTTTATGACCTGGGGTTCTATTTAATTCTTTCTTTGAAAAATAGATTCTGTTTAAATTTTTTTTTTCTTGGAGAGAAATAACTGAGTTAAAATGTTGTTCCCAAAGTGTTACAGGTTAAAAAAAAAAAAAAAAGGAAAAGGAGATAAGCGATTCCACCCGTAGCCCACGCCAGTCTGCTCACCACTACTTTGCATTATTAATTATTGTGTGCAGCCCTCCTACTTCTCTTCCCAAGATAGACTCCTTATTTCTGTATCTTCAACTGTCAAGCTTAATAGGCATTGGTTGATGGATTGATTGATGAGGGATCTTTTGAACAGCTTGGCACCACAGTCATCTCATATGGGTACATTCTATAGTACACAAACCAGATTCCTATCTATCCTTCCCTTGGGGCCAAGAAAAGCCCCGAGGATGCCACAGCAGAGGAATAACATTCCTCACTTCCAGGAGGAGAATCCTGACCTCAGGGAGATAAAGAGGCTTGAAGTCATATGTCAGGGAGGTGACAGGTCAGGTCTTGGACCCAGGCCTTGGAATCCTGGCATTGTGCCAACTCCGCCAGGCGTGCGGTCTGGAAATACAGCCTTCATCCATTCATTAATAACTAACTTGTCTGTTACTTTCTACAGGGTTCTTTCTCTTCCATTGTCCCTTCTAATCTTCATAACCCTTTGGTAGGTGTGTGTCATTATTGTTATCCCCCAACCCACCTTTTGCAAAGAGGGGAAACTAGAGTTCAGAGATAGAGGTGTCTTATCCAAGGTCACACAGGGAGAGAGTGATGTGGCTTCACTCAATATTCAGTTCCAGCTTCCCTGTCCCATCCTGTGCTCCTTCCCTCACTTTTCTTCCTGTGGCAGGCCCTGGAGATGTCTGGGCAGGTGAGCTTTTCAGGAACCCTCTAGCAGCCTGAAGGCCCGGCCCTCCCGGCAGGCCCAGGGAATGGGGTTGTTGCTATCAGTGCTGAGCAGCCCCTCCCAAGAGGCCAGGGCTTGTTTTTCTTATCTAAATAAACTCTACACAAACATGGCCACATTACTCATGTGTAAGTTATTTGCGATAGCATTGCCCAGAGATGGGGAAATTAGTTCACACTGGAACTGTGTCTCAACCTGGTACAAATGAATAGGGAAATGGAGTTTTAGGCCCAGGGCAGAAAAACCCCAAATATATCTTTTTGGCACCCCACACCCCATCTCAAGCCTAAGGAAAAGGTTCTAGGGGCCCCGTTAGAGGAAAGGCAGAACCCACAGGTGCTGGGGAAACAGGTGAGGGAGCTCCAAGGGACAGAGTCTCACTTCCCACTGGTGTTCTTGAAGAAAATCAAAGACGCAACTCAGAGCAGAGGACATCTGCTCTATCCTCAGGCCCTTGATAAAATGAGTGCTAGAATCCATGCCTAGCTCTTCTCCCACATTTAACTAAATCTCTTTAACTTCTAGAGTTGGATCTTTCATAGAAGGTCCTGGGATCATGGGAAGGGTGTACAGAGCTTCTCCATAACTGAGAACATGTATAACTTAGCTCAGTACCTGGCACGGCATGGCTGTTATTATTACTGCTAAGGGAGCACCTGGCTATGTGTGTGATGGGAAAGAGAGATAATGTTAAAGGCAGTTTACCGTGGCTCAAATGCCTGTAACTTCCCAAAGACACGTTCACACATCTACTCTTTCCAGTGTGTTTATTACAGTGAGGGCCTGACTCTGAGCTGTTCTATGATGGGCTTGAGGTACTAACAGGGTCATTATAAACTACGGAAAGTGGGTTTTATGTTTCTAAAGGACTCTCAGAGATAAGATTGCAATGGAATTCCTGACAAAGCTGGAAAAAGAACTATAGTCCTCTCACTCCTAGATCAGCAGATTCTGGTTCCAAAAAAATGTTTTTAAGATGACCAACTCTCTGCATCTGATGTGTGTTGGTCCTTAGGAACGTGGGCCATGTATGGCTTCTGTCCCAGGGCTCTGAAACTGTGGTGCCCAGGCCATGTGGTCATGGGAATTCCTTCCTCCTCTTTCCCAGCATCAGACCAAGGGAATTGGGCCTGGCAAGGCTATGGGTATTGTGCCATGTGGGTCTGGCCCTGGAGACTTTGTCTGATTCATCTCTGCACTCCCACAGGGACAGCCACCAGAACAGGATGGAGTTAAGACCCTTAGATGCTCTGAAAGATCAGTCCTCCCTCGTGTAAAATTCAAACAAAAACAACTCTAGATCTGAGAAAGTGTCACTCATCCATGTGTGCTGAACTCAAAATAGCTTCCTTCTAGAGATTTTGATTGCAGAATCCTAAGTGAATGCAATAAAGCTGAGCTCTTTTTCTTGGGCAAGGAGTGGAGCAAGGGAGGTGCTTTGCTGTTGGTTAAATGTGTGCTCTCTAAGCCTCCGGTCACCCAGTCTGCCAAGGGGGCCTTGCACGTGGCAGGTGCTCAGCCCACGTCTTCTAAATACAACAGGATATGCTCACTTCCCAGAAAAGGACTACATCCGAGCCGTATCGTGTAGAGGTGTGGGGAGAAAGTCTTAGTCACTGCACATGTGCGTGCACACACAGGCATGCTCACACACAAAGAAAGGGAGAGAGAATGTTTGTGGGCTCAGCAATCTTCCCCAGTTCCAGTTTAAAGGGACAGCAAAGTGAAAACATGTTGTTCCCTCTTGTCATCAATAGACATGCTTGAAGTTTTCACATCCCACCAGGCCCCTCCCCTGCTCTAGCTGACCCTATGGACGAGGTTCTGCAGAAGGGTCAGCTACTAACTCTGAACCAAACAGCTGCAACGCTGGGCCTGGAACCCCGAACTTCACAGAAGATACAATTCCACAAAGGGATTTTAGTATTTCCGAATATACCCCTAAGAAGATACATGCATTCCTCCCTAAAACTGGCTTAGAGCTGCTTAAAAAATAACAACAATGGCAAAAATACACTTAATGAGTGTGTAACAAACCACAAAACCGCAGTAAGTGGAGTTTGACCTTGAGGGGGAGTGTATAATTGTATGTATTTTAGACATTAAATTAAGGAAACATGGCCTCATTCGGAAAAATGGGAGGGGAAGAGGAAGGGCACTGTGAAAGTATGAGTTCCATGCTGGCCGGGAGCTCAACTCTACTCAGCGAGGCTTTAAGGATAGAAGGAGTCGTTTCGTTAGTGAGTGTGTGCATTCGTTTTCCATTCATTCATTCAAATATTTACTGAGAGACTACTTGGTGCCAGGTGCCGTTCTGAACACTTGGCAACAGGCATTTCTGAGATGAGTTTCTGCTCTGTCTGCTCAAGTCAGTGGGGATAGAACTCCTATTTTCTGGCTCTCGAATTAAACTGCATGCTATTCAAGGACAGGAGGCCAAGCTATTTTCTTGTGGCATTTCTTGCGCAAAGGGCCCTGAACATGTGTGCTCACAACTGGATGCTCAGGCAATGGGCCCAGTGTGTGTCCTGATTCCCTGGCCTTCCTTTTTCTTCTCTCACTTCCTCTCCTGCTCTTATCTCTTGGGCCTCTTGGGTGGCCCCGGCAGGATCAGGCCCTGAGAGGTTAGCTGTTGATTAACGCTGACAAGAACTGGAGGTGTTGCTCTCCCACAGTCATTTGCATCTGGTTAGAGGAATCCCAAAGACCAGAGGAATGTGTCTCTATCAGTGGAATTAGAAGGTCAGAGCCAGAAGAGTCTCAAAGGCAAATAGGTTTCAGGGAAAAGAATGGCAGAGTTTAAAGAAGGATTCCAAGGCAGGGAAGAACTCAGTAACTGATTAGCAATGCCTGCCGTGGGTAATGCAAAGCAGGGCACTGAGTTATGTATTTACAATACCCATAAGCAGGTCCAATCCCTTCATCTTACCGATGTGGACACAGAGACTAAAAGTGGAAACTCAAGTTGGGAGCAGGTCTATTGGTAGAACCAGGCCCTCCCGAGCCCCAGGCACTCTAATTAGTCCATTCTCCTCCTATTAACCAGGTTTTAAGCACTTTGCAGACAGAGGGATTTCCTCCCCAGGTCTCTGCCATCCATCCTCTTCATTCATAAGTGAGTTCAGCTCTGATTGAACTCACCAGACTTCAATTATTCAGCACCAGAGACTATGTTTCTTTTGTACTCTGCCATTTCCTAGCAATTATTTGAGGGTGATAAAACATAGTACAACTAAAGCTGAGCCTGTACCAGAAACAGCAGGACTGTGGGCCAATTTACCAAGAGTTTAGCAGGTCAAGCCAATTTTCATATAAGTCCTTTCATGTGTGTACTACAGATTAAGCCTATGTTACATCCCCTAACCCAGTGACCGGGTGAGGACGGGACTGAGAGTCTGCGGCATGAGTCAGGATGCCACATTTTAGTTAATGAGGCCTTGGGCAAGTCATTTAGTGTTTCTGGGCCTCAGTTTGCTAATGATTAATCTATTCATCTGCCAAATATTTATCAAGCACCTTCAAGGTGTTCAGTCAGGTGTAGGGGGCAGAAAAGCAAAGCAAGGTCATTAACCTTAAGGGGCTTATGGTCTAGTGCAGGGGTGACTGAACTTTACTTTTTTTGCTACACATGGGAAGAATAAGAGTTGTCTTGGGCCAATGTTAAATAAGGTCTGTGCATACTTTTTGTGACATCCAACACCACCGGTAAGCAAAAACTGTCCTCACAAAACCAGCATGTGGCCCACGGGCTGCAGGTTGGACACTCCTGATCTAGTATAATGGATCAGTTAAGTAAACAAATAAACACACTAATGGGCACAGGTGTGAACAGGACAAAGTGGGGGCTCTCAAGTCAGAGATGGAAAGGCTTCACGAAGAAGGTGATACACAAACTAGTCTCAGACAAGGAGGAGAAGCGAAGGTATGGGGGGATTGAAGAGATGGAATGGACCTAGAAGGCAAGAAGGACCAGCTTGAGCAGGCACCTTGGCTGAAAGAAACAGCAGTGCCTGTGATTTTCCTGGAGAGAAGGCGTGACCTGGGGCATAGCAGGAGAGAGAAGGCCAGAGATAGGGCAGGTCCCAGGACCCGTCGCCTTCTGCTCCACAAGGCAGAAGGGGCCCTATTCTCCATAGGGGCTGCTCCTTGGGCAATATGGGCCCTACTCTCAGAACTTATGCTGTCCAACAGGGCAGTCACGAACCATAGGAGGCTACTGAGCACTTGGAATCTGGCCAGACTGAGATGTAAGTGTAAAATGTACAGTAGATTGCAAAGACTTCATACAAAAAATCATAAGAAACAGAGAGTTTTTTTGTTTTTGCTTTTGCTGTTTTTGGCCAGGACTGGGTTTGAACCCACCACCTCTGGCATATGAGGCTGGTGCCCTACTCCTTTAAACCACAGGCACTGCCCAACAGAGAGGATTTTTATACTAATTACATGTTGAATTGACAATAAACTAGATATGTTGAGCTAAACAAAATATACTGTTAAAATTAACTTCATCTCGTTTTTTCTTCTTTTAAATGTGGCCCAGGAAAATTCAAAATTTCATATAACATTCTCATTACATTTCTATTAGACAGCACTGCTATAGACAATGGCAAATCACTGGAAGCATTTTTTTTTTTTTTTTAAGAAAAAGGGGATGTGCAGATTAGATTTGTGCTTTGGCATGTTCACTCTGGCAGCAAATAGAGAATGGAGACAATTAGAAAATTACTGTAGTAATTGGTGGTGAGCAGTGATGAGGGCCTGAGTGAAGATGGAGGCTGGGTGTGGGGGAGGTGGGTTCTTCGGGGTTTGGGGCTGACTGGATGTCCAGGTGTGAGAAAGAAGGAGTCTCGAGGTTGCTGGCTTGTGTGACTATAGATTATGGTGATGTCCCTGGAGGATGGAGGACAGGGGAAGAGATTTTACAGAGGAAGCTGATGAGTTCAGTTCTGAACACTAACTTTGAGATGACTGCTGGTGGCCAAAGGGGAGGTCCAGGTGACTGTGAGACACTGAGACTGGAGCTCTGGAGAGGAGGTTGGGCTGGATACTCAGATCTGGGAGTCAGTTTATAAGAGTTAGGTGAGACTCAAGGGTGGACAGGATCACCCAGGGAGAGGATATATAAGGGAACAGGCAAGTACTTGGCTCTGGAGAACACCAATGCCTATGGGAGGGCAGGGAAAGAGGTCTGAAAATTAGATCCTTCTGCACCCTGACAACAGTGACATCCTGTGATCCCTCACCTTAAGGCTGGCAGCTCTCTGCTCCACGCTGAGAGGCCTTTTAGTAGAGCCTCTTCTCTGTTGATAAACAGAAAAAAGAAAAAAAAGAAGCTCACAGCTAAAGCCGAGGCTCTCTGGTTCCCTTGAATGGAGCTATTGATGCTCAAGTGAGAAGTTAAGAAAAGAATCTGCCCCAGGTGCTAGCTCACTTTATAAAGCAAGTGTGGAAAAGCTTGTCAGAGAGTAGTTTGGTAATGGCATCCAAAGTAGCAATTCTCTTTCTAAGGACTGATTCTAAGAAAATAATCGTGGGAGGCTGAGGTGGGAGGATTGCTTAAGCCCAGGAGTTAGAGGTTATAATGAGCTATGATCATCCCACTGTCCTCTAGCCTGGGCAACAAGAGTAAGACTCTGTTTCCAAAAAAGGGAAGGGGAAGAGGAAGTGAAAAGGAAAGGGAAGGGAGGGAAAGAAAGAAAAGAAAGAGAAAGCAAAAAAGAAAAGGAGAAAGAAAGAGAAAAAGAGGAAAGGGGAGGGAGGGGGAAAGGAAGGAAGGAAGGAAGGAGGAAGGGAGGGAGAGAAGGAAGGAAGGGAGAGAGGGAGGGAGGGAAACCAAGCAGGGATATAGACAAATGTGTATATACAAAAAATGTTTCAAGCATCACTCTTTACAACACCATCTGAAATTGGAAGAAACCTAAAGTCCAGGTGTGGGAAACTAGTTTACTAAATTATAGTTGATCCATGTGACAAAACACTCTACGGTTCATTCAAAATAATGTAGTAAATGTATATTTATTGATACAGGAAGATGGTCACAATATAGTTAATGAAAAAGCAGATGAACATGGTATGATTATTTCCAGTTAGTGGTTGTCATTTGTCTTCATTGAGTTAAGAGCAAGGACTGTCCATCAGACTGCCTGGGCTGTCTGATCATGGCCACTCAATGATCGCATGTAATATACCTTCGTGGCCTCTCCTGAAAAGGGTATGAGAATAACATGAACCATGGGAAGCCCTACAAACCCTACGAGTTAACCTAATCTATGAAAAGTGTTTAAAACAGGGCCTCATATTTGTTAAGACCTTAATATATGCTAATTGCTATTTATTAAAACATCTTTAGCACGATATAATTTGTATATCATACACTTCACACACTTAAAAATGCTTAATTCACTGGTATTCAGTGTATTCACAGAGTTATGCAACTCTCACCCCAGAAAGAAACTTGGTACCCATTAGCAGTCAGTTTCCTTCCCAATCCTTCCCGCAGCCCTTGATGACCACTAATCTACTTTCTGTCTTTAAAGAGTGGCCTATTCTGGACATTTCATAGAAATGGAATCATACAATATGTGGCTTTGATAACTTTTTCTTTCTCTTAGCATGTTTTCCCAGTTTAACCTGCCATAGCACGTATCAGTCCTTCATTTCTTTTCTGTACAGACAGCCTTTATTATGAATATCATTAAAAAAAATTCCTTCCAATGGGCTCAGTGCCTGTAGCTCAGTAGTTGGGGCACTGGTCACATACAACAGGGCTGGCGGGTTCGAACCCAGCCTGGGCCTGCTAAACAACAACAACCATAACAACAACAAAATAGCTGGGCATTGTGGCAGGCGCCTATAGTCTCAGCTGGTTGGGAGACTGAGGCAAAAGAATTGCTTAAGCCCAAAAGTTTGAGGTTGCTGTGAGCTGTGATGCCACAGCATTCTATCAAGAGCGACATAGTGAGACTCTGTCTCAAAAAAAAATCTTTCCAATGAAAACATTTTACTTTTATAACAACACAACCACTACCACCAAACATATTTATCTTTAAGCTAATGTCCCTCCTTTTGATTAGGTTGAATTTATTGGGAGTGTTCCCCGTTTCCCTAATTATTATTTCATTACCTTGAACTCCAAGTTCATGACAGAATGGGCTCATAGGCTGCTGGGTTGTATGGAAGGTGCAGAGTACTCCAAATGCCTGTGCTGGTTTGAGGCATGGGGATTCTCTTTCTCCCATCACACATCCTGCATGCCTGACTACACAGAAGCACCAACAGCCCCCCTCTCCCCCACACACACCAAGGATCAGCAACAGGCTAACATCTGACCAGAGAATGCAAATCACCACTGTCCCCTTCTCTGCCACTGTCTAGAATCTGCAGTCTTCACGCTGGAGAGGACCAACCCTGCTTTCACCCTGTACATTGTTTTCTTTCTCTCTTTAAAATCCATTTTTTTAATTGAGTCGTAACTTTTATACAGTAC
>NW_003852406.1:19474435-19528555 GCF_000181295.1 Otolemur garnettii
GCCTCCCAAGTAGCTGGGACTACAGGCGCCTGCCACAACAACGCCTGGCCATTTTTTGGTTGCAGCCATCACTGTTGTTTGGCGGGCCCGGGCTGGGGATTCGAAACCGCCACCTTAGGTGTATGTGGCTGGTGCCTTAGCCGCTTGAGCCACAGGCACCGAGCCCCATTCACTTTTTAAGATACATTTAAAAAAAAAAAAACCATGGCCAAATACAAAATATATATAACAAATACATATTAACAAAAAATATTAACATTTTTAAGTGTGCAGCTCAGTGCCATTAAGTAGCTTGCTTCATCTTGTTCTGCTCCCATCACCCCATCTCTAAAACTGTTCCCAACTTGCCAACCTAAAACTCTGTACCCACTAAACATTAACTCCTATTTCTAATCACCCCTTCTGCTTTTCATCTCTATGAATGTGACTACCCTATAAGTGAATTTATAAGATGTTAGTTCTTTGTGACTGACTTATTTCACACACAATGTCCTCAAGATGCATCCATATTTAGTATGTATCAAAATTTCATTCCCTTTTAAGGCTGAACAACATTCTATTATATGCCATATGTTGTATGTATACACCATATTTTGCTTGTCCATCTACCTGTTGATGGACATCTTGTTACATCCACTTTTGGGCTATTACCAATAATGCTGCTATGAACATGGGTGTCTATATAACTGTTTAAGTCTCTTCTTTTTTTCCTCTGGGTATACACCTTTATTGATTTTTCATGTAAAAATAACATGTCGCTATATTAAAAACAACTTACAGGCATATGATCTCACTGCCATTTTAGAATTATGTTTACATTTTTGTGTATCCTCTTTGGTGGCTGTTCATATGCATGCATTTTTAAATAAATGCAATTGTAATGAACCAACCATTTTCCAACTACTATTTTTTAGGTCCACATCGCAAACAGAACCATAGGTCCTGGATCTGAGTCAAAGCCACATTTATTACACTTATTATCCCAGACAAAAATAGGTAAGAGAAATATAGTGACCTCTACAAACCGTGTATGTATATATTATACGTGTAAAGACAAAAACCCCAAGAACGCAGAGAGAAAACTCACACAAAATAGACTGTTTCACTTAAGTAGGGCTAGGCTCTGTGAAAGAATGAGCTCTGAGTGAGGCAGGAAAGATGGAAGCATCTAACAGACACTCACACACACTCTTGCATGGCAACACCTATATATGTACAATGAGCAACACACCAGGACATATACACGTGGTAAAATTAAGCACATACACACAACCCCACACCTACCAGGATGCTCTCTCTCCTGGCCCCTGATTCAGACCTGCAATTTCTGAAGGCTAGGAAGGAGGTCTTGTGAGAGAACTCAAAATAGCTCTGTGAACCCTGCCCTGGGCTTCAACTGCCCGCCCATCCTGTCCTCCCAGGGCAGCTCTGGCCCTGACCCTGGGTCAGGACACAGCCCCAGTCTAATCCCCTGCATGGACCTCCCAAGTCAGACCCGGCCCTTTCAATACCTTCCTAGGACAGTGCCTATACATACACCCAGCTCTTCTGGCATAGGTGTTCTCCAAGGGATGCTCTGTTATCAATATCAGAAACCCTGCTGAGGGCTCTGAACACAAAGGGACACGTACTGGGCTGGAAGTCAAGGCCCAGTAGTCCATGGCCAATCCAGTGTAGACCAACAATAGCTGAACTCTGTGGTCCTCTGTGAGGTACAACATGATGACCATCTTGCAGACACTGAGAACTTTCAACACGACCACATCCTTTAAGCCTGGGTCCAGAGCAGACCCACAAACAGTGCCAGTCCCCTGCCCTCGGTTCCCTAATCTGTCAAATGGGGGCAACACCTAGGCCTGCATGTTCCATGGGGTTGCAGTGAGACACGTGTTTTACATACGTTTGACTGAGTTCCTCAAATGTGAGATATGATCATGGACCTGGCCAGTACTGGAAGCCAAAAATTCTGAAGGTGGATAGTGGTGATGGTTGTGCTCTAGCTTTTGAGTAAGCTAGAGAACAATTAGTGTCTCTGCAATACTGCAGCCACACTTCTCAGTACAGAGTGCAGCAATCACAGACGCCTGAATTCACTCATTTACATTCCCCATTAGCCTCACCCCCATTTCTGTATACTACCCCCACCCCACACACCTACTCTACTTTGTTCAATATATATCTTTTTATTCCCATTTGTCTATTGTGGTAAAACACACATACCACAATTTGTCATTTTAACCAATTTAAGTGTACAGCTCTGTGGCATTAAGTACATTCACACCATTGTACAATTGTCACCACTATCCATCTTCAGAATTTTTTCATCTTCCTCACCTGAAACTCCATATGCTTTAAACAATAACTCTCTCCCAGCACTCCTGGGAGGCAGAGGCAGGTGGATTGCCTGAGCTCACAAGTTCAAGACCAGCCTGAGCTAGGGCGAGACCTCATCTCTAAAAATAGCCAGCCGTTGTGGTGGGTGCCTGTAGTTCCAGGTACTTGGGAGGCTGAGCCCAAGAGCTTGAGGTTGCTGTGAGCTATGATGCCTCAACACTCTACCAAGGGTGACAAAGTGAAACCCTGTCTCAAAACAAAAACAGTAACTCTCTATTTCCCCTCTCCTCAGTCCCAGGCAAGCCTGTCTACTTTCTGTCTCTAAGAATTTGACTACTTTAGGTACCTCTCTGTAAGTGGAACCATACAATATTTGTCTTTTTATGACTAAGTTCACATAGCACAGTGGTTCTCAACCTTCCTAATGCTGTGACCCTTTAATACAGTTCCTGTGGGTCATGACCCACAGGTTGAGAGCTGCTGACTTAGCATAATGTTCTCAAGGTTCATACACATTGTAGCGTGTATTAGCATTTCATTTTTTTTTTCTTTTGGGGGGAAGAGACGGGGACAGGGTCTCACTCTGTCGCTCTGGGGTTGAGTGCTGTGGTGTCATCATAGTCAGAGTAACCTCAAACTCTTGAGCTCAAGTGAGCCTCATGCCTCAGCTTTCTGAGTAGCTGGAAATACAGGCATCCTTCACAACACCCAGCTAATTTTTCTATTTTTTTAGTAAAGATGGGGTCTCACTTTTGCCCAGGCTGGTCTCCAATTCCTGAGCTCAAGCAATCTGCAGGTCTTGGCCTCCCAGAAGTCTAGGATTACAAATGTGAGCCTCTACACTGGCCAGCATCTCTTTTTAAGGCTGAACGATATTTCATTGCATGGATATACCACCTTTTGTTTATCCAGTCATCCATTTGATGGGCCCTTGGGTTGCTTCCACCTTGTGGCTATTAGTGAATGATGATGCTATGGACATGGGTATACAAACGCCTATTTGAGACCTTGCTTTCACTTTTTTAGGGTATGTACCCAGAATTGGAATTGCTGGATCATATGGCAGTTCTGTTTCATTTTTGAGGAACCATCATACCATTTTCCATAGAGGCAGAGCCATTTTACATCTTTACCAGCAATGTGCAAGGACATCAGTTTCTTTTTTTTCTTTCTTTTGTGCCAGAGTCTAACTATGCTGCCCTTGGTAGAGTGCCATGGCGTCACAGCTCACAACCACCTCAAATTCTTGGGCTTAAACAATTCTCTTGCCTCAGCCTCCCAAGTAGCTGGGACTACAGATGCACCAATTTTTGGTTGTAGTTGTCATTGTTGTTTGACAGGCCCACGCTGGATTCGAACCTGCCAGCTCCAGGATATGTGGCTGGTGCCCTTACCCAGTAAGCTACAGGCCCCGAGCTGGATATTAGTTTCTTCACATGTTTTCCAACACTTGCTATTTTCTGTTTTGTTTTATAATAGCCCCCCTAACAGATATCTAGCAGTTCAAAGTGTATCTTTTTGCTTGTATGACTTCTTTAAAAATGTATATAATTGTTCTGTGTATCTCTAATTTGTAAATGTAAGTGGTAGCATTATGCTACAAATTTTTCTTACTGTTTTCGCTTGGAACTGTTTTGAAGATCCACCTATTTGTTTTGTGTACACAGAACTCATTGCTTCTAACTTTTGCATACCACATCCGTGTATATTGAGAACCTACTATGTGTACAACATGCAGCTCTATATACAAGTTATTTAATTCCATACAGCAACCCTAAGAAGTAGGTGTTATTATTATTCCCATTATATAGATGCAAAAGCGACACCTATGGAGTTAAGAAATATGCCAAAGTCACACAGCTGGAAATGGTAGAGCTAGAAGTTTCACCAGGTCTGTCTGGTGCCACAGGAGAGCTCACATGTGTAAAGCACTACAAAGAGCCATCCATAGAAACTCGACTGTAGACAGAGGTTCTCTCGTACGTGAGGGCACTGTGATGAGAGTTCTAGTCCTGACTTGTCTGCGTACCTCCCCAGTACAAATCACCTCCTTTCACCAGATGTTATTTTCTGCCTGTGTGAAATGAAGACAGAACTGTTTGAATGCTTTTTCTAGAATGCCCACATGTTGATTATCCTTTGGCTAATGGGAAATAATCAGAATTGAAGTCAGGTGTTTGTTTTGTTCCAGTGTCCCACCTAGGAGCCGCTGCAAATACAAGAAAACCGCTTGGCATATCTGCTGAGGAGACTCCTCCTTGACAGCGCTGACTATTCCCAGGGAAACAGAACTGCTGCCTCCGCCCCCATCCCACCTCTTCTGAACTTTGCACTTACCAGGATGAAAAATTAACTGGGTTAATGTTTCCCCTCCAAGGACAACCTCTGCAAAAGCAGGCCTGGCCGGGCCCCAAGAGACCAGGTGCCAGAGCAGAGCTGTATCTATCCATCTGGAGCCGCCTATACCCATTTGCCGCCCGAAGTCAAGACAGCAGGTAGGATTCTTCAGCACCAGCAAGAATTAATTCCTCACCCCTTTTCAGGGCTTTGTGGAGTAAGGCTTACTCCCCCAACTCCTTCTGTGGAGAAATTGAGGCCAGAGAAGAATTAGCTCAGAAAATGACATATACTAGACTTGTACACGGGTCCAGTGAGGTTTCTCAGTACCCATGGCTGTCCTTGTCACACAGATGCTGGCATGGGAAGAAAGCACAGGAAAGCATGGTTCAGCCGCAGTAACTAGCTGGCTGACTAGTTATTTCTTCCCTTCCGGAAAATGGGAGGCTGAATGAGGACCTCTCCCAATGCCATAATTTTAGAAGATGAGGTACATGCCAGCCCCCCTCCCACTACATTTAATCCTCAAATCTCTCTTAGGCTATTAACACCATAATGCAAATCGCCTCCCTTCACCAGGCACTGCTCTTTGTCTGCATAATGAGGATTTGCTCTGGAGGAGGACAGTTAAAAAGCTCTTTCTAGAGTCACTACTCTGCATTGAAAGAACCACTTGCTCCAATTTACAGCTGAGAGAACAGACACCCAGCGTGGTGAAGAAGTGAACAAACCAGGATTCAAAGTCAGGTTCATTGGTAGAGCCTGAACTCTTTTTACTCCAACGGTTGGACTTACTTGATAAGATGTTCAGTTTAAAATAAACGATTTGCTGGAAGATGACGACTAAAAGACATCTCTTTTGGCCCAATGTTGCCTACTCCCTACCTTGGTGCCTACCTGAAGTTAGAGACCTCCATCTTTCACCTTGGAGGTCTCAGAACTGAATAGGAGGGCTAGATTTGCCTGATCAACAATGCACACATATCTAACTCAACCGAGCCCCTTCCCCAAATACTCTTCATGGCATTAGCAGTGCAAAGCTTTTTCCATTAGAGTCCCACAACCCCCCAAGGAGGTTGGGAGGAAAGCCATTTCTAGTCACATTTTACAGGTAAGCAAACATCTTACACATTACAATAATGTGCCTGTGTAAAGAACTTTTGTTTTGCAACAAGCTCTATCCATGATGTCACCTTCACCTTCTGAAACCCAGGCAGCTGGGTGCAGTAGCAAGATCATGGAGTGAGGCTTCACATAGTGTTGGATTCAAAGCCCCAGCTGTGCCATTGGAACCCTGAGTAAATACTGTCATCACTCTGTGTCTCAGGTCCCCCACCTGTAAATGTGAGACGTAGGGACGTCTACCTCAAGGGCCATTGTGAAGATTAAGTCAGAGGACAGCACGAGGGCTACCAGGAATGAATGAAGAAAATCAATCAATAACTATGGATTGCCTTCCTAACTTGTTTCTGACCAGGGGTTAGATGAAAATAAAACCTAAAACCACAGCAGCAGCCGTGAGTTAACAGGAGGACCAGCCAGGAAGGGGAGCCAGGTTGCTAAGCCGCAGTTGGGGTTCAAGGATTCTCTTTTCAGGCCAGAGCAGGCAGGGAGTAGGAGAGGAGGGCTAAGAGCTCAGTGCTCTGCAGCAGCAGCTGACAGACTGTTCTCTGTGACAAGGCAAGGGCCCCTGCAGCTTCTGGGCTGACTTTGTGGATTCCGCCACACCTCCCAGGGCTTTGTAACTCTCCACCCGCAGAGGGTTTGCAAATAACTTCTTTCTCACCACAGTTGTGGTGGGGGGATTCCTGCTGTTAAAAACAAACAAAGGCCTTAGACACCCGGTGGAGGGGAGGTGGCGCTAAGAGAAAGGCCCCGGGGCCTGGGGCAACTCCTGAAAGCCGCTGAGAGGCCTGTGGGCAGATGCGCCTGAATTCCACTGGGGAGAAAGCCCCAAAGCTCCCCCTGTGCCAGCTTCTCAACTAGGCTAACCGTGAATACAAAAGCTTCCGGAGGACTGCTCTTGCTCCACGTTTCTGCAAGTTCTCTGCTTTGGAAACAAAGCTCTCTCCTATTTATTGGGAGTCAAATTTCCGATCTTTCTCTATCAAGAGATTCTGCAACACCCTGTTATGTAAACTTCTCCCAAAGATAAATCCCAAAGCGCCCCCATTCATTCCGTGGTGAATTCCACTGAGATGTCTTTGAGGCCCGTTTTCTGCCGGGTATGTGGTTCACACCGCGCGCAAAGGACCCCTGACTCCAGCTATTGTCCAGGTTGTCACTGGGCTCCCCAAATCCCCACTTCTGAGAGTCCACTCCCCCCTTCCAACTCCCTTCTCCGCGCACAGTCTCCGTGCTCTCAGCCGGTGTGATCTCACCGACTAGAGAATAAAAACAGCCCCCGGGTCGCCGACGCGGGCCAAGGCCTCTGACCCGAATCCGCGAGCGCGAGTCCAAAGTGCGCGCGCCGACTTCCTGGGCCTCCAACCTCCCTCTAGGACCCGGGTCCTCTCCGGGGCGTTCAGCCAGCCCTCGGCCGGCCGGCGCTCGCTGCTGCGAGTCTAACCCTCTCGGGCCGGCAACTCCAACTGAGCTTCCCGAACGTGGGTTCCGGGAGCGGGCCCCACTGTCCAAGCTCGGCCTTCCCGCCCCGGGCCCCTCTGGCCGCTCCTTTCCCAGGACTTCCTCCTCGCGCCCGCCAGACTTCAGGTCGGGGCCGCGCGGAGTCCCGCGCGCTCCATCAAGGGCCGCCGCAGTCCCCGGTCGCCCACGTGGGCGTGCTCGGCGCGGGGCGGGGGACGGCCGGGCGCCCTCCCGGGAGCAGGGGGCGGGCAGGGCGCCCGCGGGAGAAGGCGGTGGGGCGCGGGGGAGGAGGCGGGGAGCCCCGGCGGCGAGGGGGCGGCGACAGCGCTTGGAAAAGCGGTTGCACGCGGATTTGCATGAAACACAGACTGGGAGCTGGCGGGAGCGGGAGCGTGGCGCACGCCCCGGCCAGCCCAGCGAGCGAGCGGGCTAGCGGCGAGGAGGAGGGAAGCGGGGAGGCGAAGCCGCAGAGGCGGAGGGATCTGCGCATCAAAGCGAGCGAGGCGAGCGAAGTTTGGCTGGGGGTTGGACTTTCCTTCCCGGAGGCGGCACCCAAACAGCAACCCCGTGCGGAAACCCAAACTTTCTGCTGCCACTCCGAGTCTCGCGGCCGCCGCCTCCGCCCCGCGTTCGGGGCCTTCCCGACCCGGCATTGCTGCCTCCCGCCCCACGGTCCTTCTCTCCGCCCGGAGAGCCGCTCGGGGCCGCAGGGCCGCGCGCCGAGCCCCTCAGGCTGCAGCGCCGCGGCCCGGCCCAGCGCACTGGCAAGTTCGCGGAGAGTTGAGGCGAAGTTTGGGCGGCCGCAATCGGCCCGGGCCGAGCTCTCCTCTGTACCCTAGGCGTCTCGCCGAGCCCAGCCCCGCCGGGGGCGCCCCTCGCCGCCCGCACGCCCTTCCCAGCCATGTCGTCCATCCTGCCTTTCACCCCCCCGATCGTGAAGCGCCTGCTGGGCTGGAAGAAGGGCGAGCAGAACGGGCAGGAGGAGAAGTGGTGTGAGAAGGCAGTCAAGAGTTTGGTCAAGAAGCTCAAGAAGACGGGGCAGCTGGACGAGCTGGAGAAGGCCATCACTACTCAGAACGTCAATACCAAGTGCATCACCATCCCCAGGTGGGGGCCCGCCCGGGGGGTCGGAGAGGGTGTGAGGGTGTGTGTGTGTGTAAGGGGTGGAGCGCGCGCGGGCAGGAAGGGGATTGGGGGGGACCCCAAACAAAACCTCTGATTTGCAAAGGTCGAGAACCTGGGGCTTTCACGAGTCACTATCACTTCCAGACTTCACATTCGCTTTTCACCTCGGGAAAGTGGGGGTGCTGCTGGAATTGGCCGCCGCCACCCCGGGGAGCTGCGGGCTAGAAAGTTGAGGCCCGCTTTGTTTGGCTCCGCAGGCCGGAGCCCCTCCTCCGCCGCCGCCTCCCGCCCCCGCGGCCCGCGCTCGTGGAGGTGGTGGTGTCTCTGCCTTTCTTCTCTTCAGTCCGGTCTCCCCACTTCTTCCCTCCTCTATAGGAATGCAGTCCGTACAGCTGGGGCTGTGGGTGAGGAGCGGGGAGCCTGCTTGGTGATTGACAGATTCCTTCTTCGTTCTTTCTTTGCCTTCAGGATTAGCATTTTTATCGAGTATTTTTAGACTCGGTTGTGCCAGTCTCCCGCCCCTGTGCATGCACGTACTTTAGTTGCAGTGCAGCGCTCTGACTTTCAAATGGGAGAGACCGGTGGCAGAAAATAGGGTCTTCTCCCCCATCTTCCACTCCCCATCTGGACTCGTTTTGCCCTCCTTTTAGTCTAAGAGATTGCAGGTTGTTGCCGGATGGAGGGGAGGAGTGGCTAGTGCTGGACAGATAACAAAACACACCCCAAAGTGGGCCTTGCATCGGCCCTTGCATTCCTGTGGAGCCCTCTTTCCCAAAAGCGCTTTGCCATCTGTCTGGCGGTCCTTTATCCTTATCCTTGCGTGCTAGCTAGGTTGGGCGGGAGCTCACAGATGGCTGATAGAAGGGGTCAGTGACTTCACTCCCCAGGGCCTTTCCTAGCTTAGCTGTCTATGGCTGGGAATTGGGGTGCGGAGCACCTTGGCCTCCTGTTTCTACCTCTCAGCTCTCTTTGAAGTCTGATTGTGAACCAGGGGAGTGTGTATATGGGGAGGTGTGTGTGTGTGTGGGGGTCTCAGGCTGTAGAGGAATGAGTATAGGGCCCCCAGGGCTTGAGCTCTGAAGAGACAGTGATCCTTGCTCCTGGGCCAGGGGTGGACTCCAATCCTTGGCCACCTGCTTGGGGCAGCTGTGCAAGGGTTGCCAGCCGTGTCAGGCAGGCACAAAGCAACATCTGTCTACAGAAACTCCCAGCAGGCCTCCCCTGGAAATAAATGCCACATATGGTGGGAGTGCTGACTTAAAAAAGAATTTTTTTTTTGGAAAAACTGGGTGGGCCCAGCCAATAAAGGGGGATAGGTGGTAGTATGCTGTCTGGGAATTGTGCTCTGGGCCTGTGATAGGGAGCCAGAATAGACTTCAGGGGAGGTGGTGAGATGTGATGGTCAGAGAGACCTGGTGTTTGGTCCCAGCTCTGGTTCTTAATTCTTCTTTAATCCGTTGATGAGGGTTGGAAGGGTAAGGTGGGTGAGTGTCATACTTTGGTCTCTGTCTGAAAAACTTACCTTCTCCTTACTTGCCTGGGTGCGCTGAGTATCAGTGCTTTATACATCGAAATGGGAAAAAAAGGGGTATCAGTTATAAAACAAGCAGCTGTGAAAAGTGTTTCACAGTTTACAAAGCACTTTTACGTGGTTTTATGAGGTCCTCAAAGAAAGAAAGAAACCAACCAAATAATGGCTGAAAAATAGAGAAATCTGTTTGGCTTATGATTATCTCATTTTTTAAGTTGAGAAAACTTCAAAGGAGAGAGGTGAAAGGGCACCATACAGTAGACATGGGGTTCCTACAAGTATGCTCTTTCTGCCACCTCTGTGTTTTGAAAGTTCTGCATCAATTTTTGGCTGAATGCAAAAGCTGTTACCTTGGGGTGGGCACTGTGGATCTTTGTTGCTAAGGTTACTGCTTTAATCTCTGGGCTGGTGACAAATTGGAGTAGCGGTCTTGCCTTGGTAGCAGTTTGCCCTCTGTGAACGCTTATGATGTTACTGAGAGTTCCAGGGAGTCTTTTCCCCTGGCTTTCCCATGTCCCATGACTCTGTTAGGACTGGGATATCATCTGCTTGCCTGGAGAGGATCTAACGCTAAAGCAGTCCCCCCACCCCCCTTCTTCAGTTAGGGAAGCCCAATTGCTTGGGTGGATCCAGACAAGATGGATTTTCATCCTTGGATTTGTGTGCCCACGCCTCTGGGTCACCTTGTCTCCCTTGGCAACAGCTGCTGCTGTTTTGGTCATGGGCTGAAAACTAAAGGCCACATCTTGGGGAAGTGACTAGCTGACCTTATGCTAGTGATATTGATGTGACTGCTAAATCCCATAGATTGCAGTGTTGCTTGTCAAATTGTCTGCTCTCTCCACACTGCCTTTTAGAACTAGGGCTTTGGAAAGTAGACAAAGGAAAATGTTTAACTTAGTCATCCCACTGTGTGTGGGGTGGGGCAGTGGGTACTTAATACTCCGCAAGATCTGGACTCTGGAGTTTAAGGAGCTCTTAGTCTAAAGGAGATTATGACAAGAATGTTTTGGCTAATATGTAATCATTAGCAGCAGCAACAGCAGCAACATTTGGCAATTATAGATGTATACTAGGGACCTCCAGACTGCATGCTTGCTTCTCTGTTACACCAGCTTTAACCTGTTTCAATTACCAGAAAAGCTAGGATGATAGAGGCTTATTGATGCCAAGGAAGTAAAAGAGATAGGTGACAAGGAAGAAGTAAGAGCTTGCTTTAGATGTACTGACAAAGGGGCTATGAGGATACTCTGAGGTCCAGCAGGATGGGCAGGACTTAGGTTTCATGACAGCATATTACTCCTCACTTGCTTGAGTACTGGAAATTACAGGGACCTTCCTCACCTGTTTGCAAGAATGAAATCAAAGCATTTGCCACGGAAGGAGAGTGGGTGGGTGAATGTTATGTTAGTATTAAAGGCCCAAGCACACTTAAAACTTGGTTTTCTGATGTAGACTGGTAACTTGTGCTTCTACGAGTGCATGCTTCAGCCCAGTATTTGAGAGGAGGACTGTGTTTAAGGCATTGTTTGTCCAAGAGGGAAAAACACAATAAATAAGGGATAGACAAAGTGCCTGACAATCTGGGAACAAACTGTTAATTCTTGGGCCTTCTGGTGTCAAAGTACCAAGTCCAAAGAAAAAATGGGAGAATTGAAGCAGATGTTAATCGTGACACACGTCATCTCCTCCCTCCCTGTGCATCTGACCTTGTAGTGTAGACTCCTCCTGTTATCTCCTTGGTCATTGCCAGACTACTTTCGCTATGGGGAGAAGGGAAACAGATCCTCTTCTTTAACACTTCTTTTTCAGACTTCTGGGGATAAACCTGGTACCAAAGCTGCAGGAACCCTCCCAAATTTCTCAGCTGATGCTCACAGCACCCCTCTGGTGCAGCTCATGGGACGTCCACTTCGAGCTGCTTGCACCTGCAAGTTGAATGTTGGGCCTGATGCATGTTGTAGACAGCCCCTTGTTGGCAGTTTACAAGTGAATGTTAGAGGTTAGATTGCCCCATGTCTTTAGGGGCATCAGGGGTAAAGGATATAGAAATAAATTTGAGAAATTCCTGCCTGTGAGGAGCTTACACTTCAATAAGAGAAACATGAATAGATCATCATTTGAGTATCTAAATTCTTTCTTATTTGCAGCCTTTAGAAATATGAAATCTAGTATGGCGTGATGGGGGGGGGCTGTGATGTCCCTTTTAAGTATTGTAGAAATCACTATGTTAGAAAATAAAGGCAGCCACCTGTTTTCCCTGGGGGGAAAAATGCAGAATTCAAGTCCTGCAGCTGCCGTTTTGCTACCTGGATGGATCTGGGAATCCATTTAAGTTTTAGAGCCTTCATGTCTGCACCTATAAAATCAGGATGTGATAAGGCCTGTGAAACATTTTGTAAACCAGAGAGCTTGACAGATGTTAAGTGTTATGTTTAGCCTTCTGTCTGCATCATTCATTATTGAATTAAACATTTATTGAGTACCTACTTACGACGACCAAAGCAGGGCACCTGTACTTAAGGAGCTCCCTGTTGAGAGTGGGAGACATACCTGCTCAAAGAAATAGGGCATGAGCTACAGCCAAGGGATGTACAAAGTGCCTGGCAATCTGGGGACAGACTGTTAACTCTGTGGGAGGAGGTGGAGAGGGGAGGCAAGTCACTGCGAGATGGAAAAGGAAGAAGAGAGAAGAGTTATCATCCCAGGGGAATTTTTGGACTGCAGTATGATCATGGAACTTTTCGGTACATGGGGAGAGTTGCTCATAAGAGTGAGGACATCTTTATCTTTTAAGAAACCGAGTGCTGCTCTGAATATGTCACTTTATAACTTTCCCTGATTGGCTAGTGATTTGGGTGCTGTATTTTACTGTTTGAAGGAAAAGGTGATTTAGTATTATAAACCTGAAATTCAGGTGTCCTTGGTGGAAACAGGAACGTTAGATATACTAGCTCAGACTATGACAGAGAATATCAATAAAAAGTGGACAAGTTGCAAAGGACTGTGGCTGCTTAGAATTTCAGAGTTTTGGTGTGACCGAGCCTTTCATTTCTTTGGTGAACACTTACTGAAAATAAATACCCTGTGCCTGAGTTTCTGAATGGACAGGAGAGCTTTCAGTAATATATTTTTTTCAAAGTCTTTTCAAGGCTGAAATTCTAAATGACAATTTTAATAATAGAAAAAAAATGCAGTAGTAGGTTCTGATGAGAAATGCAAGAAGTTGATGAAATCAAGAAATCCAATTAAAATAAGTCTAAAAACATAAATATTGGTTTAATAATATAAACTTGTGATTGCTGTGTTATTATAATGAAAATAAAATTAACACGATTTAATGGACTGAGCAACCATTAATTTTCACTCGTTAATTTATTAGGAGATTATAAATGCCATTTGATGCACAATACAGCTATTATTCTGTGTGAGCTCTTTTTTGGAATAAAAAGGACCAAGCAGGGCTTGCTGTAAATTGAAGTCAGACTTAATTTCCCTGTTACCTTACTCTCCCACCTTCTTCATCCACCTTTTCCCCAACCTCCTAAAAGTGCAATTAAATTGTTGAAGGTTGGAATGTAGTTTTCTCAGTCAGGCTCATGAATGGCCCTAATTAACTTTTTTTCCTTGTCTCCTTTGCCTGCTGTATTGACCGATAAAAAACAAAAATAGGCCCTATTCCCTTATCCAAATCTACATCTGATAGTGTGGGTTGATGGGTTGACTGGCAAGAGGATCACCTCAAAAGGCTGCTTCTGCTGAGCTCACAGAGGCCTGGGAGGTTCACCAGCCTTGTGCAGGTGTAAGCAGCTGGTTCAGTACTGAACAGGACTGGCTCCTTCCTAAGGAGGGCTGTGACCTTCTGTTGCCTACTGACAAGTCTTTGGGCCAGGGACCCTTCAGTGTCCCCATTTTAATTAAGCACAGTGGTTTGGAAATTGCCATACAAAGCTCACCCTGCAGAAGTCTGGTTTCTAATTTTACTCTATTCCAAATTTTAGAGCTAAGAAGATTCCCAGAGAGCTTGTTCAAATCATTTTTATGCTTTCCTTTAATGCCCCTACCAGGTACAAGATTACCCTGTGCTAGGTAGCAGGGACAAAATAACGAATAAGGCACTGTCCCTGCCCTTCTGTAGCTTCTAGTCCACTGGCTGTGAAACATGGGTTCTTTGGAGTAATAATGCTTATGTGTTCACTCTTTAGCTAATTTGCAAATACTGTTTCCTTGGTGCCAAAAAACCCAACCATGTCCTCCTCCCCTCCACTGTTTATTGATCCCTGACAACAGCAACTCTGTGTGTGTGTGTGTGTGTGTGTGTGTGTGTGTGTAACATTATCCTTTAATTAACAGCTTGAGAAATAACAAATCTATAGCACAAGTCATACTATCCACTGCTGGTTTCTTGAGGCCCCTACTGTAAACAGCAGCCTGCCACAGTGCCACATTGCTGCAGAATGTTTTGACAGAGAGACTCCGTTTAGAATGAAAACACAGTAGGAGCCTATTAATTAAGAAGTTTGGCTAATTCTGGACTAGACTAAAAATTTGTGTAGCAGGTCTTTTCTCCCCATAAACACTACTGAGGAAACATCACTACTAAATGAACTTTGAGGGGTCATTTTGGAGGCAGGAGCTAGCAGACCTGGATAGGTTCTAGATCTGTGCCTGTTTCTGATTAGCTATGTGATGCACGACAAGTCACTCTTTTTCCTCTGGGCCTCAGATGTTCACAACAGTGAACAGTGGGCTAGATAAGCTCTGTTGGAGAGTCTGTTGGTCTCCAGGCAAGCATTTTAGAAGCTCCTATTTGCACACATCTACTTGGTCAATGAATCACAGATCTTTCTTAATTATTAATGGTTCAAGCCCCTATCAGCCTGGTGCCAATTAACTGACATCAGTGAAAGCTCTAATGCAGCCTTCAAGTTTGGTTATTTCTCCCTCTCCTCCCTGCCTCGTCCTTACCCCGTGGGTCTAAATTAGTGAAATTGAACTACAAAGGAATATAAAAATAACCAAATGCTAGGATAAAGACAGAGGCTGTGTGTTTTGAGATGCAGTGAGCAATTTTTCTTCCTTTGTTGCTATTTTTGGCTTTTCTTAGAGCAGGAAGTTTACTTAAACTAATGACCACAGATGCCTAAAAATGGTTAAATGTAAGAGGTGAGTATTATAGAGGATACCTGTGGAAAATGTTTGCTCATATGTCAAAGTTTACCCAGGAAGCTTCCTTTATTTATTTTCAAGCATCTATATAAAGAAAGGCTACACTCGATTGCGTAAGCATGAGCCTTTTGTTTGGCAGTGTGGAGGTTACAAGTTTAAACCCCAGCAAGGAAATGAAAAGTGAGTTTCCTCTGCAGTAGTTCTTTTTCAGTATCACATGGGTCTCCCTGCTTACATCTGGTGAGTTTTTCTCTTGAGTGCTTTGTTGGGAGTTTAGGACTCAAGTATTGTTGAAGAAACACCATGTGCGAGTTTGCCTTTGAAACCTACAGTGTTTTCAGTCTGGTCCCTTTTGCCGCTCAGTGTTGCATCACAAACTGCCAGGCCAAGTTGTAGCTGTGAGGTGTCACCGTTTCTTTTTTTTAAATTGGACTTTTGAATATAGTAATGTCTTTGGGGTGTGTGTTTTTTAAGGTCTGTTTTTATACTGTCACAGCTCAAAAATGCCAAAAGGCATTTTTTCCTTAAAAAATCACCTCTGGGTTAAGCCCAAATGTGGAGTAATGGATCCAGAAAGGACTTTTTGAGTAGTTACAAGTGGCTGAAAGCAGGCGCTGGTGATGGAAATTGGGTTTTTCCTTTTGGTTCAAATCTTCCCTCTTGTAAAATTTCTCTTATCCTCCTCGAATTCAGACCCAAGGCGCACCTGATTTCTCTAAGCCCATTGGGAGGGCAGACAGTTTGTTCTGCTGCTCCTTTAAATTTTGTGTGTGGCCATTTCTCTCTACCCAAACAGGTTTTTCAAATATTACTAGGAGAGCAGGGGAGGGGGAGAACAGGAAATCACGGCAAGGCAGAAAGACCCTTGCATCTTGACAGGTCTGGGTTTGAGTGTGGGAACTTTGGGGACATTTGCTTCAAGTTGCTGAGCTCCAGTTTGCTCATCTGTAAAATGGGGATGGAACCACCTACCTCATATAAATCAATTGCAATGACATAGGATAGCTCCAAGTCCATGGCTGATATTTGTAGCCCATAGCACGTAGTAGGTGTGCAGTGAAAACATTCATTTTCCCTTTCACAGGAGAGATGTGACTGACAGTGTTAGTGGACTCCAGTAGAGGTTCCTCCCTCCCTTGCTCTCTACACTCACATTTGGAGAGCCTCAGTTTAAGTAGTAAAAGGATCAGCACATAGGCACAAAGAGCATAGGACAGTGCCACTTGTGGACACAGCAGCTATTCAAAGAGAAACAGTTCATATTCTTAGGTGGTTCTGCCCTCCCTCCTCACCTTCCCTATCATCATTTTTCTTTTTTTTTTTTTTTTTTTTTTTTTTTTTTTTTTTTTTTGAGACAGAGCCTCAAGCTGTCCCCCTGGGTAGAGTGCCATGGCATTACAGCTCACAGCAACCTCCAACTCCTGGGCTCAAGCGAGTCTCCTGCCTCCGCCTCCCAAGTAGCTGGGACCACAGGCGCCCACCACAACGCCCGGCTATTTTTTTTTTTTTTTTTTTGGTTGCAGCCATCATTGTTGTTTGGCGGTTCCGGACTGGGGATTCAAACCCGCCACCTTAGGTGTACGTGGCTGGCGCCTTAGCCGGCTGAGCTATAGGCGCCGAGCCCCTATCATCATTTTTCAAAATTGTTTAGCTGACTAAAAATAATAGTACTGAAAACAAACTTTGATGAATCAGTGCTCCTGGCGCGGGGGATGGGTAGGATCCTGAAGCAGAAATGCTGTGACTCACGCGCTTGTCACTGATAGCTGCCCGTAAGTACGTGGAAGGGCATGGTGTTTATTGTTGCTGGTATTTTTTGTTTTGGGGCTGAGTTGGAAGGCAGTTCCGGCTCTCCCTGAAGTACCACCTCACCAGTTGGCTTGGCTATTAAGTGAGAATGATCAGCTCCAGAAAGTCATGGCTCTGAAATGACCTGGACATGGTGATGGTACCCTGGCCTGCCTTTGGATAGGTGCAAGAGGGAGCTCATGCTTAGAGGGCCATGCTTTGGCCCTCCACCTGGCTGTGCCCCTCTTCATGTGGAAAGGAAGCTGTAGGACTAAGGGGCAGGTCCATCTAGACCACGTTCAAGGGCTCAGCCCTTCAGTTTCCTGCCCCAGTGTCTTGAGCCTGCTTCCAGGGCTGCATGGGCCTCTTCCTCATGTCATCGAGCTAGGAGCTGTTGACCTTGGATGGTGTGTGTACCTGTCAGCCCAAGGGGTGAGAGGGTGGGCAAATCAGCTGGGGCTCAGCTGTGTATCCCGGGGAGTCTGCATAGCTGCGTATGAGGTCCTTGAAGTGTGGAGTGGTGCTGGGGGTGGGCTGAGATCGAGAGTGGTTCTAGAGCCTCTACATTTCCTTGTGAGACCAAAGAATCAGAAAATTCTAAATTCAAGGGTTGACTTGCAGGTGGCATTAAGGCATTTGTCAGAGTAGGATGATAGAATACATTCTGTTCAACTGTTGCCTTGATATTTGTCTTTTAAATACGATATTTGGTGAGTAAGGCCTTCATATCTACTCTTGCTCTGGGATCCACCTGTGATAGGAGCAGGCCTATTTTTCTGCTAAAATTTTTCTGCGTCTAGGTGTGTGGTCACAACTGAGGCCCAGCCCAGGTGGCACCATTCCATAGACAGGCTTTTGGAGACATTCACGGGGATTTCCCTCACCCCGCACTCAGGCCAGAGTGAATTAAAGGTGGATCAGGGAGAAGTTGCTGCATATTGCAGCTGCCTATTCTGACCATAGAGCAGAGAGCTAGACCACTGGATGTGCAATTGTTTGTCAGAAACATTTATTGAGTGCCAAAGGATATAGAGATGAAATCATATCTCTGAACTGCTCCAAAGCAGAAGGAGACTCCAGTAACCACAGCTACGGTGGGCCTAAGAGAGAGACTCTGTAGTAGAGGTTGAACAAAATGTTGTTTGAGAGCTCAGAGGAAGAACAGCTCGCTTTCTGGAGCTATCAGTAGGCTTCACAGAGGAGGTGATGCTTGAGCAGGACTTTGAAGGCTGGATAAGAGTGTAGAAGTGGAGGTGAGAGGTAGCATGGACCATGGGCCACAGCTTGGAAGGGCCTGGTGTCTAGGGAAGGCAGGACAGAGTGGCCAGAGTGTGGAAGAAGGAGTGGCTAGCGAGGGACTGGAGAAAGATACTGCCAAGGGCTTTGGCCAGCCAAGCTTGGCATTTGGATCTTGCTCTGTAGTGTCCGGAGTAAGGAAGAAGCAAGGCTAAAGTCACCATTTTGTCCTTTCATATTTCATTTCCTCCCTCCACTCTGTGGCCAATAACAGCAGGTTTTCTGCCCGAGTTATCCAGGTCAGAGTCATAATCCCTTACACCACCATGTGGATAGCTTTAGGCTATGTCTGGACCAGGTTGAAAATAGTGTTTTGTTCGCTGTCAGGAGAGAAGACACGTTGTTCAGCCAGGAGGGCTCTGGGAGCCCAAGTGTTCAGGTAATTAGCCGGTGAGTCATGTCAGCCTCTTGACATGGATTCCCTGGGAAATTAAGTGGAGTGTTGCTGGGCCCCATGTGGGAACCTGGTCTCCCCCACACAAAGGCCTCCTGGTTAGACCCAGGCATCTGTCTTCCCTGCACCTGACACAGTGCCTTTCATCTCCTCACTCACGACCGTCTAGGCCAGGCTTTCTGATTCCAGACCACAGTGCAGTGGGTGAAAATACCTAAATTCTCTTCTGCAGACCCATAGCATGATATAAGTGTATTAAGAACAGAATATAGTGCTTAACAAGAGGGCAAAATAGTCTATTTAAATCAGTGTTGTTCATTTATTTTATCATTGAGAGCAAACAGAAATAAATCCTATTCGCCACTTGGTAAGTGGGTGTAAGAGTCAGCTTTTTTAAATTCATAGTTTTTTAAAAGATTGAGTTTTGTGTCCATAGACTGATTCTAATTCATGGACCATTTTGGAAAATGCTGCTAGAAACATTATGCTGAAGGTGAGATGAGGGGCAGCAGGAATGCCCTAGGTTCAAGTTCCTGCTCCCCTGCTTGCTGCAATGGTGACCGAGGACAAGTCACTTAACTTCTTTGAGTGTCTCTTTCCTCCTCCATAAAATAATAACCTCCCTCAGTAGGCTTGTTGAAGTTATTTATGCATTAAAAGAACGTTGCAAGATGTAAAATATTACACCACATCACCTATTATTGGTGACGCACAGCTCTGTAATATTGCCAGAATCCTTTCTGACAGACTGTGGAGTTAAGACTTTCAAGTTCACACCCAGATTTTTCACAGAGACCGTAGAGAAAATGATAAATAACGCACAAAATTCAAGTGGAATGTGAACTTGGGGCACCCATGCTCTGGTACCTTGCACTAGAAGCTTTGGTGGGCTGTTGCTCTTGGTGTTGTGCAAGGATTTGAGTTAGAAGAAGGTTGAGTCAGCAGTGCTGACTGTTGGCAGGTCACCTTAAGCCCACTCCTGGTACCTGCTGCATGGATTGAGAGCTATGTGCTGACTATATGCAGTCCACTGGTTGATCTTACTCACCTACAGTATTCTGGAAAAGATGGGTTAGCTACGCTTACACAGGAGGAGGCCGAGGCTTTGAGGGATCAGTAGTAGAACAGGAGTCTGAACTCAGGTCTGAAGTTCCTGACCCCAGTTCTCTGCACTCTGCCACTTAGCTCCCTAAGAAGGGGTTGCTGTTCTCATCATTATAAAAAAGCCATGAAGTTGATACCATCACTCTTATTTTGTAAATGAGAAAAACAAAGTTTAGAATACTTAGGTAAGTGCCTTTGGATCTCATGATAAGGGGTAGAGCTGGATTTGCCTCTGAAGCTCTACCCCTTCTAGAATCTAAGGTGACGATATACTATTTAATAATTTGTCACACAAACAAGGACATTTCTAATGAAATGAAAGACAGTGACACTGTTAATAATTATGGCCAGATAATGGGCATAAACCTGGACTGTCCAGGTAAACCTGAGTCACTAGTCACCCTGCCTCTATGTCAGTGATGGTGGGGTAAGTGAAGGAATTGAATCAGCCAGTTCCCAATCAGTAGCTCAAATGTGGAAGGGACTGTGCTAATTATTGACTGCCATTCTGAGTAAAGGGACTTGCCCACGGTCTTGCCCTAGGTTGGCAACATAATATATTAAAGCTAGATGAGACCTTAGGGATAATCTAACATGGTAAAATTAACACTAGAGCTCTTAATTAACTGGTGTGGAAGTTAGGGGACTTTGGCTGTGCTGATGGCTGCTCTGAAGGGAAGAGAGAGAGAGGTGGAGATGGAGGTTGGGCATTTAAGGGCAGGTGGGGGGCGCCAATCGGGAAGGGTGGCCAGAGCATTCATGTGGCTCTGCACCATCTTCAGGCCCTGTCCCTTTGAAACTCAGGAGATGCCACTAGATCCAGTGCAACTTGGAAGATGCAAAATGGCCAGGAGCAGAGATTTCTTCTGGGAGCTGACTTCTGTTCTTCATTTTAGCTGAGGCCTCAAGGATACTACTGGCTGGGAGCAGTGAAAGTTTAGTGGATAATCCTTCTGCTGAAGAATTTTGGAAGGCATTGAGGAAGGAATTAAAAATAACAGCAAGCATGCCTTTTCTTTCTCTTTGACTGTGGTCAGTGCATGGAATGTGCACATGGCCCCAGATAACCCCCCCCAGTGGAATTCTGCAGAGAGCATGCAGAGGCCGCACTGTCTCACCCCTGCTCTGTGCTCTCAAGGGTTGTTTTCATGATTGTCCAAACCTCTTCCTTTTTTCACTTGCCCCAATAATTTATTGGAAGTCTGGAGAGGGACTTGAGTTCTCTCAACTCTTCAACCATAACTGTTGCCGCAGGCCAGGCCCTGTCTGGTGAGCTCCAAGGAGGAGCAGCAGGAGTGACCAAGAGGAACGGTTGCAGGCTGAGAAAAGCGAAATGTAAATTCCACCCAAACTTGGCACCTGTTTGGAGAACTTCAGCTGATACTGCGGTGCTCTGGTCGTTAGACTTTGTGGCTCAGCTGGGCCTTAAAAATAGAACAAGAGGCACTTCCCCTTTTGTTACCCCACAGACACAAGGAGGCATGTGTGGGGGTGGGCACGGGAGGAGAGTATTAATTATTTATGTTCCAGTTCATCATAGAATCACGGTGGGAACAGAGCCCTGGCTTCAGGATGCCTAGGCTGTCTTGTGGGTGAGGTTAGAAGGTTCCATCTCCTTGCCATGGTCTCCCTCTCCTCCACAGCTGAGGCCTGCAGTCCCTCCTGCCTGGATCCTACAGGAGGCCATTTGCCTCCTTGCCTCTCTGATCCATCCCACAGTCTGTATCAGGGGCCAGACTCCTGGATCGGGATGCCTTGGGCTGAAAGTAACCCGAGTCCCAGTGAACAGCTTCAGTTGTATGAGGGCTTGTTATCCCTGAGAAGTCTGAGAGGTTCCAGGCATCAGAAAGACTCAGGAGCCATCTGTCTGCCTTGCTGTCTTCAGCCCAGAAGGCAACAGTTGCAGCCAAAGGCAGAAAAGGGCTGCTTCTCCTTGAGTCTTTGGTTCTTGTGAGGCAGTGGGGCAAGGGATGGGGGGAATCTCTTTAGGAAGAACACCTTTCCCCAGAGCCTCCTGGCATCTCATTGGCCAGTCTGTGTCACGTGCAGTCTGCGACAGAAATAATGAATTGTCACAAGCCTCTTGAAGTTATGTCAGGCTATTCCTTTGACTCATTAGGGTGCTTAAGACAATGCTGGGCTCTTAGTACATTTTCATCACTACTTGCTGATTGCTGTTTTCCTTTTTTGAGTGAATTCCTGCAGGTGTCTTGCTAATTTCTGAGGATATGATGGTAAACTAGCCGGAGACCAGTTGCTGCCTTCATGGAGCTCATGGTTGAGGCAGAGAGACAATTGTGTAACTGTGTTTGGAGCATCTCATAGATGGCTTGTAGTGGTCTTTTGTGGCTTTGGCAGCTTTGGAAGAGGGTGTTAAATTGGAGCTCAAGGAATTAGATGGGAGTGAGAGTCACCAAGGGACTCTCGGGCCTCCGACTATAGTGCTTGAGGACCATACACTTTGTGCCCCGTGCCTCGTCCTTTCAGGGAGTTCAGATTTCTGTCTCTACCCCTCCACTTGCCTTATTTTCCGGTTGACAAAGTGAAGATAACAACTTGCACTTGACTATGGCCTGGGGGCAGGGCACAGAGCTAACAGCCTCTTCCCCCCAGGGGAAATTTTCTAAAGGTTCTTGCGGTATTCTAGCTTCACAACCATATGCAATCTAATTGCAAGTTTAGCGTCTTTGTGTGTCTCACTTGCTTTGAATCTGCTGGAAACTTTCTCTGAAAGCATATATGTGAAGAAATAAAACTTCTATAAATGTTTCGTGGTTAAAAACAAAGTACCAGCTGACATAAATGTTTGCCATTTTCTGATGGAACTTTCTGCAGTCATGGAATACCCTTGAGTCTTCCTGTCACCGTGAGCAAATGACTACTTCAGGCCTGCAAATAAATGCTCTTCCACTCCAATTCAGAGAAAACAGAACCTGCTTAAGACCTCTTGTTTTATTTTCCTATTGATGTAGTGGATGGGGTAACTTAGGACCCCTGGGAACATCTCGAAGCTAATTAAAGAGGTTTTTGAGGTTTTGCCTGTTTTTCTTGCTTGATTCAAAGAGTTGCAGTTTTTGCTTTGATTGTTTTAAGAAAGAAAAAAAATCAAGAAATCTATCAGCACTATTGATCCGAGGGTAGGGTTTGGTGTGGGGTGGGGTCGACACGTCAGTAAACACGGGAAATCATCCTCCTCCCCTCCTTGTGCGGTCCGGCGTACAGAGGCACCTTGGCTTGTAGGCCTGGCACCAAAGCATCTACTTTCCTTGAAAATTCTTCAGTTTCCAGAAGCAGTGGCCAGGTGAGCCTGGTTGTGAAACCAGACTAAGCAGCCTCAGTGTGAGGCTGGTTCTGTTTGTTCACCTTCAGTTCTGAAGGTGATGGTGCAAGTTCACCACTGACAGAGGGCGCATCAGCGTGTGGGGAGATGGACGCCCTGCCAGCCATTCCAGGGTGCCCCCAAACCTTTGTTTAACCACTGCTGTGGACCAGTGGCCTCAGATGTTTACCATCGCCTGTTTATAAGAGGGAAGTGTGGTCATACTTCTATCTCTCTTGTGGGCTACACGGTTGCCTTACTGGGGTTCATGTGGGAAGTGGTTACCGTTGGGAGGGGATGAAATAACAGTACTTAACAAAAGGGCTTTGATCCAAGGGTCTTTTTGAATGTCATCTTTTGGCCACTGTGTTTTTTATTTTTATTTTTTCACTATCTGCTTTAACTTCAGTGATGAGAAAATCAAACCATATGCTGGACATTGTTCTATCCCGCTGGGCTGAGTCAGAACGGCGGTTCAGATTTCATCCGCCTTCCCTGGGTTTCATTTATAACTATTGTGGGGGATAACTTCCAGATCTGTGTTTCTCGAGAGCTAGAAACCCTTGGCTCCAGCTGCTCTCTGGACAGCAATACACGTACCTCAACATCCTTGCAATACCTGAAATTGAACTTGGGCCATATCTTCTTATTTCTCCTCCCATAATCTACTCTGGTCCTCATCTTCATCATTACTGGAGCCCCCCAGGTTCAGTAAAGTGTATAGTCAGGAACTGAACAAATTAAACCCGACACTAAGTAACTGTGAACTCGGGGTCCTATTTTCTGGGAAAGGCTGAGGCCCTTTGCCCACTCTAACTGGTAGAGTTGATGACTCTGGCAATGTCACCTTGACCGTCTGGGTATTGGTCTCCTCATCTACAAAATAATAAACTCGAAAGGAGAATCTCAAAGGTCTATATCAGATATAATATTTTGTGACACCTCTCTGAACTCTCTTCCTTGGTTTCTTGCCTTTTGCTATTTTCAGAATGCACGTATTTTCCTGGAGGACAAATCTAAGTCTTCATCTGATGTTCTGCCTTCAGAGGTGGCCTGTTTCTTAGTGACCTTCTTGGTGGCCATCATCATTGCTTAATTTATCAGGTATTTACTGAGCTACTTTTGTTGATGGTGGTGCTGCCAGGCACTGTGGTTCAGGAGTGGTGGGTGCACTGTTGATCTGGACAGTTGTGTGTGCTCTTGTCCCCCGTTGAGCATCATGGTGAAATGAGCCCTCACCTGAGAACCTATTCCAGGGCTTAGGGGAAATCAGTCTGTAGGCAAAGACCAAAAACCTTTAGCCCCAAGCAAAGGTTTCCTGTGCTTCTAAGCACCAGCTGTGTTCCAACTGCGGTGCCATAAAAATACAGGAAGGAAGGGAAACGTGTTCACAGGTTGGTTAGAGATTTTGAAACCAACAATCAGGTCTCTCTTATCCACAAGAAACCAGAATCCACTGCTGGCTTCAGTCTCTCAGTCCCACAGCTCAACAGAGTGCCCTTTCAAAACTGGGTTAGACTCTCTATGCTAATGGCTTTTTCCATGAACCTCAGCCAGCTAACAAATATATTCTTTAAGGATTACGATTGGATCAGCGCGTGCTCAGGGATCTTTAAAGAGAAGCACCGTCTCTGCCCTCCTTTGTTTTAAGACCAGGGAGGAGACTGAGCCTTTCAGAGCTGAAGCCATTTGAGGATGACCTCTGAAAGCATATAGATAATTGACCGGTTCTTTTTTTTCAGTGTCTGTCACTGTAGGAGCTCTCTGTGGTGTGAAAGAGAGAGAATTAGAGGCAGAAGAGCTGGGTTCTAGGCCTGGCTCATTGTGAACCAGCTTTGTGACCTTGGATGAGTCACTTTGCTACCTCCGCCCCTGGTTTCCTCTGATACAAACTGAAGGCATTGACTTAGCAAGATTTTGAAGTTTCTTCCACCTTAAAATTTCTAATTCCTATATTTGCATTCAAAGAAATGACTCTGTTACTCATTCGGATAGTTTCATAATCACTGTACATTTACTCTAGGGGGTAGGAGGAGACTTGCAGTTGAGGACAGGTTGGAAGGAGGTGGGGTTAGAGGTGAGCTGTGACCACTGGGATTCTTCATCCCTTGTGGTTCAAAATTGGTGATGGGGAGGTCACCATAGAAGGTTCTCAATTTTGGCTGCTTAGGAAAATTCTGATGCTCTGACCACCCCTCAGAATTTTTACAGGTTGAGCCTGGGGAATCAGTATTTTTAAAATTCTCTAGGTGATTGTGTTATGTAGCCAGGATTGAGAATTACAGACGTGGATGCTTTTATGTAAAGCTGTGGTTCAGTGTTACAAGCATCTGTTCTGGGCGGAAAGTGATAGTGGTTGGTTAACAAAAAATAGAAAGCACATGCGCAGAGAAGGAGAAAAAGTTCTAGGTTCTGAAAGTGTGTTGATTTGGTAATCACGGCTGCCGTTGGTGAGTAGTTGCCCTGAGGTGTAGAGCCCCAGTTCTCTCATATCTCTGGGTCAGTGGTTTCTCAACATCTTTGAACTAGTGGGACCATCTGTAGTTGGTTATTTCTGCTCAGGAAACTCAGAGTCCTAAGTGGAGGGGGTGGAGCAGGAGTGGATTAAACAGGCCATTACACATACCCACACTTCTTTTCATGAACCTAAGTCAGTGGCCTCAGCCAACGCTGACATAGCTCAGTGTCACATCTTTGGCATTGGCCCCATACATTATAGGGGCTGCAAAAAGGGTGTAGGTGTGTGTGTGATTCCCTGATGCATTGGTGAAAGTGTCCCTGTCTTTGGTTGAGAGCATCTGAACACTCCCTGCTTGGGCCCAGGGATTCAAGGTTCCCTGCAGAGAATCACTTCCTACAGCCTAAGAAATGTGATGAGGCACAGCTGTCTGGGTTAATATGCTAATGGAAAAGGTCAAAGTGGGAAAGGGCAGCCCAGTGGGACTCGATCAGTCAGGGAGAGGAGTGGGCTTATTTCAGTAGTAGGAAAACGAGGCACCGGGGAGAAGAGGACTTGTCAATTCCGATTAACTTCAAGGGGTTTCACAGATGAAAGGGGTGGGGGAGCTTTTTTTTTTTTTTTTTTTTTTTTTTTTTGAGACAGAGCCTCAAGCTGTCCCCCTGGGCAGAGTGCCGTGGCATTACAGCTCACAGCAACCTCCAACTCCTGGGCTCAATCGAGTCTCCTGCCTCCGCCTCCCAAGTAGCTGGGACCACAGGCGCCCGCCACAACGCCCGGCTATTTTTTGGTTGCAGCCATCATTGTTGTTTGGCGGGTCCGGGCTGGGGATTTGAACCTGCCACCTTAGGTGTACGTGGCTGGCGCCTTAGCCGGTTGAGCTATAGGCGCCGAGCCGGTGGGGGAGCTTTTTAAAATGACAAGGTTTGAGATGCAGGTGTAGACACAGATGCCAGATGTAGATTACTGTTTTTCAGACAAATGAGGAATCTGTCCACTAACAAACATTTGTGAGGCTGAGCAGAGCACTCAGAAATGGAAAACATGGCCCCTGCCCTCAGAGAGCTTAGGATCTTACTGGGAATTTGATAAACAAGTATCAGTTGGTAATGATGAAGGCCTTTGTGCGTGGCCAAGCAAAAGGAGGGGCCATGGAAAGGGGACTGGGACACGGGGCTCACCTAGCAAAACAGAGACATGGGGCCCCATTGTCAGATTGAGGGCGTCTTCTCCCCTCTGGTGTGATGTGGTGTCTCTGGGGGTGAAGCCCCTGTGGGTATGCCATTGCTAAGCAAGAATGACTTTATGGTTTTGCTCTCATGAAAATTCTCCACTTTTAGGAATAAATTTTCCACTGCTTTTTTCTTTTCCTGCAAGGGAGGGGGGTGTTCTTTGCCACATCCCTGCTTTGATGATTACCATCTGCTTACCTTAATTTCCTGCATAGTTTCGGTTGGAAAGTCCTTTCTCTCTGGACCCCAAAATACCATGTAATATGATTGTTCTTGGTTTCGGTAGGTACTTTCAGTGGTGGCTGCATTTCTGGTATGGATGGGAGTGATTATTTGTACATCAGAATACTCAAGTTTGCCCTGTGAGCAAGTTGTGTGATCATCAGTAGGATGGTCTTTGTTAGGCTCTGATTGTGGCCAAGGTTTTCAGTTCTCTGTGGGTAATTATTTCAGGTTTCATGGTCACAAGCCGAGTGTAATCAGGGACAGATAAGAAAAAAGCCCTTTATCGAGCATAGTACATACTTCTTAAGGGCTGGCGGCAGAGGCATTATGTGTGTGTGTGTGTGTTTAAAAAAAGACCTATATTTTCTGGGCAGCAGAACTTAAGTTTCCAGTAAACATCTCCTCCCTTTTTACTTTACCTTTTAATTTTGTGTTTATGGTCTCTGTGCTTTGAAATTGTTTTTGCTGTGATGCCAGCCCAGCCTGAAGTGGGTGGAGCAAGCCCAGCCCTTTGGAAGCTGGGGTTTAGATTTGGGGAGTTCTTAAGCGTTGCTCTAGCCCAGCTGATTGGCAGCTCAGACATGATCACTCCTCCTCATCTGGAAGAATAAAAATAGAAATCTTGAGTGGAGTGGGAAGGGGATGGGCATTTGTTAGTTTATTCCAGTATCATCTTTATCATAGGAGGAACATCCTCCCCTCGGTAATTGTGGTCTGAGGTTGATTGACTCTGGTCCTCCTTTTCCTATGTTGCTGCCCCCAGCCCCAAACTTGAGACGAATTCTCCTGGGAGACTGTGGCTTGGAGGATGGGCACTCACTACATTAGCTGGGGCTACATGGTTCCTCCCTGTTTTTCTGTCTTAGCTTTATTTGGGGGATGGGGGGAGGTGAGGGAGGGTGGCTGGTAGGGAAGGAAGCCCTATGGGGTGGACCAGTGTAAAAACATGTGAAAGGCAGGGGAGTACTCAAAAGCACCCCTCTTGTGGTGCAGCAGAGCCATCCAGGCCCTGATCAGTGCGGGTGGCAGTGAAGGAAACATGGGTTGTGTTTTGCTGCTTTTTCATCCCAGTTTTAGTTCAGTGCTGCTAGGAAGGCTATTTCAGAATTCTGCCCCCGAGCGGGAGGGAACAGCTGTTCTGGGGTAAGAAGGGGACGCTGGGAGCATGTGGGGTAGACAGGGCTGACCTGGGACCTTTGTCAGGGCAACCCTTCTCTCAACAAAGAGAGCCCAGAAGGGAGGAGTGCCCTGACCGCACAGTTCCCAGAAGACCCCACATGAAGCGTCTGGCACAAAGCCAGCAGTTCTGCGTGTGCGCACACCCAGCACCTTTCTCTAGCAAAGTGGGCTTTTTGGTGGGGGGTGTGGTGGCTGCTTTGAGCTGTTGCTTCTAGAAAGGGCAGATTCAGAGACCCCAGAGTGATGAAAGGGGTACCTCGAAAACCCAGGCTCACCCCCCTGTCTGCTCTCCCTGCCAGAGCACTCCTGCTATCTTACTGTTTTTTCAACAGACTATCCATCCTTCTCTCTCCTTGTTGTTTTCTTTTTCTCTATGAGCCCCTTGATGATTTTGAATGGCAGGAAAATAAGCCAAATTTCCTTCCATCTGTGCTATTCTTCATCTTCAGCCTCCTGGTGGGGTGACGTGCAGCACACTTTATACTGCGCCCCGCACTTTCCTGTTGCTTTGTCTGTACAGCAGCTCTGGGTGGGGATGGGGCAAGTGGTCATGTCCCCATCTTGTAGGCAATCAGGGACGGTTTGTACTGTGCAGCAGCAGGGACCGAGCCCGTCCTCCAGTTCTTTGACAGTACTGTGTTGCCTCAGAAATCAACGCACCTGGCAGATGTGTGCGTGCAGGCATGTGCGTGCTCTCTACGGCCCTCTGAGAATGATGAATTGTTTTCCAACTGCCATCACTGGGAAAGGGGAAACACTATGACTTTCCTGGGTCCAGCACTTTATGGTTTACAAAGCACTTTGATTCCATGTCATCTCTATGACCACTCCCAGACGTAGGTGCTAGTCTAGATGAGCAAGTGGAGGCCTGGGGAGAATGAGGGACTTGGCCCAGGGCACAGTTAGGAGGCAGGTAGCACCAGCTGGACATGGTGGATGAGAAAGCCAGGGCTGAATGGAAAAGCGGCATTAGCAGCAATCAGTGGTGGCATTGGGGTTTGCTGTGCTCACCTCCAAAGCCACACAGGCTCCTGCTTCCTGAGGGTCATGCTCTTCCAAAGGCCTGGCTTGCGCATGCTCTGTCCCCCTCATAGGAGCATGGGCCAGTGTGCAGGAGGAAGGAGGAGACCCAGGTCAAGGGAAGTAGCGCCCTGAGGTGGTGATAAGAGGTGACTCCAGGAGCAGGTGGAATTGGAGTTCATCCTGCTCAAGGTAGAGCCTTCCTGTTTTACATGACTAAGAGGTGAACTTTGAAGGAATAGAGCACTTAAAATCTTGGTGCTGCTCCTGGTGTCTTAGGAAGAACAGGGAGTCAGAGTCAGATTTTGCTAAAAATCCCAACATTGCTACTTCATAGCTGTGGGCTCTTAAGACAGTCACTTCAGCTCTTCCAACCTCAACGGGTACTTCCATCTCCTGCACCAGCTGTGGAGGGGTTTCTGTCACATAGTTACTTCCTAGCTCAGAAGTTACTCGACAGGTCACCTAGTCCAACTGCATCATTGACAGATGGGAAAATAGACCTTGAGAGGTACAACGATTTGCCCAAGACCATCCAGTGAATTTAGTGGCAAAGCTGGGGGTTAGTCAAGGTATCTTGATCCTAAGCCAGAGTCTTTCTTTGCTTGTCTTTGAATGAATCTGGGGTACTTGTTTTTTTGCTCACAGCCTGGCCATTAGCTGTTACCTTCACCCTGGCCACCAACACCAGGGGTGATGTGAATTCTTGGGGAGAAGAGAATGGGCCAGAGTGGTGAGCCTTTTTGAGGCTGGCTTACAGGGCCTGATAATGAGCCATCCTAAATTGAATCCTGGTTTTTCAACTGTGCTTGGCAGGAGTATGGATCAGATGCTGAGCTGTTCCACTGGAGGTTTTGGAAAGTAGACTCACATTCCCTTTAAAGCAGCAGTTCTCAACCTATGGGTTGTGACCCTCAGGAACTGTATTAAAGGGCCATAGCATCAGGAAGGTTGAGAACCAATGCTTTAAAGCCCTGGATGCCTCTCCCTTCTACAATCCCCACTCCCCAGCACCCCTGCCTCTCTGTTTTCTGGGGCTTTAATTCAGCTTTGGCTTGAGCGTGAAAATAACCCACGACAGTGGTAAGCCTTCTCGTCTGTTTTCTGCAGTGTTTCAGGCTAAAATATTGTAAACGGAACAACAGCCTGTGTGGGGTCCAAGGCCAAGCCCCTCCTTCCCTTCTTGAGCTCTTGATTACCTGCCATGGGATTCAGTTTTGAGCTCAGTGGAGAAGACTGTTCATTTTAGGGCTCTCAGCTCCAGCGCAGGAATCCAGTACCCTTTATTGCATTGTCGCCATCTGGTTTCATGGAGTCTGTTTCTTTTTATTTTGGAAAAGGAAGATGGCACCTTCCTCCCTTCAGCACCCTAGTGCACACACTTTGCTGCCGTAGTGCTTGGGGCCATGGCTGAGCGAAGGCCTCTTACCCGCAAGGAACATATCCTTGCGTATGGTTCCTGTTCCCATAGCAGTCTCCAGGCCCCCGGCTCCTCTGGAGGGATTTCCCTGATGGTTTCCAGGCCAAAGCCTGGCAGGAAAGATAGGACCTGCTTCCATAGTAACAAATGGCTAAAGGTGGTTTGGGGGGTTGCCAGTAACCTGCCCTTCCCCGGAGGCTGAGGATACGGTGTTGCGGTGATACATTATGTGACCTCTTCACCAAGTGAGTCACTCACCCCAGATAACCAGCCAGTACTTTCAGGGGGAATGTAGTATCATTGTGGCTGTGGCCATGGTTTCTCCAAAATTAGGTGTTTTCAGAAATGAAAGTACAGGGATTGGTCTCCTTAGATTTGTTGTCATGGATCCATGGCTCCTAACCTGGTCCTCATAAGGACCTTTGTTTCCTCCCCACTTGTATACTGGGCATCAGTTACCTGTTAATAGTTAATAATACAAAACTGACAGTCTTCTAATATTTGAGGGGGGAGAGAAACCTTTATAATTTTACTTTTCAATTCTTTTCATATTACCTTCTAGAATTGTCCATTTGCATAAACATTTTTTATAGCTGCAATCAGAGTGTATCTGTGAGCGTCTAACCAGGAAAGGAGGAACTATATCAAGTGTTTACCACAAAGGGAATTTAACACGGGGCCTTGGTTACACAGGTGGTAAAACAGCTGAGGAGCCAGGCATGGGAAGGCGAGGTGACCCAGAGCTTGGCAGGAAGCCATTGCTGCTGTTAGGCTGGAGGGACCAAGGGAATGGTTTGCAGAGTGTGGGGGTGGGGCCCTGGTGTCCAGAGCAGGTAGAGCTGCTTCTGAAAATGCTTGCCTGAGGTCGGATCAGGAGAGAGGGGAGAGGTTCCCAGTCCTTTCCTCCTCCTCTTAGCACTCCCCCTGCTGTGCTAACCTGCCAGATGCCCCTG
The DNA here is from genome assembly GCF_000181295.1 of Otolemur garnettii. Lineage (NCBI taxonomy): Eukaryota > Metazoa > Chordata > Mammalia > Primates > Galagidae > Otolemur > Otolemur garnettii. Next base: position 19,505,906 of record NW_003852406.1, read on the forward strand.
GGATTGGGCCTGGGAAGCCCCGGGCGGTCCTGGAGAGACAGAGCAGAACACAGGAAGGTGAGGGATGGGTCACAGGCACCCGGGATGGGGATCGGCATGGGGTGCATGCCTTATTGTTAGCAGCAGCTCCCCACACCCTCTCATGGCCTTCATAATTATACATATTTTGTCAAATAACTGTGGTATACGTAGCTTACCCATTCCCAACTGTTGGGTGAGCACTTTAAGTGTGATAAATAGGCAGTTCTCAAAGTATGGTCCCAGCTAGCAGCGTCAGCATCGCCAGAGGACCTATTAGAAATGTAGGGTCTCAGGTCCCCCCCACCCCCGACCTCTCAGATCAGAAAGCTTAGCAGTGATTGCCATGTTCAAAGCGCTCCAAGGGGTTCCAATGGTCATTACGGTCTGAGAACCATGGTTGTAGGTGGCACTGCCCATGTTGAAGTTTGGAGTGGGATACCAAGGGAGCTGGGGGCTGGGAGTTTCATGTACAGCGAGGTGTTGGAGCAGAAAAGGCGTAAGACCCCACGGCTACTCCCTGTGGGGATCAAGCCTCCCCTTTGTCTTAACTTCTTAATGGGATTCTTCTTTCCTCTTTTGTTTAACAGGTAAAAATATCAAACATGGGGTTGCTACAAGGATTAAAGGCAGTAAAGCACACTGTTCTATGCCTGCGGGGTCTTCTCCTGCAGCTTTGGGAGAGGAAGTGTGGCAACAGCAGCCCACTTCAGGGCTCTGGAGAGTCAGTCCCTGTGCTGTACATGAGTTGTGTGGTCTGAAAATCAGTGATGTATGCGTGGGGGCTTGCGGCATTTTTTGAGTTGATAGGAGGATTGGACTGAGTTTGGTACCTAGAGTCACACTTACCTTCCCTGTGCCTGTTTTTATTAGTGGTACTAATCGGATCCTGTGGCTGCTACTGTCTTGGTGCTCCTGTCTGGCCACTCGATAAAGGGGGAAGAGCCCTGGTCTGAGGATTTCCCGTGCTGGCTGTGTGTTCTGGACGTATCACTCAACCCTCCTGTTCTGTAAAATCTCCACTGTGCCTCCCTCACTCACCACAGTGCAGATCAGCTGGGATGATAGAGACAAAAAGTGCCACAAACACCTCCGTGGGCCTGTGAATAGAAAGCCTATAGGGCCCACACCTCCACCAGGGCCCAGTCCTGGCCTTGCCGCCTTCACAAGCCTCTCATCCCACTCCCGGCTCAGTGAGCACTCAGTCAGGCTTTGTCAGGGAGAGCAGGCACGGTGGGTGGATCACCACGCCAGCAGCCCTAGGGGAAGGCGAGCTTCTCTCTCCATCCTCCCAGCAGCCTGTCAAGCAGGGAGTGTAACAAGAAGTAGCTGAGGCTCAAATAGCTGAAGAGGAAGGATGTAAGCAAACTCAATCCTGAGGCACAGAGGCCCGCTTTGCCTCAGCCGCCCAGAGAGTAGCCACTGCTGAGAAGGGAAAGAGGAACCGGGGAAAGGCTCTGGTGGCTCACAGGTTGGTTTAATGCACCACAGCCCTGGTTACCTGAAGGACACAGGCAGCCCGTCCTTCCTGTCTTCTCGCCTCTGGCAGCACCTGAAAGAAACCTCTTGGACCAGTGGGAGGACTGACCACCACGCACTGCCGGTGACTAGGAAGTTGACTGGTGCCTCTGCTGAAATGCCTGAGGAAGGCCAGGGGTTTACCTGAGGCGACCCAGGCAAGGGCATCTGAACCCATCTCGCGTGTTTCTGGCCTAGGGATCTTTGTGTGACACCAGGGTGCTTCCCAGACCAGCACCCCTAGCGTCCCCATCCCATGGAGGGGTCTTCAGGGCAGGTAGAGGATGCCTGTGTGGGGTGGCCTGAGGTGTGATGGAGGTCAGAGGATATTGTCATCCTCCAGCCAACTAACATTCCTCTACTGCTTGGGTTGCAACTAGAAGTGATGTCAAGGTGGGAAGTGAAATCTCTGACCCTGCGTTTGGGGTCACTGGGCACTATCCCAACCAGCAGCTCTTCCTGGGCAGGGCTGAGGCTATTTACTGGCTACCTTCTAAGGCAGACTCACCACAAAGCAATCTTACTGTTCAAGCTTTGCTCAGAATTGCTACCCCGGGGAGAAGGCTGTGGCCAGGCAGATGGGGTGTGATAGCATGGCACCCAGGGCCTGCCCAGGCAGGTCCTAATGACTGTAAATAACTGTGTTGGAGGCAGAACCTGAGCTTTTAACTTTATAAATATACATTACTTGTAATGTGGCCAGGGTTGATTTGAGGGTCGTAATTACCTGAGGTCTGCTTTACAGGCTTTTAGGGAATGCATGGGGCTGCGCTGATGTAGGCAGAGATATGGTCACATACATTTAACGTATGTCCCAAAGAAGCCTTTGCTTTCATCCTTTGTTTAAGCCTTGGCAAGCTTCTCCTGACTTGAGGTACTGGAGCATTTGGAGCCAGAAATGCTCTCTTTTTTTCTTGGCTTACATGCCCTTGAGTTGTAACCCAGCTTTCTTACCCATCCTCTGGGTGGAAACAGCAGGGCCTCATGGGGTGGGGGTCTTAGTGGTGGTGGTAAGTCCAGAGAGATCAACCTGAGCTGGCTGGGCAGGTCTTGGTTAAGTCACATCACTTCTCTGAGATGTAGTTTCTACAGTAGTAGAATGGGGATAAATGACACCTGTCTCTTAGGGTTGATGTAAGGTTGAGTTAAGGCGTGAACAAGGCCTTGCTCAGTGTTTGGCCCCGTTCTGATAACTGGTAAATGGTTGGTTGGTCCTTTCCTCCCTTCCATTGGCATTAACCACATCAAAGGATGGCTGGCTGCTTGCCTCCCTTCTTTACAAAGGAGCTGTCACACAGTGTGACAGCCTCAGAAAGATCTTCCAGTCCATCAAGTCTTTAAATCCAGATCTTATTTGCGTTTCAATATTGGAGCCTCTAGTGGACATTTCTCAGACCTAGTGCATCTGAGCGTGGGAGCTCAAGCTAATATGGCTTTAGATTGGTCAGCAAAGGACAGGATAGTCGTGGAAGAGTGTCTTCAGTAGCGTCTCGTTTCATGAGCATGTGGCAGGTACGGTCACCCAGAGCCCACACTCAGCAGCGCCCTATGCTTAGTTTGTGCTCTTTCATTCCTCTTTTGAAGTTCCTAAGAACTTTATCTCTGAACTAGTGTTTTGAGGGAGCTACTGAGACCATGGAGCGTGTGCATGAGTGGAGGGGATGTGAGTGACACATGTGTCCATTGTTCCTTCCATGCTGCTCACGTGTAGTGTTTGTGGTGCCCCTCGAGCACCCATGCTGTGGGGGCGTTGAGTGAGAGTCACAGCCAGCTGGAGATGTCACATCTATGACTGAGTAGGCAGGGGGTCCTATAGTCTCCCCACTTTCCATTTGAACTAGAACTTGGATACAGAAAAAAGGCCGCGGTGCTCTAAGAAACATCAGTAACCAGAGAACCCGATCGTGTCCTTTCTTACTCATGTTGCTTCCCCGTATTTGCCAACCACTGAGGCTGAAAATGATGACAGAAGAGGAATAGGAGAGATCGGGAAGCCTGTGGTGCCTTTTTCTCTCAGGCCTTCCTTACTCCTCAGGAAGCATAAGGCAGAGAGTGATGGTAGACTGCGAACACATCAAGAAGGGAAAACGATTGAGTTAGCTTTATGCAGTGTTTCTCTTGTCCTGGTGAGTTACAAAATGCATATGCATATCCAAGCTCCAAAAATATAATTTGTGTAATTTTGGTGATTCCACATACTAGTTAAGTACTTTTATATTTGCATTTAAAACTAGCATCACACAATATAAATATGAATGGTAAAATTTATGCTAATTTAAAATGGTAATTTCTCTTTACTTAGAATAATATTAAATAGCAAATAAAAACACCATGACAAGTTAAAAGAGAGACATGGGAGAAAGAGAAGAAGCTTTATCTTTCGGTGCCATGATGGTACTTTTTTTCCTGCTTTTTGAACAAAGGGCTGCATATTTTCATTTTGCATGGGGTCCTGCAAATTAGTACCCAGCCCTGATGGACAGCCTGGGGCTGAGGTCTCAAGCTGGTCTTGCTCTTGCAGACTCTTGCCTGGATTCCTCATCTGTTCACATTGTCTTCTGGGTTACAGAGCCAAGAAAAAAAATATAAGCAAGTGAGTACTGGCACATGAGGATTCCAGGCTGGTTTAGGTGCTGGTGGCTCTGTTGATACAGATCATAGTTGAGGGATTTCAGAGGCTACAAACATGCCCTCTTTTTCAGAGGTCTACTGAAGTATTTTCAGGGTCTACTGTGCATTCATTCACTCTAGTGAATTTTTGAGCACCCCAATGTAGAGGCAGGTTGGTTGTAATGTAGTGAGTTACTCTTGGTTGTAATGAAGTTGCTAAGTATATGTGCTACTGGGAGGTTGAATTCTTGGGTCAAATCTCGTCTCCATTTCTTAACTAGTTGTTTGATCTTAGGCAAGTTGTTCAGGCCTCCTGGAGCCTTGGTTAACCCATCGGAAAAATGGGGATGATGGCAACTACTTCACAGGGTAGTTATGAGTGTGAAGTGAGTGCAGGGGAAAGAGCCAACATTGGGTCTGGCCAGTAGGGTTGAATAAATGCTGGCCATGATCATGATGGTGAAGAATGGGCGGATGAAGGAATGATTCCTAGGAGTGTTAGGACTGAAGTTGCATCTGGGAACCCCAGCCATCAAGGTCTAACGTGAGAGATTCTATGAGTGCAATTCTAGATAGCCTCTGCCTCAGAGTGTTAAGCACCTCTTCAGAGGCACTGGAATGAAAGAAAAATTGTAGTAGACAGGAAGAGCTTCAAGGGTTCTTGTCCTTTCACCCTGTCATTCCCAGTCACATGCCCTTTCACCATCCCTTCCCCATTCAACCTCAGTTTCTTCATCTGTACAATGGAGTGGTGATGAGTCTGCCTGCTTGTAGGGTGAGACCAGCTGAGGTGACATACATAGAAATCTTTCATAAACTTAAATACTGGTGTTAGAAAGAGCTCTAGGTGACTCCTTAATATTTTTTTGTTTTTAAGACAGTCTCACTTTTTTGCCTTTGGTAGAGTTCAGGGCATCACAGCTCATAGCAACCTCCAATTCCTGGGCTTAAGTAATTCTCTTGTCTCAACCTCCCAAGTAGCTGGGACTACAAGTGTCTGCCACAATACCTGTATATTTTTAGAGATGGGGTCTTGCCCTTGCTCAGGCTGGTTTTGAACCTGTATGAGCTCAGGGCAATCTACCTGCCTTGGCCTCCCAGAGTACTGGGGTTACAGGTGTGAGCCACCACGCCTGGCCAGACTCCTCAGTTGATTTAATTCTTGCTCACTGTTATCATGAGAGACTCTAAGAAGCAGTTACTTGCTTGGGCATCCTTTAATCATCTGTGAGATATGAAGACAGGACTATACCATACATTGCCCCCTGAGCAGACTAAAAAGGAAGGAAGGAGGGAAGAAGGGAGAGAGAGAGAGAGAGAAGAGAGGGAGAAACCCAGCAGAATTTGGAATTGTCCCCTAACCACAATGACAGGTTTTAGGGACTCAGGAAGGGGTGCAACTCCACCTGTGGTTGAGAAGCAAGCGTCAGATGTTGGGAAGAGAAAGACCCAGCTCGGTGTAGTAGGGGTTTCATAACGCCCCTGCCTCCGAAGCCCCAGTAGCTTTTCACTCCCCAGCCAACGGCATGGCAGCACAGAGGCAAACCACAGAGTACATTCGAGGCCCAGATCTGCTCATTTGGAGGGTGGGGCCGCGTTTTTCTCCTGCCACAGTGAGCTAATTAAAGAAAACAAGCATTGGGAGTGGGGAGAGAACTGGCCACAGAACACTTGGAGAGGATTGCTTCCACTGCCCCTGGGAGGCAGGTGGAAGTGGGCATGGAGGGTCCTACTGTTGCTTAGCTGGAAGCCCCAGGTGGGGACAGTGGGCTTAAATGGATGAGGGGGTAGGCTCATTTTATAAGGGAACCAGCATGGAAGAATAAAGCAACCCATGAAGACAGGCAGTGCTTTGAAATGCTTCACAAATATGGACTTTTTGCCCCCAGTTGTGGGCGGAGCCTGTGTCCTAAGAGTTGGCTCTGGGCGTTACAACGGTGATTCCTGCCTCTGTGCCACGGTCCTTTCTTTTGCCAGCCTTTAGGGAAAGCAGCCATCACTTCTGCCTTCCCTAACAACAAACTGGCAAAGAAGTGACTGTTATTCAGAGCCACAGGGCTGGAAAGGGAGTAAGGACTCAGGCCTTATGTCTCCAGATGTAGCACACTGATTATGGGAGGGGCGGCAGACTGAGTCCTAACGTCTTCTGACCATCCCAGGCCTCCAGAATTGGAGCCCAACTCAGAGAGCTGCTTGGTGTTTTATGGAGAAGGTGTACGCAGATTGTTGAAACATTGATGGTGCAAACTGAATTATGTTGGAAGACTTCTGGGGAAACCATTTGAAGGAATCTGGTCATGAATCATTTTGAAAAATGAAGAATTACGCCACCTCCCCAATGATTTTTTTTTTTTTTAATTTTGGTCAATTTCATGTGCTAGATAGCTTGTCAGGGGTTACTGTGTCAGGATGCTTTACTTCTCAGAGGTGCACACGTTGGAGAACCAGGGAAATACATAGTACGTGTGCAGAAATGTTTTGATTTATGTCCTCAGAGGTTGGGACCTGGATGGGGCCTCCAGTGCAGTAAGGTGTGATGACACATCACCAGTGAGGTGTGCTGTGAGGAATTTTCGTTGATGGTGATGACAAGCTAATGCTAATTGGGCACTCACTATGTACCCTATACCTTACCTAGATTATCTTATTTAATTATTACTAATAGTAGCAGTCAAGTTTGTGAATGATTTACTTAGTGTTAGGTTATTAAGTATAAAATGTTCAGTTTCCTTAAGTCTGACTGTTGATGTCTCTGACATTTCACTTTGATGCTGCTTGGTTTGTTTTTATATGAAGGTACACCGTCCTTCTTTCAGTGCACATCTTAGCTTGTGATTGTCTCTCATATTTTCTTTTAGAGCAATTTTTGCAAAACCACGGGTAAGTAAAAACTTGGTGTTAGTTTTGAAGATGAGTTCCATTGTGGAACCAATGGCAGTGCAGACACCTCAAAATACCAATGAAGCGTTTGGTGGCTAATGAACGCATAGTAAGTCGATGGTTTGAGAAGTTCTGTTCTGGTGATTTTAATCTTGAAAATGAGCCACGTGGATGACCTGAGACCAAGGGGGATAAAAATGATGAGCCGAAAGCTGGAGTGGAAGCGAATCCATCTCAACCTACATGTAAATTAGCAGCAAGGTTTTGGATGTTATTATTCCAACAATATGGGACTATTCAAAACAAATCAGCCAGGTAAAGAAGTTGGATAGATGGATTCCACATGAATTAAACAAGCGTCAGAAGAGAAATCACCTCGAAGCTTGCCTTTCTTTGCTGTCCCAACATAAAAGCCAAACCATTTCTACACCGTATCGTTATGTCTGATGGAAAATGGATTCTTTTTGACAATCACAAGCATTAGGCATAAGGGTTAGATACAGATAAAGCAAACACAGTCCAAAACAGTATATTCATCAGAAAAAGCTGATGGTGTCTGTTTGGTGGTCTAGTGCTGGTACATGTATTATCCACTACAGGTGGAATGTGGTCTGTTGAGCTCAGCTGATGTCTCCGGCAACCAGTTGGGTGGAATGATGAGGAGGCTTGTGATTAGGCATCTGAGATTGGTCAGCAGACAGGCCAATTCTTTTGTAAAATAAGACTTGACCACAAGTCACACAAACAACTTGCTCAAGCTACAGAACCAGGACTTGGAAACACCATTCAACGTATTCACGAGACCTTGTACCAACTAAGTACCACTTTGAACCACTTCTTGCAAGGAAAAATATACAGTTTTCAACAAGCTGTGGAAAATGCCTTGCCACTTGCTCTCCAGGCAGCTGGCACACACAAGCTATTGTTACGATGGCAAAACTGTGTCGATAATTGAGGTGCTTACTTTGATCAATTATACTGCTTCTTGTTTGAGATGTAGTAAAACTGAACTTTTGATTCAGAATCAGACACTTCATCTTTAATGACCTGAACACAGCACCAGTGAGGTATGCTGTAAGGAATTTTTGCTAATGGTGATGACAAGCTAAAGCGGATTGGGCACTCACTGTGTACCCTGCACCTTACAGAGATTATCTTATCTAATTATTACTAATAATAGCAGTCAAATCTCTGAATGATTTACTTAGTAACTAATTCAAAAGTATATTCTATTCTACAATGGAATACCTTTTCAGCCAAGAAATGAAGTATGTGCTACATTATGACTGAACTTTGAAAATGTTACGGTGAGCGAAAGGACCCAGAGACAAAAGGCCACGTAGGGTGGGATCCCATTTACATGAACTCTCCCCACACAAGCAAATTTATGGAGAGAGAAAGCAGATTAACCAACAGGTGTTGGGGTTGAGGAGAGGGAAATGAGGATTGAGTACAGGGGTAATAAAAAATGATCTGGAACTAAATAGCTGTGATAGTTGTACAACATTGTGAATGAACTAAATGCCGCTGAATTGTACCCCTTAAAATGACTGTGCGTTTTGTCACAACACGGTGTGTCCGTAAAGTTCATGTGCATTTTAAAATTGCACACTGCTAGGCCAAGCATGGTGGCTCATGCCTGTAATCCTAGCACTTTGGCAGGCCAAGTCAGGTGGATTGCCTGAACTCACGAGTTCAAGACCTGCTTGCACAAGAGTCTCTAAAAATAGCCAGGCATTGTGGTGGGTGCCTGTAGTCCCAGCTACTTGGGATGCTGAGGCTGCTTGAGTCCAAGAGTTTGAGGTTGCTGTGAGCTGTGATGCCATGGCAGTCTACTCAGGGTGACTAAGTGAGACTCTGTCTCAAAGAAAAAAAAGCACATACTATTTTAAATTGCACATGAACTTTATGGACACTCTATATGTATTAAAATAAATGTATTCTCTGATGATGTCCCTCTCACTAAGTCAGCTTCTGATGTTTGTGTTGAGTGGGAGAGGAAGGGAAGGGGTCATTTATGTGCACACTGAGGCCGAAAGGGACTGGGACTTTGCAATCCAGGCTCTATGAGTAGTAGAGGCCCAGAGAGGGCTAGTGACTTGCCCAAGGGCACAGAGCAAGATTCCAGAGTTGAGGTTCGGGTTCTAGTCTCCTCGGTTGGGAAAGTTACAATGGGAAAAGTGGCTTTTAGCTCCTTTATGTCTCTGGCTACATTCCGGGTTGCTGAAGGTCCTCTCTGTTCCACCTGGCATTTTGTGTCTTCCTTGGGAACTCAGGGACATTGTCTGTGCCACATTGGTAAAGGGTCCAGGGCTTAACTCAGGAGGCTTTGGGGCTATTTAGCAGAAATAGCCAAAAGCCTGGGTTTTGTGACCCCATGTGAGAGTGTGTGTGTGTGTGTGTGTGTGTAGAACAATTCCAGTTGTGCTACACACTTTGGGCATTCAATGAAAGGAAGCAATTTTGTGCAAACATACACATTTGGTTTTTGATGGGATGGTCACCATGTGACACTGGTTCTTCTTTTCTTCTCTTTTTGACTGTGAGCATCTGACACTACAGGAAATAAGAAACTTTCCAGTACCTAATTTGTGCTCGCTCTACTTTTAACCCCACTTGGCCCCTGCACAGGGTAAATGAAACTGTAGCTTATAGTAATATTTATGTATGGGATTCAATGAGCTGTTTAAATGCTTGGATGTCAGAGAAGGTTTTCCAATTTAGCAAGCCTCCTGCTCCCCCACCCTCTGGTTTGTATTATAGATAGTCCTGTCTGCTCCCTTGGTCAAGCTCTAGCATACCGTCCTGGTTGGTGGCAGTACAGTGATGGTGATGACAATATTGGCGATGCCATCTGCAGAATCTGAGCAGTCATGAAATCAAATGTATGCTTAATCCTTAGGAGATAATAAAATTTCAGAATCCTGAAAGTTTAGTTTTCAGTAACTAAGGTAAGATTCGTGGACAAGGAACAACAGACCTGAGTTTTCTGAGCTGTGTGATTAGGAGAGTGGCCTGAAGTCTCTTACCCTTGGCTTCCTCATCTTTAAACACGAGCAGCCTCTCATAGCTCACAGAGTCTGTATGAGATCATGGGCAATAAAGTGCCTTGTTAGCTGGTGAGGCTCTTACTGAAATGAAACCAGTTGGTGGGCTCAACTGAAAGTAGTCACGAAGAATGAACGCAAACTGGCTCGGGTTGGGAGTAGCGCTTGGCCCAGCAGAATTCATTTTCAGGGGGAGCCTCGGCTACAGGGAAGCAGAACTGGGGATGCACTGATATTTCCTCCAGCTGGCAGATTCAGCAGGGTCATTGAGGCACCTGCCCTGTTTAAGGCAGTGGGAGTAAAACCCAGGTCCTCCAGGAATTCATGGTTTAATTGTGTTTGCATGGGTCACCTGGAAGGTGAGCTTGTTGAGAGTGAGGGGAATGGACCTAATGAATCCTCAGGCCCCCCAGCCCCCTGTGCCGTTTGCATCAGTCTTGGGGGAAGTGCTGAGAGTGTGTGTGAGAGTTGTGTTGAGATAGAGAAAAAAGTTAGGAGAGTAAGATGAGTCAGATTTAACCACTGTTTTTTCCCTTTTGAAACTTGTTATGTTCACACACACAGAGCAGTCATGCACTTGCTCAGAAATGTGTGAAAACCACTTAAAATGTGCGAAATGCAGCCCTTTTGAAAGTATGGCTTTCACCACATTTTCTTGAGCTGTGGAATGCATTTGTGAATGTTCAGACCTTTCCTCGTTGGCAGGAATGTTGTGTCTGCTCCAGGTGCTAGTTCAGGGCCAGCCCAGGCTGGTGTGTGTGTGTGTATAGACTGTGCCTATGTATAAGGCAACCAAGGCGCCAGGGATGCTGTTAAAACAAGTGGAGCTTATAACCTCTTGGTGGTCCTGGTGCATCAGTAGCAGAGAGTGACCAAGGCTGGGCTAGGAAGAACCAGGCTCAGCACATTTCTGTGGACAGGCCCATTTTGTGGACTTACCTTCTATATAGACAAGGGGTATACAACCAATTTTTTTTCTCTGCCTCACATTGGAAGGATTAGAATTGTCTTGGGCCACACATTAAAGAATACAGACAACTAACAAAAGCTGATTAGCAAAAAAAAGCAAAAAAAGGATTAAGATCTGTGCTTACTTTTCGTGATATCTGACCCCATCACAGACAAGCAAAAATAGTCCTCCCAAAATCAGCACCCAGCCTGCCAGCTGCAGGTTGGACATACCTGGTGTAGATCTGCTCCTACTGGATGAGGCCCATCACAGCTCCTCCCCAGCACGCTTTCTCCACAACCTCAGCCACATTTTAGCTCACCCTGGTGTTTCCTGGATGTTTCCTAGGTTGCTTTCCTGTGTTTCTTTCTATTTTTTAAACCCAGAATAGGTCTTGATCACCCCAGCTCACTATGGCCCCCTGAATTACTTCCCAGCTCTGGCACATAAAACAGGTTTAATAAATATTTATGAATGCATCAGTTTGGTCTTCTCCGTGAAGGTGACTCATCTGTGTGTCGTTTATCTGCCCAGATTTGACTGTGAACTTCCTTTATATGGGACGTGTCTTGTGCTGGTGCTGTCTCCCACCATCCCACTGGAAGAGCAGTAGATAAGATTATGTGAAGCCTGCACACTTGATCCTGTTCTGTGTGGCTTCAAATAAGTCTCACAGCCTCTTTGGGACTGATTTTCTGTCACATAAAAAGGGAATAGTAAGACCCACCCTGTCTGTATTGAGGGCTGCCATAATGATCAGGAGAGAGAAGAGGATGGGGGAGAGTTTTGGGAAATGGCAACGTGCGTTGTGCAAACACAATCTGTTAACAGTCTTATGAATAGGCTATCAATAACTGTGAGCTGGCGTTAGAGCTGGGTCAGGCTCAGAGCATCCCCGGTAGACACTGAGCTGGTGTATGCTATTGACCTGGAGTCTAGGACCCCTAAGTTCTACTCACCTTCCTTGTGCCTCAGTTTCCTCAACTCAGCTGCCCTTTTCAGCTCTGGCTGGTGGTTAGGGAGCTGTCTGTGGGGGGCTCAGGTGTGAATTCCCCATCCCTCTCTGCTTTTCTGAAGCATTCGGCTCAGCAGGCAGCTGGAACTCAGCTGGAACTCAGCTGGAACAATGAGGAGGGCTTCCTTCAGCTATTAGTGTGTCTGAGCCGGCCATACCAGCTTTGACAACACCATGAATGAGTGTCCCTTAAATGACCACCCTGGATGCCTTTCTTTGTGCCCAGCATATAGCCTGATTGCCATAAAAACTCACTTGGATTGGTTGGAGAGCCTGTTTGTGCTATTTAAGGTGGCTGAATTATTTTGCCTTCTCCAGAGGTGCTGACTTTCAAGGGTAGTTGGAGGTGACAATACAGAAGGGAGACAGGAAGCCTGGAGGAAGGAAAGGGGCACATAGCTGAGAAAGTGTACAGCAGGCCCTACTTTTAAAAGTGCCTGCCCCTGCTGGTTCTGTTGTGGCAGTGTTCAAAGGCAGGAAGATAGATAAGATCGGATCTCAGGATTTTCACCCCTACCCCCACCCATCTTTGACAACCAAGAGCTTTTCCAGGGAAGGGAGTGGGTATATGTCAACTTCTATAACCCCTAGGTCTAGCACAAGGCTTGGTATTACAATGTGCTCAATGAGTACTTGGTGGGAGAATGAATGGATGAATGGATAATGCTGTCCCAGTTTTCATCACAGCGATGGGACGTCAGTGTATACATAAAGTCATAGGGAGCAACAGGTTTGATGGACTAATCAAACTAATGCTAATCAGTGCTTCTGATTATACAAGGTAGAGCCCTTTGAAGCTGTCCTCTGTGTCCCTGAGGCCTTTGCATTTTTCGGTCACCCTTCATTATTCCTGAGGTCAGGAACATGTGTGATTCGAAAGAGTATAGGCCTTCTTTCCCTCTGTTCCCAGTAGGGACTTTATTGTGGCACACAGTAAGTGATAAATCTTCATGCCAACAGTAGGCAGTGCCCTTTTTCAGCTGATTTCCTATTAGTTGCCTCCGTTCTGGCAGGTAGCTGAAGGCAGATGACTTTGGCAAGGGGCTTGGCATAAATGGCCAAGTTTACACTGATTCACTATATTTCATGCTGTCTTGTTATCTTGTTTCCTCTATGGTCATTGTCACACAAGAAAGTACTTCCTCTGCGGGCTTTGCCCACCCCTTCCCTTCACAGAGACCTTTGGGCCGGGGTAAATTCATTTGACTGTATTGCATGAATGAAACCATTTCTGTTAAGAGCCAGGGTTGTTTCACGCGTCCTCTGAGAAGCGCCTATCTCCAGAAACCTTAAGTCTATGTCCAGTTCTCCTGCTTCCAGTCCTGATACCCGCTTTGCGTTTTAGAGCTATCTGGAGAAGGCAGGTGTGGTGGCAGCCATATGCAAACTTCTTTGAGAGTTTGATCCTGTGGGTGTCTCAGTGGCCACTTTTCCTTATCCCCTTCCTGGGGGTCTCTCGGTATCAAAGCTGCTCATGGCTCCATCTCACCTACCCGAAAAGGAGGCACAGTTTGTCAAGAGGCCTGCGGCCTTTGACCTCATGGCTAGGACTCCAAAGAAAAACTCCTGTTCTGGGGTTTTTGTCTGACTGTGTGACTTTGGGCAAGTCACTTGGTTTCTCTGAGCAAATCAGCTTACTCCTCAGAAAACAAAAAGGTTGGGTGAGGTGTTCTCCAGAGGTCCTGCCATCTCCCTTCCTCTGCTCTGTCTGAGGAGAGAGGGGCTGCCTCTGTCCCACAGTGGGGACACAGGATGGAGGGGTTAGAGGCAAGATCATGGTGCACTTCCATGGTCACAGCAGAGACCCTGAACCCTGAGCAGGAGGCGGCAAGTCCAGCACACTGAGAAGCCGCTGGGGTGTGAGGTAAGCAAAGCCCCTACAGGAAGCAAGTGGTATTAATCAGCTCTGAGGAATGCTGAGGCAGGGCCTCTCGGGCAGGGTGGCTGAGAGGCTTGTGGCTGTAGCTGTGGGCAGAATTTCATGGCCTTGAAGAATGGCTACTGTATATACCAGTGATAAATATTAGTCATTCTGGCAGCAAAACAAGCTTCCTGTGCTACATTTTTGGCACTTCCAGAAAAGGGAAAGCCTTTCTCCCTGACAGGGCACAGGAGGGAGAAACAGGAATGTGTATCTCTGGCCCTGATGACCTGGCTGGAAAATCCTGGGGCTGGGGTGTGGGGGGTGGGGGTGCGTCTCACCTATATGAAGCTGCCCAGGGCCTGCTGCTGCCTCCTGTGGCCCTGGGCCAGCCAGAGCCCAAGAGATGACGACCAGCTCTGTTGACATCACTGTTGGACTGCCTCTTGGGGCCTTGCTTGAACGTGTCCCAAATCTAGGCCTGATCACCCCTTGTTCCCCTGCCCTTCCTGCTGTGTGCTCAGCATCTTTGAGGCTTCCACTTCTTAGCGAAAAGCATCACCATCCACTGGGGTGCCTGAGCCAGACCCCAGGAGGCCACCCATGTCACCTCTTTCCTTCTCCCCAGCTATCCAGGGCATCACCAAGCCCTGGCAGTTCTGCCTCCAGAATATCTAAGACTCCACTGCTGCCCGTTTGCCTGGATCGGGCTCTCTCTGGCCCAGCCTCCCTCCTACCTGGTCTCCTCGCCTGCATCCTTCTCTTCACTGGGCCCATTCTCCACTGGCAGCCAGCAGGATCTCTCAAAATACAAATACTCTGTCTTCTGGCATATATGGTCAAAATAGTTCACATGCTTTCTGACACCTTGAGGGTAAAGATCCAAATCCCAAATAAGGGTCCAGACCCCAAACAAAGCCTGGCCTTCCCTTCCAGACTCCACTCCTAGCCTTTAGCTCCACTCTAGCCTTTATTTCCTTCCTCAGGGCCTTTGCACATGCTAGTCCTTCCCCCTGGAATGCTCTTCCCTATAGTTTTCAGCTCGCTAAGATGAGTTAGATCTCAGCTTAAATATCGTGTAAAAGAGTCATCTCCAATTCCCCCTTGTGTGTAAACTGTATCTCCTGATACATTCTCACATAGAGGCCTGTTCTTTTTTTTTCTGAGACCTCACTCCAGCTTGTAGTTATAAATCTGTGATGATTTGTTTACCGTCTGTCTCTCCCTTGAGGATAGGGGCCATCTCTTTTGTTCTCCAATGTGCCCAGGGCCCAGGACCAAAGAGCACAGTAAATATTTGTAGGCATGAGTCATACTTGGAGGACACTTAACTCTGTGACTGCTCTGTACACACCAGGTTCCTTCAGGGTCTGTCCCTCACTCTGAGTGGCCACTGAGCACCCAGCTCTTCCTGGCTTCAGGCCTCTGGCATCAAAACTTATCAGTCCCACATCTCAATCTTTTGCAAAGTGACACTTCATCTGATTACCTAATTCACACTAAGGTGTTAATGGTGTTAATGACATAGTATTTATTACCCCAGGGGATGCAGAATGATGGTATCAAAACATATCATTCCCCTGTGGTTTAAAACTCTTTGGTCACTTTCCAGGTAGTCCAAGTAGATTCTAGTCTCTGTAGCTGGGTTTACAAGGCCCTGTCCCATGATTTGGCTTCTGTCTGCTTCCTCAGCCCCAGCTCCCCGAGCTTAGTCATCGCCCTCTCTCCCACCCGGTGCTCAGCACAGTACCTGGCATGGGCAGGCCCTCAATAAATGTTTACTGCATGAATTTAAAAGAAGTAGATTTTAATGACTCATACTTTAACTGAGGCTTGTGGTGTAGTCAGTCAGTCTTTGGGCCTTGGATGCCAGAAGAATGACAGATGTGGGAATTTCAGGCATAGTGACTGTGATAGCCCCAGGAGACCAGGAGAAACGTAGCTTTATCTGGGTGGGAGAGAGTTCCCCTTTCAGAGTCCCTAAATCCAGGTCTCCCCCAACCTGCTGTATTAGTCATACCACGTCAGCACCCTGTGGCAGCCAGGGTAGGATTTTTCTGTGCTTTGCTTTCCAAGGTGACAGTGGAGGGCTCCATGTCCCTTGCTCTCTCAGTGCAGTCTGTGGTCCTCTGTAGGTAGCGATGGACAAACCAGCAAAGGGCTGGAAGTGATCTCTAGCCCGCTGCCTCCCCGAGCCCTGCCAAGGTCATGTTGGTTTGCCCAGGCCAACCCCTTGCCTGTGGCTGTGGTTGTTGGGTGGACAAGGCCTCCCTCTGACCTTTCCTTTCTCCTCCCTGCCTCATGTGGATGTGGCCTGAGAAAGGAGGAGTCATTTGACTTTTGACTTTTTTTTTTTTTTTTTTTTAAGAAAACCTTCCTTTCGATTTGTTTTAGTGTTGGGTGCAAAGAGAATGGCAACCGTTGTTGAACATGAGTGGGTGGTTTTGGTTTAGTGAAGGTTTCAGAAGGGAGGATTATCTGGGGCGTGGGGCCTATATGACATTGACATCTGGTGTGGAAAGTCACCCTCCCTCACCTGGGTGACGAGGCCTCTGGGGCTTGCCTCCCGAAGCCTCCTGGGATCTGCTCTCCCCATGTGCCTAGAGTGATGTTTCTAAAAGGGACAAGCCTCACCCCAGCACCCCCTGCTGAGAACCCCTCCCAAGGCTCCCAGTGCTTCAGGGATGACTCAGCTTGTCCCCCAGGTTCTGCATGATGTCTCCCATCTTCTCTGGTTTGGCCTTGCCCTCGGGGGCTCTAGGGAGGAGTGTTTCAACCTGGCAGCTGCAGGCTCTGCGTGGTTGTGTATTTGCTACAAATGGGCAGGGATTACATGGGCACTGAGCATTTGTGCATTGACTAATTTTCAAGTACAACTGCCACCATGGGAGAGGTCTGTGAAAATCATTGGAATTAAAAATGACCACTCTTTGCCCAGAAAGGCTGAGCACTCCCACTCTATGGTGTCAGAGTGCTGTTTGCCCACTCCCTTCCCCCACCACGTGCCAGTGCCCAGCCTACAGCGTCCCAAGCCTATTCATCTTCCTTCTTCCATGCAGTCCCAACTGGATCTCCAGGAAGCAGCCTTTGGATTCCCTTGTCCTTCCAGCCACAGTGAATGTCCTACCCCTGTGTCTCCCAGGCACTGAGCATGCCTGCTTAGGTCTGGCATCTCTCCCCCCATGTCAAAATCACCAGTTTCTGGGCATTTCTTCTCAAGTTTCAGACAGTGAACCCTCAAGGGCAGGAACTCCAAGGGACTGGTCTCTGGGTTGGAGACTGGAACCCAGATCACTTGAGGTATGACACTCTGCTGAATGGCAACGTGGTCTCTTGCCTCGTGATGTGGGCTCTGTTTTCTGTGCTGTACTCGTTTTAAAACTGAGCATTTATCCCTTGCATCCTGCCTTGTGGTTTATGACTTAACAGATTGAAAAAGACAGGTCTGCTTCATTTTCATTTGGGAAGAGAAAAAGTGGAAATCTAGAGATTTCACTGATCTGAAGGTGAAGAGAACATCACAGAGATCAAAGAAGATATTATGAATATTATATAAATCAAGGCTTATTTGAAATAGGCTTTGTAATAGGCTTATTTTCCATAGGTTGGTCTTTATCTCACAATTGGGCTCTCCATGAAGGCAGAGGGACCAGTTCCTGTTCATCTTTGTATCTCCAGAGCAGTGGCTTTCAACCTGTGGGTCGCAACCCCTTTGTAACAGTGAAAATAC
The DNA here is from genome assembly GCF_000181295.1 of Otolemur garnettii. Classification (NCBI taxonomy): domain Eukaryota; kingdom Metazoa; phylum Chordata; class Mammalia; order Primates; family Galagidae; genus Otolemur; species Otolemur garnettii. The sequence goes on from NW_003852406.1 coordinate 19,523,534, forward strand.
ACTGCGGCATTAGGAAGGTTGAGAACCACTGCTCCAGAGCCTAGCTTGGCACCTGGTAGAGAGTGGTCACTTGCTAAATACTAGTCTTGTGAATGCACGAGATGATAGGCACTTGGATATTTTTAATGTTTGGTGATTAGAACATTTGCATGGCTTATTAATTTTTAAGATATTTTCATTGTAAATTCTTTGTATGTGAGAATGCTTTCAGTGTCCAGTGTTTACTTGGATTGAAAAATGCTTTGTGGTAGCAATTTTCACAAATGGAGGCATTTTGCTTTTCTTGAAGCTAGGTGATCTTATGCAAGTCATTGTAACCCTTTGGGACTTGTACTTCTCATCTGTAAAATGGGTGGGAGTTGGGAATGGGCCATTTTGCCCTCACACTGCATAATAATGCTCACATCTTCTCACACTCTCTTCTTTGGTGGTTGGATACCAACCCTCTCCCCAAAGGTTCTTGCATAGAGCTGGAATTTTCTCTGGCCTCTCTGCTTTCCAGTGGGTGGAATGCCTGGTTTCTCAGTGGCAGTGAGAAATGTTAATGTGAGGTTAGGAAAGCAAGCCAAGAGCCATGGAATAATTAAAACACACACGCACACAAAGAAGGAAAAGCAAGAGGGGGAACACGCTTAATGGACAGGGGATGAGTAAAACCCAATGGACTGAGAAAGCCCCAGAGCTGAACTTCACATAACCCCACGTGCTGCCTGCAGTTGTGACACCCGCGTGGCCCCTGCTCTCTGCCGGCCTCTCCATGATGTCAGCAGACCGCGGCCCCGCAGGAAGCAGGGCTGCCATCAGCTTGATGGAGTCTGTCTGCCCTCTCCGCCTCCACGGCCCAGTTGCTGCCGCCCGGAATCTCCAGATAACACGAAGCTGCAGCTCCCAGGCTAGTCAGAAGGGGAAACCAACTCAGTGCTTCTCAGAAAACAAAACCCCAGCCCATTAGTGATTCCACACGGGCAAGAGATGACCAAGAAGAATTTTTGCTTTTTAGAGCTTTCTCTGCCTGAAAGGAGGTTTCCTTTAGGGATGTTACTTTGTACTTGCTGGGAACACCTCTAGGTCATCAGTTAATGAATTCACTCATTCATTGCTTGAGAGTCATCTATCTGTAAGACCCCGGGGGTATGGGAATAAGTAAGATACTATCTTTGCCCTTGGAGTTCTGTGCTGCTTAGGGGATGAGACTCATGAACTGGTAGAGGTCTTGTGGGGCTCAAATCAAGGCATAGGTATGCAGTGACCCTTGGAATGGTTCAAGAGACAAGTAATACCTCCGCCAGGAGAGAGGCCAGGAGCTGCCTGCCTCATTTTCCCATGATCCCAGCCCATTGGGCAACATATGTTAAAAAGTTTGGATTTAGACAAACATGGGTTTGGCAAAACAAAAATGTATGTATATAAACAGAGAATGGGGGGTGTGATAGGACGCTAACAGTAGCTCAGCTTTGCCCTCTCCCTGGGTGACAGTATTAACCTTACAGTGCTGTATGGCTTGAAGGAGATATGAGAGAGGAAGGGACCATCCCTTGCTATGAGGATGTAGAGCTCTTGGTTCTTGGCTCAGTCCCCCTGTGTCTGTGACATCTAGCCCAGGTGTAATATGGGCCTCCTGCCTTTAAGGTCTGGTGGGCAGCTATGCTACCACTCATGTAAACCTAATTAATTACATGATAGCACTATATGAGCATCCTTTGCCTTAAAGAAACTTTTCCTTTTAGAACAATTGTGATTTATGGAAAAAGTGCAAAGATAACAGAAAGTGCCAGCATACCCCTCACCCAGTTTTCCTAAACACTAATAGCTTATGTTACAGTGGTACATTTCTCAAAACTAAGGAACTAACATCAATACATTGCTATTAATACAATTCCAGACTTTATTTAATTAACTTTTTGAAAAATAACAGCTTTAGTGGCATATCATTCATATACCATAAAATTCACTCTTTTAAGGTTTGCAGTTCGGTAGTTTTTTAGTGTATTGGCAGAACTATGCAACCATCATATAATTTTAGAACATTTTTCTTCACCCCCAAAAGAAACCTCATACCCATTAGCAGTCATTCCCCCATCCAACCCCCTTAGGGATGTGGTCTACTTTCTATCTCTGTGAAGTCGCCTCTCTTGGACATTTCATGCAGGTGGAATCAGACAATATGTAAACACTTTGGTGATTGGCGTCTTTCACTTAGCATAATGTTTTCGGGGTTCATCCATGTGAAAGCATGTGTCAGTGTTCTATTCCTTTTTATGGGAAAACAATCTGTTGTATGGATAGCCCACATTTTGTTTGTCCTTTCTTCAGTTGATGGACATTTGGGGTGTTTTGACTCTTCGACTATTGTGACTCATGCTGCCATGAACATTTGTGTACAAGTTTTTGTGTAGACATCTGTTTTCATTTATCTTGGTTAGATACCTAAGAGTGCAATTACTGGGTCATTTTTGTGTTTAACTTTTTGAGGAACTGACAAATTGCTCTCCAAAGTGGCTATACCATTCCATGATCCCACCAGCAGTGTATGAGGTTCCAGTTCTCTCCATCCTTGGCAACATTTATTATTGTCTATTGTTGCCATTCTAGTGGGTATGAAGTGGTATCTCATTATGATTTTGATTTGCATTTTCCTAATGGCTAATGATACTGAGTATCTTTTCCTGTGCTTCTTGGCCATTTGGATAACTTTTTTTGAGGAATGTATACATATCCTTTGCCCATTTTTTGATTGGATTATCTTATTATTAAATTGCAAGAGTTCCTCATATATTCTGGATATGAGTTCCTTTATCAGAGACATAATTTGTGAATATTTTTCCCATTCTGTAGATTGTATTTTCACTTTCTTGATGGTATCTTTTGAAGCACAAAAGTTTTAATCTTGACTAAACTAAATTTATTTATTTTTTACTTTTGTCACATTTGCTTTTGGTGTTGTATCATTGCCTAACCCAAGGTCATGAATACTTACTCCATTGTGTTCCTGTAAGGGGTTTTTAATTTTAGTTCTTTTATTAGGCCTTTGATTCATTCTTATTTAATTTTGCACAAGATGTGAGATAGAGCCCCAGTGTCATTCTTCTGCACATGGATATCCAGATGTCCACATACTCCTTATTGAAACGACTTCTTTCCCACTGAATTCTCTTCACACTTTGTAGAAAGTAATTAAAAACCCAAAGTAAGGGTTTTTTTTCTGGATTCTTCAGTTCTGTTCCACTGGCCTCATTTTGATTACTATAGCTTTCATAGGTTTGTAGATTAATCAATGTTTAAAACATACTTTTTCATGATTTGTACTGTATCCAAAAAATAATTTGAGATTTTTCTCAGAACTACAGTGAAGAAAAATAGAATAGACAAGGAAATCAAGGAAGAAGAGGAGAAAAAGAGAGGAAAATAAGAGAAGGGGTAATGTTAGCACACAGTATTGCATGTTGTAAGATTTGTGAGATTGTTTGATGTGTCCTGTAGATTTGGTTTTGAGCTTTCTAGTAGCTTAAGGTAAAATGGAAATGTGACTTATGACAAGATTTAGAACTATGTATAGCTCTCTGTGAGACTTTTTTTTTTTTCCCTGTAAGAAGAAACCCAAACTTCAGGGACTGAAACATAAAGAGAATTTCTCCTGTGGGTCCCAGGACCCAGAGCACATCACTGTTTCACTTGCGTTAGGTCTGTCCCTTTACACCAGTGTCTTTCATCTCCTGGCACACGGGAGCTGATCGTTAAACTTCTGTGGCACGCTTAAATTATGTCGATTAGAAAAAAGAGTAAAGAAAAACAATATACTTAACTGTACTTTGAACGTCTTTCAAAAATAATTAATGACCTTTAAAAATTTTCACGGCACACCTAAGATCCTTTCGTGGCACCCCAGTATGCCGTGGCACACTGGTTGAAAGTCATCATTTTAGACCAATAGCTTTTTGAAACAGAAACTGGGTCTTCTTTCCCTCACATCCCCCCACAGTGCTTAGGACAGAGCACAGGATGTACTTACAGCATCTTCATTGAATTCTTTCTGAAGTTTGAAATGTTAATTACATCCATGAGCAATGTTTCTGCCGCCAGGTTGAGGTTACCTGGGACCAATTTGGAGGTAGAGAAGTGGCAGTGGCTGCCCTCCTGGCTGTATTTTAGAAGTTATTTCTTGCATGGAGCTTCCTGAGATCCTGCTAAGCCGTGGGAACATTGGAAATGTCGGGCAGACAGAGGTGTGTGCCTTTGCCCTGAGAGAGGGCCAGAGAGAAGGGAGGCGGCATTGCTTCACCCACCGTGGGGACCACCCATCTCTCCACCTCATCAGTCCTGGAGGGTCCTCTTTCTTGCTCATTCTCTCTGACATGCCTTTCAGCTTCCCTGCCTAATGGAAAAACAGCATGTGTGAGGGAGGTCCTGGCCCAAACTGGACAGCCTCTCATGGAATTGGGGCCCCTGCCACCTACGGTTGTGCTTGGCACTGGGATGGCCACTCTGCAGGGAGGCCCACCCAGACAGGCTCCCCCACTGGGGGCAAAAAACAAGCCACCTTTAACTGACCACATATGTCATATTGGGTGGTCCTCTTCCATTGCACCCCACAATAAAGGGCTGTGGTATTTTTCTGTAGCATCTTTTTTGTAAATTTGATTTCAAAATAGCTTTGAAGCAACGTCTAGGGCGGTGGTTGTCACTATTTCACAGTTTGCATGTGGGGAGATAAAGGCTTAGCGTGCTTATGCTGCTTGCTCCAGGTCATACGGTCGCTGACATGCAAAGACCTGATTGTAACCAGAGAATTTTGATGTTGACTTCCTCCTCTTCTTCCACCTTCGAGCCCTCAGTCTTTATTGAAATTTAGGGGGTATGAGAAGCCAGTGTTCTTTCTGTCTTGGGAACATTCTGACAGGTAAATGCAGTTTTTTTAAATGTTACCTTGGCCTCCTTTTGCGAGGCAATCAACAGCCCCTTTCCCCTGAGAGAGAGAGAGAGAGAGAGAGAGAGAGAGAAAACTTTTTTTTTTTTTTTTTTTTT
>NW_003852406.1:19528736-19559174 GCF_000181295.1 Otolemur garnettii
GGGGATTCGAACCCGCCACCTTAGGTGTATGTGGCTGGCGCCTTGGCCGCTTGAGCCACAGGCGCTGAGCCGAGAGAGAACTTTCTTTGCTATCTTTCTTCTACCAGGGACAGCCTTGTAATATACCACGTTTGGTTACTGCCTGTGACTTACAGAGAACTTTTTGCACCACCTTTCTCATTTGAACCTGACTACAGCCCCGTGACAAAGGCAGTGTGGGTGCTGTTTACCCCCTTGTGCCCATAGGAACATTGCATTGTCAGGGTTGCCCAGCTGGTCAGGGTCACAGGTGAGCCCAGAGGCCAGCTCTCTGATTCTTGGTCTAGTGCTGTGCCCTAGCCCTTAGGCAAATATGTATCAAGTCGCACCAACAAGCTTAGAATTCCTGGAACTCACTACCATGAGTGCCTCCAGGAGCACCTTTGTGTCATCATGTAGATGATGGGGCCATAGAAAAGTCTTCTTTTCTCCCACAGAAGTAGAGTCTCCCCGTACCTATCTTTGTGTCCCTTCAAGACTGAACTGTGTTCTGAACTCTGTCTCAGAACAGAGCAGGTCAAATAGAGTCAAAATTCAGACAGAATGTGGCCTGCTTCCAGAATCTGCTAGGATGGAAATGTGATCTTAAACAAACAAAGTTGTTTTGGCTCTACCTCTGAGGTCACTTAGTTGCTGTTTCCATGTACTTGGGATCCCAATCTGCTGTGAGCTCAGAGTTGTGCTAGTTACCAAAGAATCTAACAAGAAGGCATTACCCCTTTGGGGCACTTCCATCCTAGTCTTGACAGTGTCCCAACCCCAGGTGAGAGATCCATGCCCTCTGAGCCATGGTGTCCTCACCAGTAAAGCAGGGATCACATCTGATTAGCCTCCCTCCTGGACTGATGGTGAGGCTGAAATAAGATTCAATGGCATCAACTGCTTTGGTCATCCATTCAGCACATTTTATTGGCAGCTTCCACTGTGCTGGATACAGTTGTGAACAAAGACAAAGCACCTGCAGACGTAACACTGCACGCTGGAGGAGCTGCAAACGAGAAGTTCCGGGAGCCTGATTCCACTAGAGGAAGGAGTGGTGGCCTGGGAAGACCTCCCCCAAGGAAAGGACATTTGAGTCAAAGTCAGCAGGAGAAGAGCATTCTGGGAAGAGAGTATACTGGGTGCAGAAGATCTGAGATAGGACGAATGTTTGACAGCAGAGAGAAATCCACCTGAAGGACTTTGTACACCCCCTTCTCTAACCACCTCCCATTCAGTTTAATTTAGCAGGCTCTTTCTGAGCAACTTTTAGGTGCCAAGTGCATTACCAGGTGCTGGGGCAGGAAAATGGCAAGTGGTTGACACTGCCCGAGAGCAGCTTCAGGTAAATCAGAGCACTGTGGTTGAAGGGTGGCCTCCAGCTGGAGAGTGAGGTTCTACAAGCACAGTCCCACCATACGCATCCACCTAGCACAGAGTGGGCAAAGAGGACCAGTGGACTCGCTGCCCCGGGATGCACGTACAGCCCTGGCCTTGCAAGGAGCTTAGAAATCCTCTCTATAGACTGACTGTGTGGCCTCAGGCTAGGGAGCTAAGCTTTTGAATCTTAGATCCATCCTAGAAACAGTGGGGATGGCGGTAGTTCCTACCTCATGCAGCATGTGGGACACGGCAGTGATAATGACTGTGATGGCTGAGTGAGTGCTTATCTGGAGAAGCTTGTGGTAAAGTGGAGTGGCTGTGATTATTATGGATATTATTCCTAGTGGTTCTGTGATTAGTCTTGGCAGAGGAAATCAGAGGAGAGCTGCTGGCGCCATGAGTGCTCCCCACCCAGAACCTGTGGGATCTGCATAGGCACAGGCAAGGAGGGTTCAGGTACAGCAAACCTGAGAGCATCAGGAAATGAGGAAGCCGGCTGGTGATGGGGAGTCTGCTGCGCACGGAGGAAAGTTCGTGTTCAGTGAGCTGGGGCAGATGGCTTCTCAGCCACTGGGAAACTATCCAGCCAGCTTTTCTGCTTAATGGTTGTAGAAAGATCTTGTGATGGGCGGGAGTGGCATGTCAGGTTTGGAAGACAGAAGTCAGGAGGTAAGAAAGCAGATAAATACAATGTTTATCTTTAAAAAATGTTGTAGGCTTGGCGCCTGTAGCTCAACAGTTAGGACACTGGCCACATGCACTAAGTCTGGTGGATTGAAACCTGGCCCAAGCCTGCTAAAACAAACAAACAAACAAAAAAATAGCCGAGCATTGTGGCGGGTGCCTGTCGTCCTAGCTACAAGGGAGGCTGAGGTAGAATTGCTTGAGCCCAAGAGTTTGAGGTTGCTGGGAGATGTGACGCCACGGCCCCTTACTATGATATAGTGAGACTCTGTCTCTACATACATACATACATACATACACATTGTAAACTGCTTGGAAATCCCCAGGCTCACTTCCTCCAGGAAGCCATTCTGGACTGCTCCACCCTGCTCTCACCAGTCCTGGCCCCCATATCCCCAAAGCTGAAGCACACACTAAAAAGGGCATTTGTCTGAATGTGTCTCTGTCTCCTCTTTTGGAAGGACGGCTCCTGGAAATCTGTTTAGTGGAGTTCCTGGAAAGAGTAATAATCCATTTTGAATGCACAAAGTTTACTGGGGGCTCACTGATGGAAAAATGCTAGTTAGGACACAAATTCTTTTAGTTCAAATTCAGGTGTTTTCCCAGCACGCTGCCATCACTCAGGTAATGACCCAGTTCTGCCCATGAGGAACCAGTAGGCATGGTTTTGTTCTGTTGGGCTGTGAAGGTAGACAGCAGGCTGTCAGATCCAGCAGGGGCCTCAGACCTCACCAGTCCTCCAACTCCTTCATTTCACAGAGAGGAAGCCACATGTCCCGAAAGAGGTCTCCCAAGTCCCAGCCCAGAGCCACCCTCACTGCACAGAGGGGCTGTCTTCTTTGATCATTAGGAAGCCACCAGGTCCCCAGTGAGGTTTGAGCAGGTGTGCCGGGTGTGAGATTCTGGTGGGTGTGAGGATGTTTCCCTTCCTGTTGGGAAGTCCTCCAAGAACATGTGAAAGAGATGTGGCTTGTCAAGCACAGATTTTCAGACTTTCTTTATAGAGAACTGTTGTTAGCTTTAAAATGCCTGGAAACATGATCAAGTGGTAATGTTTTAGTGATAACATAAAAAGCACATTATGTAGCTGATAATTTACAGTCGGAACTCCCTAGGAGGAGTTTGAAATCCATTCTTTCAACATGCTTGAGTTGGGTGCTGACCTCACTCCTGGCACACTGTTTGGTTCCTGATAACTCCCTGTCAGGGTAAGGATGGGCACACAGCCTGTCATTCATTGCGGGCTCTGCAGTGGGCGGACCAGGGAGGGGCTAGAGAAGGCTGGGCGGCATAAGTGAAAGTATGGATAAGAGTGTTCCTCTGTAGAACATTCCTTACCAGGGTTAGATGAAGTAGATCCAGTTATTTTTTTTATCAGCAAGTGCTAATTGTCATTTTGTTTGATTTCTGGTGGTCTTTGGTATTTGCCAAAAAGGTAATACTCTGTCGTTGAGTGAGGTTGGGACTGGAACCAGCAGACTTGGGTCCAAAGGCATGACACTTTTATACAGACCAGAATGAGGAGGAGATAAAGAGATTAATATTGTCCCAGGAAGCACTGTTAAGAGCTCTCCTTAGGAAATGCCTTTCTGTGGGAGGTCTCCATTCAACACGGGATGTGAAACACCAGTTTGAAACAGCAAGGTAAGGCCTTGTGCTCCCTCAACATAATGGAGTCCTCCTGAGCTGTCTTTCAAGACACAGCCCAAATTCTGTCTTCCCCTTCCCAGCAGGAGGGGGTCTGCCTTTTCTCTGAAATTTCCTAACTTGTCCTCTTTGTGTCCCCCTTGAGCCCAGGGATGTGTATCTCCTGATGTCTGTAGTACAGAGCAGGTCCGTGTTTCCCAACAAACATTTATAGAGCACCTGTTGCAAGGGACGTGCACCAGAGAGCTCGATAGATGAGTCCTGAGTTTGGAGGAGAGGCTTGAGCTGAGATACGTACTTAGGAGTGATCACATGTGGATGAGGCCAGGTAGGAGAGGATATGAGGGTGGGATGAGAAGGTAGTTGAAGAATGAAGTTGAAGAACAACTTCATTTAGGAGATAGAGGCAGAGAGAAAGGAAAAGTAAGAAGGTGCATAGTGACACTGAAACCAAGAGTGAGGAGACCCTTTAGGGAGAGGGAAGGAACAGCAGTGCTAGATGTCACAGAGAATCCAGGATGGTAAGGCCTGAAAAGCATGTGTTTTGTTTTAGGAGCCTGGAGGCCACCTAGGTGACTTTGGCAAGGGCAGTTGCAGTGGAGTGCTAGGCCCAAAGCCCATTGTAACAAGTCCCACAGTGAATGGGAGGTGAGGAAGTAGACACAGAAGGCTGGGTTGCTCGGGCTGCCTGGCTGTGTTGGGGCCAGGGGTGGAATGGGGGGAGCCATAGGGTAGGAGCTGGAGAGGGACCTGGTTAAGGGGTGACCATCTGTAGGGAGAGCCTGGAGTACTTTGTGGGGGGGCCAACCAAGTGGAATTGTTTTTTAAGTAGATGGATGGAACCCTGGCTGAGTTGTATCTCAGATTTGCCAAAGAAAGACATCCGTAACATTCAGATCCATATGCACTTGGGAACAGGATGAATGGATTATTTTGTAAGAAACTTAATAGTCCAAAGGTAAAATTGCCTAAGAGAGCTTCTGGAAGTAAGAAGAAGAGATGGTATTTTTAAAGTAAAATAATGTAAGTTGGATTTTTCTAGTAATTTCAATGGGTGAAGACTTTGGATTTAGTAAACCAGTTGTACTTATAGGGAGAGTGGGTTTTGAGGCCTTCCCACCTTCTTTTTTTGCCTGTAGTCCTTTTGCTAGCCTTGAGTCCCTGAAGTACACTGGATACTTATGGTGGAAAGTAAAAGCATGAGCCAGACTTTGCCCTGAGCTGCTTACTATGACAGTGGGACACAGAGGGGTTAAGACCTACCCTGTGGCAGCTCAGGCAGACCTACTCTGACTTGGAGTTGGGGAGGGGTCAGGGCTAACAAGAGTTATAAACATACCACACGATTTCTCTGCATCAACACACGAAGGCCTCTCTATTCATCAGACTCACTTTGGAGGTATACAGCTTGGACTCTGTCCTGAAAGGGCAGTGCAGCAGAGAGGAGGGCGGAGGCACCGTGGAGTGGGATTGCCTGGGAATGCCCACTAGAGTGCGTGGGAATCTCACCCTGGGTGCACCCCTTAATCTTATAGGTAAAGAGACTTGAGAAGGGTATGGGCATTTCTCGAGCTTAGTATCATCTTTAGGACTTGAGCTGAGATCTTCCTTTAGAGAAAATGAATTTTGCTGTTACTGAAGGACCTTGAATCCCTACCTAATAGATTGGGGCTCTGTCTTGCACGTTTTGGGATAGGGCGTGATTGTATCTACAACATCATAATTCATAACATGCAAGAACTTTCATGTCTTAGTCTTTGCAGAAAGGCGGGTGGCCTGTTTCCTGCAGCCTGCCCCCATGCCCCACCCCATCCTGGCCAGGGGGTGGGAGGGCAGCTCACTGGCCAGCCCCGCTGAGTCACCCTCCGGCATGGAGCCCGGTGGGGATTTCCACGCGGCCCCAGTGTTGTCTTCTCCTCGTTTCCTGTCGGGCTCTGATGCAGGCTGGCTGCCAGTGGGTGCCGGTGGGCACTCCTGACACAGGTCACTGCCAGCCAGCCTTGTGAGCCTCAGGGGCACCGTGGGCGGCTCTCCTCCCACTGGTGAATGTATCCAGGCAGGGTGTGCTCTGTGCTCCGTTTGGGGTGGGCAGCTCTCTAGAAGCCCAGGGAGGGCTGCAGATGGGCTGGGGGTGGCCACCTGGGAGGTTTTGTTGAAGGGAGAGGTTGATGGTGGGACATTTAGGGTTATAAAAACTTAGGTTGGTCAAAAATGGCTGTCTTTTATCTTCCAGCAAGAATATTTGTGAAGAAAAGAAAACAGACTTTCAGCCATTCGGTTTATACACTTAAGGGGATGGTTTCAATCTCCTGAGGTCTACCTGAGTTCTCTGAGTCTTTCTAAAACATCTGTGTGTCTCTGTTTCTCAGCTTCCAGTGCCTCATTTCTCCATATGAGAATATTCTGGGTTTTTTAATCTCCACTGATAGGACTTCTGCACATTCATGTACTTTTTTCTTCCAGAACTTTGTGTCCTACATACTGTGCTAGACAGTTTACAAATGCTGTTTAGTTCTTACCACTACGATCTAAGGCTGTGTCATCTCATATCTATTCACTACCCTTATGTGACTCTTTTAATTTCAGGTAATTAAAACAAAGTAAAATCACAAATCCAGTTCCTTAGTCACACCAGCTGCATTGCAAGTGCTCGGGTGGGCTGGTACCATGTCAGGTAGTACAGAGAAGCACGCTGTCCTCATCACAGAAAATTCTACAGGATAGCATTGATCTGAGGTCTGGGTGTGTATTTTATAGATGAGGAAACTAAGTCCCCCAGAGGTTAAGTTGACTTGACTTTTTATAAGAATGATCAATACACTGTCATTTTACAAATGAGGAAACTGAAGGTTATACTTTTTTTTTTCTCCTTAGAAAAGAGAAACTGGTCTGTAGGCTTCAGGGACTCTTCAGTTAGCCTGGAGGTGCTGTGTGGGTCATCAGCTCTTTTGCCGTTCCCGAGACCCCATTGAGCTGCGGGTGGCTGGTTTCTTGTAATTTCTTTACCAGAATTTGGGAGCGAGCAATTAAGGCTGCTTTCTCCATGGTAATTGGCCCATTTCCTATTGGGGGATTTATGGATGTTAGTGATTTCTTAGGTTATTGGCCTTTTGTTAGATGTCTCAGGAAATCTATACTGTTTTCACAGTCAAATGCTGAGATTCAGAGAGATGAGGGGACTTTGGGAGTCATGTAGCTCACTGGATGCTAAGCGGAGCTGGTTATGAAACTTGTTTTCAAGCCAGGGCTTACCTAAGAATCATAAAAGTAATCTTCACTCCATGGACAAGGACAATTTTCTGCGCAGAGCTCCGATGTTCCCTGTGGTCCCTCCCTGTGTGGGGTGGTGAGGGACAGGGCTTTGGGGTCATATAACCAGGGTTCCAATCTTGCTCTGCCACTAAAAGTTATAGGACTTTTGGCCTGGATTTAAAGGTTCTGAGACTCAGTTTTTTCATCTGTAAAACAGGGATAAAATATTTCACTGAACTTATTTTAAAGATGGAATTGTAACATGTTTAAGGGATTGTTACATTCCTAGTATGTTGTAAATGCTCGTTAAATGGTAGCTGTTAACAAACATTTTTGAGTTTATCACCAACTCCCGGCATTCTAATTTTGTAGTAGAGTTTCCAGCAAATGGGAGGCACTTAGATAGATGGGCTGCCTCAAAGTTGAGAAACAGGATACATTTATTTTGAAATAGTCTTTTAGTAACATTAAAAAAAAATATGTTTGAATATTCTGCAACTCTTGGACTTCTTTTTGGGTGAAAGACCTCTAAAATTGAAGGAGTAGGTTCAATTGCTAACCTGAAAAGGTATAATAAATATATCCCATAGGGTCCCAGAAGTCTGGAAACAGGGAAAACAGTGTATCTGTTTTTCAACTTTTGAATATGCTGTAAAATAAGACTGAAACTAATCACTGGAAAATAGGTTGTTGTCGATTTTATTTTGAGGCTTTTGTTCCTTTGAAAGAAGACATTGCTGGTGACTGTCCTGAGTGTCTGGGTGACCTGGCCAACCGCCCACTTCTGCAGCCTACACGGCTAGTGGATCCTTCCCAGTGAGAATTCACTTCACAATCTGGGCCGGAGGGACTGGACAATCTTCCTTTCTCTTAGAAAAAGAATCTGTTATCTTTAGGGGAAATGGACTTGTTGAGAAGGAAGAGTAGACAGATGATTTCTGGAAATATTTTCAAAGGGAATTAGAAAAAAGAAAACAAGGTTTTTTGGTTATCCTTTGATGAACAAGAATGTCCATGAACAGAATGTCTCATGACCAAACAACACAGTTGACCAAAGCCTCACCTGTGACTAATGTTTGAGTAGAAACTACATTGAAGGTGAAGCTTTAGCTTTTGATTTCAGCTTCCAAAGTCCACCTCCACCTGTGACCTTGCAGCCCATTGAAAAGCCTCACTGCTCTGTGCCTGAACAGTGAGGCATCTGGAGGGCCTGGAAGGAAAGATACGGTGGGAGGCAGCCAGCGGGAGGCGGGATGGCTAGACGATGGCCCTGATCTTTGGGAATTTACCTGGGAGCTGGGCCTGTCCTTAGCAACTCATTTAGTCAGTCTCAGAGGCTGCTGGCTCTTCCTATAATAACTAGCAAGAAGCTAAAACACAAGCCAAGCCAGTAGTTCATTCACTGAGAACTGTGAGTTTATAACCAGGATGCTGTCTGCTTGTGGGCACCCTACCTGAGAAGCCAAATGGTCAGAGGCTGAGTGGGTCAGGGAAAGTGAGAAGGAGGGAGTCACAGAGTGGCCGTGAGCCCTGGTGGCTGGGTACATCCCTTGTGCCATGCAGGCCCACTTACCACTGGGCACTGCATGGGTTTGCTGCTGACCCTCATGGCCTGGCAGTATCTTTCTTTGGAGATTAAGACCTGCTCCATTGTGTGTTCAGATCACCTCTTTCGGGGGTCTTCAAACTTCTTAAACAGGGGGCCAGTTCACTGTCCCTCAGACTGTTGGAGAGCCAAATTGTGGGCCTGGGGGTGAGTCGGCTGCTAAGCAGGACAGACAGTGGTGGCAAAAACACCCGGTGGGCCAGATAAATGTCCTAGGTGGGCCACATGTGGCCCGGGGGCCATAGTTTGAGGATGCCTGGTGTAGATGGTGTCGCTCATTGGGCCTGTCTCTGCCTTGATCCGCAGTCTTCTCTTGGGATTACCCTGCAGGACATTTGCTTTTCATCTTCTCCAGTGGCAGTGAGAGCGGGAGCCTCTGCCCTCCAAGTGAGTTACTGCCATGCCAGGTGTCAGGACCACTCTCCTAGCCTGCAGTGGATTACCCCAGCAGGGTCAGGATGGTAGGATGGTATAAATTAACTACTTTTTAGGCCACCTCAGGCCTTTTCCCCTTAACAGCTCAACGGAGACATCTGTGATGGCTTGCATCCAGAGCGTGTGGTATTTATTTTTGATTTGAAATATGAAAAGCATTTTTTGAAGACAACTGACTCCTCTGAGTCATTCCCAGGGGAGCAAACGGCCTGAAATGTGAGCTTGTGCTTGCTGGAGGAGGATGACAGAAGAGGCTGCTGCTGAGTTAACTAACGCTGGGGTTAGGGCACTGCTGGGCTGAAGTGCGCTGACCATAAGAGCAACATGCGGGTGAGAGCCGTGGCAGGGGGTGATTGATTGCAGCCTCTTGCTTAACCAGGAACCCCACATGCTGGGTTCCCACAGGATGGGATAAGTGCATGGAAACCCACACATGGGCCCGTGTTGAGCAACTTGGCTTGAGTAAGAGTTATCTTACTTGGCAGGGTAGGTTACACGTGGTGGAGTGGTGTTGTCACTGAGAAACCAGAAACTGCACATTTGACAGTCTCTGAGTTCCTAGGTGGTTGCTGGTTTTCTTCACTTCTTTTGCTACATCCACTGCCACCAGCAGTCTGGTTTAAGAATGTGCGTAACTCCCATTTCTTCAGCCTTTCATAGCCTGCTTTGGGTCTCAACACCGTCTAGCAAGGTAGGTCAGGCTAGGTGTTAGGATATTCCATTTACAGATGAGGAGAGTGAGGAAGGAGTTACGATTCTTGCTAACAATTGTTTCCCGAGTAGTGGGGCAAAGCCAGGGCACTGTGCCCAGACCCAGACTCCCAGGGCCCCGGCACCTATACCTCCACTCCCCTAGCCTACTGGCTATAGATGTCTATTCCTTGGTCTCTCCTTAGATGTCTAATGCAGGGTGTGATCAGGGAACATACATTTTTCACACGTTTTGCAGTGATTCTTATGGACATGTATGTTGGAGTGGTGGCCTAGAGGCTGACACTATTCTAACTTCTCTCTTAGACATTAAACCTGTATCACTTACAGAAATTACCTTCATTTTGTGTTCTGTGTTTAAGGCTCAGCTCCTCCCATGAGATGTCAGCATCTCAAAGACAGAGCCCTGTCCTGTCTCATCCATGGCTGTATCTCAGATGCTGTGGACTGTGCCTGGCACCCAGTAGGCCCTCACGTATTTGTAAATACTTGTCGGATGAGTGAGTCTCTCCCTCAGCTCTGTGGTTAGTGTGGGAGTTCTCTGACGATGGAAGGGTCCCTTCTGTGTAACTTTGTGTAAATGGCCGTGGCATGGAGGGCACTGTGCCTTCCCCTTGGAGCTTCCTGGTGAGGAGGAGATAGCTGCTGCCCCCCCACACACACACACACACACACTCTTAGATATTCCAGCCCGAGGTGGGCGCTCATTAGAGGGCAGTCCATCCTGCTGCCGCCTGGCGTCTGGGAGTGAGCAGCAGGGTCATTGTGGCAGTCAGTTTTTCCACTGCCATCAAACGGGATCCATTTAGCTCTCAGACAGACAGGTATAGGGCTGGACTCCATGCCCCGGGCCAAACACTGGCCACCTCAGGCCTCAAATCAAGACCAGACACCAGCATAAACCCAGGTGGCCCAAGCCAAGGACGCTTACCAGAGCCAGGCTCATGAATGGATGAGTAAATATTTACCCTGTCTGAGGGCAAATGTGAACTGTCTACCAGGTGTTTTGTTTTCCTGTCTCCTCCTTTTCTTCCTGTTGGCCTTCCTCCTTTAAAAGAGGAAACTGAGAGGCTGACAGGTTAAGGGACCAGCCAGTCATTGGAATGTCCAGTCCTATCTAAGTCCCTTTCCTCCTTGAGCCTTCCCAGATGACTAGCCTCCTCTGCCATTGCCCTGTGAGCTCCAGCCTACAGGCAGCCTTCTTCCCTGAACCTGTAGGGGGTACACAGAGGGGAGGAGGGTTTACTTGTGACTAACTCTGAGCCACCTGAGCCTTCAGTCCCATGCAGGTGATACTCATTTGTCAGCTAGTCATATACAACTCTTGCATTGGCCTTTCATATTTCATGGCCACTGTGCCCTGACATAGGGGTTCCTAAAAACAAGGACTGAGTCTTCTGTGCCTTTAAACTGTTTCTTTACTGGTTGGTTGGTTTGTGCATCCATCTACACCTACCCCTACCCGCACATCCAACAACATACACTTATGGTCAGGCTATTCTGTGTTAAGTGCAGGGCCCCTCCCTACAGGGTACTAAGAAGTTCATGTCCAAGGCCAGAGTAAATGGTCAGAGCCCAGAGGATTCAGCTTAGACTGAAAGTGGCTGGAAGGCTATTTTCAATGGCCTTGGGAGGAGCTGTGAGCATCTGAAATATGGGAATACTCAGCTTTGCTTATGAGTGTCTTTGGAAAAATATCTTATCAGGTCCTTTGCTATTTACTGGTTCACTATGTCCGGGTTCTAGCCTGCACCCTGACCAGGAAGTTCATACGCAGCAAAATAGAATCCACCTTCCCTATCACTCACCCCTTTTAAAATGTGACTAACTCTGAGGTAGCTGAGCCTTGGCCAGACATGGACATGGTTATGCGTGGACTCTCTGTTGTGGTTTGTCATTTCTGACTTGCTGGGAAATCCTTTGGTGATGTTGCTGGGAGTGGGATGGAAAGTAGAGCATCTCTGGGGCTGGAGTTTTTCTTGGCTGTGTAAGATTTAGGGGCTTCGTGCTACAAACGAGGAGTGTGGGCTCCACACTCTGCCTTGTGCACAGCAGAGAGGAGCCTGAGTTTGGAGGTAGAACAGCCTGGAATTTGACCTAAGATTTTGCTCCTGACCATTTAACAGCTTTAGCCAAGTCATCAACCTTTCTGAGCCTCAGTTTCCTTATCTCTAAAACCCAAGGAATGAAATTTATGTCACAGTTAGGCGGGTGCAGTGGCCTCTAATCCTAGTACTCCAGGAGGCCAAGGCGGTGGATTGCTGGAGCTCAGGATTGAGACCAGCCTGAGCAAAAGCAAGACCCTGCCTCTAAAAATAGAAAAACAAGCCATGTGTTGTGATGGGCACCTTAGTCCCAGCTGTTCCAGAGGCTGAGGCAGAAGAACTGCTTGAACCCAGGACTTTGAGGTTCATCCTGTGCATGAATTCCTAAGTCAGATGCCACTGCACTCTAGCCTGGGCAACAGAGTGAGACTCTGTCTTAAAAAAAAAAAAAAATTAATAAAATAAAAAGAGATTAGAAAAAAGAAGAAATTTACCTCATAGGGTTTTTGAGGTAAAGGAGCTGGTGTATGTAAAACCCACAAACTTAGTTCCTAGTGTATAGTGACTGCTTAGAATTTCTAAAATCTCTCTTTTTTTTTTTTTTTGCAGTTTTGGCCAGGGCTGGGCTTGAACCCACCACTCCCGGTATATGGGGCCGGTGCCCTACTCCTTGAGCCACAGGCACCGCCCTGAATTTCTAAAATCTTGAGATCCTGTTTCTAAGATTCCTAAGAGTAGTTGGATGTGTACCTTTAGTACTGTGTGTTAAGTGGGAAAAATAAAGTAGGAGCTAACAGGGGCTTTCTCTCAAGAAGCAGTTGCTACTTAGGGAGAAGATAACATCCAAGCAATGACTCATTCAGGATTCTGGAGCAGTGTTGTCTGATAGAAATATAACTTGAGTTACCACGTACCTCAAACTACAGTCTGGCCCGTGGGCCACATGTGGCCTGCATAGGACATTTATCTGGCCCACTGGGTGTTTTTGCCGCCGCTGCCTGTACTGCTTAGCAGCTGACTCATCCTGGGGCCCGTAGTCCGGCCCTCCAACAGTCTGAGGGACAGTGAACTGGCCCCCTGCTCAAAAAGTTTGAGGACCCCTGATATACAGTATCCCCACCTTGTGTATGGTTTCACTTTCCAAGGTTTCATTTACCCCTAGTCAACTACAGTCTGAAAACATATGAATATAGGAAGATAATGAAGAGAGGGACCACATTCACATAACTTCTGTAACATTATTTTGTTATAATTGTTCTTTTCTCTTCTTAGTTATTGTTGTTGATATCTTACTATGTATGTATAGGAGAAAGCATAGTATATATAGGGTTTGGTGCTGTCTACAGTTTCAGGCATCCACTGGGGGGCTCAGAACATGGGCCCCTCCAGGATGATTATAATTACTACTATGATTTGAAAACTTCCAGTCATGTTAAAATGTAAAAATAAATATAAATGTTTTTAAATAACATATTTTAACACCGTAGCTCCAAAACATTATCATTTTAGTGTGTGCTCAATATAAAAATTATTAGTGAGTTATTTTATTTATTTTTTTGAGACAGAGTCTGTCTCTCTGTCACCCTGGGTAGAGTGCTGTGGCATCATAGCTCACAGCAACCTTAAACTCCTGGGATCAAGTGATCCTCTTGCCTCAGCCGAGTAGCTGGGACTATCTACCACCATGCCTGGCTAGTTTTTCTATTTTTAGTAGAGCCTGAGTCTCACTTTTGCTCAGGCTGGTCTCAAACTCCTGAACTCAAGGGATCCACCTGCCTTGGTCTCCCAGAGTGCTAGGATTACAGGTATGAGCCACCCTCCTAGGCTCGTGAGCTATTTGACATTCTTTTTTAAAATCATACTAAGTCTGAAATGAGAGTGTTTTTAAGACTTGTGACACATCTCAGTTTAGACAGGCCACGTTTCTGGTGCTGCCACCACATTGAGTGTGCAGCTATAGGATTTCTTTGTTAAGTCCGCTGATGGCACCTGCATTTTATAAGGAATCATTGGGCTTACAGAGGCTGTGACTGGCTTGAGTTACACAGCCAGTGAGGAGCAGAGTAGTCTTCTCCCGTAAGGAGGAAGGGGACCTTGCATTTACTGAGTATTTATTATGTTCCAGGCACCTCTTGTTATTCCTTTAATTCTGGCAGCCTTGCGTGGTGGATGGGTATTGTGTGCAATTTATAAATGAACAATAGAGGCTCAGAGAGGCCCAGCAACTCCCAAGGCCACACAGTCCAAGGGAAAGTTGAGATTTGGACCAAGGCTAGCTGATTCCAGAGCCAGATGCCTTTCATCCACCTGCTCTCACTCCTCTACACAAAGAGAATTTGCACTCAGGAACTTGGGCTACGTATTCAAGAGAAGTGGCAGAGGGGCACCCTGGGTTGGGTGGCCTGTTCAGCAATGGCTTTGGAGACAGGAGTTCAGAAGGCCTGAACCTACTTTGGGGAGGTGGTGTGGGTGTAAAAGCAGCACCCCATCTACCTGTTGGGGTGCAATCCCAGTGTTCCCAAATGTTTAATAGTGACTAGTATCTCCTGCATGCCAGGCCCTGTGCAGGGTGCTGGTTGGAGTCAACTGCAGGGATTCCTCCCAGTCCTGGGGTAAAGAGGAAGCTGATGCTCAGAGATGTGTAACTTTCTGACCGTCGGGAGTTAGGGATTTCCATCCAGCCCTTTTCTCCAGAGCCTTGGTTTAGCCATTATACCTCACTCCCTCTCTGTGCCCAGGGTTGAGTACTGGTCCTGAAATGAAGCCCAGCTTGCCACAAGCTTCTTATGAAGGCTTGTCTGATACTCACTTTTATCAAGTATAAAACAGAGGCTGGAATGGCCAGGGCATGCTCTTCTTCAGAAATCAGCCTACCCAGGAGATGATGCTTCTTCAGATCCCTGCCTGGCTGAGAACGTTGAGTTGGCAGGAGAGACAGGGTTTGTGAGCTCTGTCAGGGCATCTCTCTGTTCCTCCTCTTGGCTCCTTCTCCCTCATCATGGAGAGCAAGCTCGGATGTGGCCCTGCCTGGGTTGCAGGACCTTTGAGTGGTCATCAACCATGGAACCAACAGCCTAAGCAGACCTGCAGAGGACCCTGTCCAAACTGATGGCCATCTGAGAGGTCCTACAGAGATGTGGGATGTCATGATAGGAAGGCATCTTGGAGAATAACTAGCAAGGGAAAACTGAGTCCTAGGAGATCAGCCATAGAGACTTGGTGTTGTAGGGACTTGAGGGCGCAACCTATCTCCTAATCTAAACAGCAAGTTCCCATGCTGGGAACCCCACCCTTACCCTGACAGTACTTTACAGGAAGTGAATGGGCTTTGAGAAGGACGGCCTCACTGTCTTGCCTATATATGGTGTGGCATTAGGCTCCTTAGAAATCTGCATGTCCTTCCTGTAGACAAGATGAAAGCTAGACCAGGATGGACAGCCTGCCCTTCTTGCTGGGGTGATGGGGGCAGAAAGAGGTGGGGAGACAGCATTCCCAAGCCCAGCCTTCTGTTCTGAGAGGCAGGGGCTCCAACGCTCTGGAATGGGAGGAATTGTCAGGAAAAACAAAACATGAGACAAAAGAGCTAGGTCAGGTCCCTGGATTTATTAGCTATGTGACTTGGGCATACATAGCACCAACTCTGAGCCCCCATTTTCCTATCTAGGGAGATGAACTCACAAAAAGGTTTGGTCCCTGCCCTTGCAGAACTGTTGCATGAATCAGATGAGGCTCCATGCTTTAATGTAAGACAGGCTTTTTATCACTGGCAAGCTGCTGGCACCTCCCCACTCAGCATTCCAAGGCTGCCCATTGTAAAACTCCTCCTTGAGTTGAGCTGAAATCAGACTCCCTGGAACTTCTGCTTCTCCTTTTAGACCAGCCGACCATTGAGCAGGGTGTCCTTTGGGACATTGTCTCCTGTCCACTCAGATTTCTCTCCTCTCTTCAAAGCATCATTAGCTTCCTCCTCTGACTTACCTTGCCCTGCTGCTCACGCCGCTTTAAAGGTTTGCCCAACTTGGTCGCCCCCAGGGCAGGTTGCAGTCATCCAGCCCAAGCAACAGAGACCAAGGACCCCTTGGGGTGGGGTGTGTGCCCTTTCTACAGGCAGATCACTGTGACAGTCTGACTTTATGGAAGGGTGAACTCTGTGACATTTGTGGAACCGCTGGTGAAAATGGAAAAAGCCTCCCACACCTCTTATCGCTCTTCTTGCCAGAGGAAGACCACCTCCCATTTGGCCATTTCAGCACTTTCAGGCTTATAGCCATAATCTTCCACACTATAATGTAAGATTGCCCTAGATGCCAATATTATATTGTCATTTTTGTTTGTTGTTATTCAGAAAAACGTAGCTGGAATTTTTAATGCATTTTGGAGGATGGGTTGTGTTTTCATTTGCCTCTAAAACAATGAGAAGGAAAACAGAGTATGACCTAGTGCCAGAAATGATGGAGCCAAATCTGAAATAAATTTACAAAATCATTAGTATTTTCCATTTGTGGACCCAAAAGTAACTGTAAGTGCAGTTCCTTGTAATTAACTACAAATTAGGAAAGGGTTGGGACCAATGTACGAAACTCGAGCACAGGCAGATTTGGTGGGGGGTTCCCAAGAGTTTCTTTGGTTTTTCACTGAAGTCTGTGATTTGGGATAGTATGACAGACTCAAATATTCCCCAGAGAGCACTTTTCCAACAATTTGAAAACTGGCAAGGACTTCCAGAATGATCTGTTCTAACCTTCTCATTTTCTGAATGAGGCAACCGAGAGGTTCAGGGAGGGTAAGTGACCTGCCCAAAGTCACATGGCCAGTAAGGTCAGACTGGGACCAGAGCCCACACTTCTGACTCCAGCACTCTAGTCACCACTGTCCCCAGTGTCCTGGGCACTTGTCTGTTTGTGCCTGTCATGTTTAGCACTTGAGATATTCCACGTTCAGCTGAGATAGCACAGATTCCAAATGCTGGTGTCTAAAGCAGTGCTCCTTGTTAGAATGGAGGGGATGGTGCGGTCTGGTTAGAGTCACCCTCATGTGTGCACTCTGGGTTTCAGATGTGCTGGTGTGTACCAAGCGTCACGCTGGCTACAGGGAGAAAGCAATCGTTTGTCCCTTCCTTGCTTCTGTTCAGTAGTCGGGTTATTTCTAAGGCTTCTCCTTCTAACTCCCTACCCCCAAGCCAGGCCCCACCACTGCACATTGAGAGTGTGCTGTCCTGTGAGTGGCATGGGCCTGGGCTTCACAGCCAATGTGTATCAGCGTTTATGTGTTGGTAGCAGGAGCCCCTCCTGCGATTCCCTAAGCTCAGATGAACTGGGCCTTTAAGATGTCATGGAGCCATCAGAGGGATGCAGGAAAAGCCTTTTGAAATGCTATTTCCCCTGACCCATTTGAGGGAAGGCCCTGTGGCGTCATTTCCCCTGGTGGGGAGTGAGAGGGAGAGAAAGAGAGTCAGTCAGTGAGAAAGAGGAGGGAGAAGGGAGAGTGTGAGAGAGCATACAGCACTGAGAAAAGCCCCCACTCAAGAGTTCACAGCCATTGCTTAAAGTTTCTGTTGCTAACAGGGCTTCTTCAGGGGCTTTAAGCGACCCTCCCTTCCAGTTCTCCAGCTGTCTTCCTTTGGTGGACACCCGAACCCCTTCCCAGCCCTGAATTATTAAAGGTACAACTCTTGCTCTCAAAGAACCTGAAGTCCACGTATGGGGAAAAACTGTTTATATGGCATTGTCAATGCCAGGCATCCTCAAACTACGGCCTGCAGGCCACATGCAGCCCGCCTAGGACATTTATCAGGCCCGCTGGGTGTTTTTGCCACCACTGCCTGTCCTGCTTAGCAGCCAGCTCATCCCAGGGCCTGCGGTCTGGCCCTCCAACAGTCTGAGGGACAGTGAACTGACCCCCTGTTTAAAAAGTTTGAGGACCCCTGGTCAAAGGCCATTACGCTGATGAGAACAGATTGGCATGTGACTTGCAGACCCTGCTCCGAGAGCTGTGTGTGCGTGCTGTCACATCTCACACTCACAGCAGCCACACGAGGCAGAGCAGGGAGAGCTTTCTTGTGCAGACAAGGAATCTGAGGTTTAAGGGAGTGACACTTGATAAATCTTTGGGGTCCTGATGGGGGATATATGTCCAAGGGTGCCTGTGCCAGGAGAGGAAGGAGTGGTGCAGGTGGCTCAGATATGGAGGCTGAGTGGGTGCTGGGGGTGGAATCAGCCTGGGTTGAGAGTGGCAGGAGAGGATATAGCAGGGAAGGGTGGTTTGGGAAGGCTCCTTGATTGTGCCAGAGGTCAACAATCTGGTTTTCAGCACTGAGAGGGGCAAAAGGTGGGCTTGTAAGGGAGAGAAGGAGGCCCCCACTGAGGATGAGAAAGATTGGCTTTAGCCATTTCCACCCTGGGACCCTCACCTGTGCCTGAAGACCAGGGGCAGCCCCTTGGGGCCCAGCTGTCCCCTTTCACTGCCTCCGATGCTGGGTGTGAGACCTTGAGCCAGTGGCTTTGCCCCTTGGAAGTTCAATCTCATCTGGGCCAGGAAGGGATTATAACCCCCTTTCTCATTATTAAGATTAAATGGTCTATTCGATTCAATTTAGGAGGAGGGGAAGGAAGAAGTGGGTAGAGAGGAGGAGGGAAAAGGACTAGTGTGATCTCACTTAATGGGCACCATGTAAGGGCACACCTCTTGGGTGCAGGACACAACTACAATAGGGACCAAACAGATGCAAACACTGTAACCTAATTGTTTGTGCTCTCCCATTAATCTGGAATTTTTAAAAAAGGAAAAAAAATTAAACACAAAAAAGGATTAGATGGTCTGATAATGGAAACTTCTTACAACGTGCCTTCTATGAAGTAGGCCCTCTCTATATAATAGTTTTTATTTTGCCTTCCACTTATTTCTTTTTAAAAAATAACTTTTCTCCCTATAGTAAAAATTTTAGAAGACAGAGACAGTTTAATACATTGCTATACATACTCTCAGGCCAGGAATTTCCTAAATTTACATACTTTGAAGTTTGATTTTCTCAGTTGCCTCTATGCTGGTTCTGAACCTTGGTGCCAGCGCCAGAAGTGCACACGCGCGCGCATGTGTGTGTGTGTGCGGGGGGCAGTGTATGTGGTCTCATTGTATGATAGCAATTTGAAACATTGGGGTTATAGGCAAATGAGAACTTACCCATGCATTTTCTACTGGATTTAACATATGTTAATACAGTACCATGTTTGCTTCAGATATTTATACCATCTATTTCCTTACTAAAAATAAAAAGATTGTGCTGAAGGCCTCCAGTTACCCCCCACTCCCTTCTTTCCAATCTTCTCCTTCTCTTCTCCCAGGTCTTTACTCTTTTGAAATTGGTGGGTGTCCTTCACAGCCAGGATTTTGTAGCATATTGTTTATAAAGCCAAATAGCCCCATTGGAATGTGTTTGAAACACCAAAACAAATGATCAGCTTTTGGGAAAAGAGGCCTGATTGTCCAAGGCCAGGGGAGTGACTACAGAGAGCAGAACAAACCCACCTGCTCCCAAACTGAAATCTTTAAGTTATAAATTCATTGCTGTTGACTTTTAAAACTTGAAGCCCTCCCACCCCCACCCATTGCATTGTTGAATTTAGTTGCAACTAACTTGTCTCTGTCCTGAGCCCCCGTAGAGTTTTCATGTGAATAAATACATTCCAGAGCCAGGTATTCTTAGAGCAAGTGTTTTTGGCTTTTTTTCTTTAATGCCCTACCCACCCCTTTATCATAATGGTAATGCATGATTATTGTGAAAAATTTAGAACCTCTGAAGAAGTAAAGATTAAAATTGCTCACTGCCCTTCTACACCCCCCCCCCACTTGATCCCCACAGAGATATTTTCTTCCCCATCTCCCCCAGGGCTAGAGAGTAAATGTCACTGGGCTCGGATGGGGGTCACCATTATGGTATCTTCATTTTCCTGTTTATGGGAAGGCATGTGTCCCCAAGGTAGTTAGAGGTAGTCTCCTGCCTAAGGCCAGGCCAGTGGGCAGGGCTGGAGCCAGAAAGCATCTCCTGGGCACTTTCCCCTTTTCCCACTATCTCTGTGCATCAGGCCAGGGCCTGACCTTCCCTGGTGCCTGGACCTGATCTGGGCAGGGTGACCAGTGTCCAGCAGAGGAGTCTGGCTCCCTTGGGTAGCAGGGAAGTATGGGGCAGAGCAGGCTGCTTTTGCCTAAGCTTGATTTTGAAGACCACTTTTCTGAAGAAGCATAGGGCATTCTTTTTTGTTTCATCATTTTGACCCAGTAGAAGTTCTTAGTCAATGTGCAAATACAGACACTTTACCCAGATCATATGAGCATTGCAAGTCCGTTGAAGACCTGAGCCATTGTCTGTGTACCACAATGGGACTGTTACTGAGTTCTTCGTCTTCGTTTTTTTAAAAACTGAAGTTACTTTCGTTGGGATCACTACTTTTCCATGAGCATTTTACCACAAAAGTTGGTTCTGATTCTGTTTGTGGGCATAGGGTTGATATTGGTTTATGTTCCGTCACTCTGTTTTCTTCTGTGCCGTTATTTCTACCAAGTTGGGTAACATTTTACATATCCAAGTTAGGGATTTTTTAGGCCATGCCTTTCATCGTCTGCAGGTCTAGCTACTTTCATTTTTATTTTGTGTTGAGTTTTTGCTATGTGGCCTATTTATTTCCCGGGTCAATTTTGCAGTTTTTCTAAATGTTGCCAAGAAATGTGCTTCTTTAGTTTGCTTTTTTATTTTCAACTAATGTTTACAGTGGATGGTTTTAGCTGTTGCCGCTTTTGCTCGGGGTTGATTATGTCTCTCTGAAGTCTGATTTTCCCTGGTACTCTGGTCAGAACGTCTTTGGGGTCAGAATGGCAGGTCAAATGTCTCTCCTTTCTTGGAGAGTTTGCAACAAGCTTGCAAATGAATGTCCTCTCTTCGGATTTCCCTTTATGGCTGTGGCCAGGGCTTTCCTCGTAGGGACAACAGGGAGTTATCAGGAGTCGGACTTCTCAGAGGAAGGGTTGTATCATGTTTATCATAGGAATTCCTCCCGTCCAGTCTCTGATCTCCCAAATTCACAACCACGTGCTGTCTATGCACTAAGCAGACATCAGAATGGGCAGCTCAGGCTGGTGCACTAGAAAACATAGTGGATGGGAAGTTAGAACCCTATGCTGGGGACAAGTCCCCTCTCCTCTTTGGGCTTGATATTGATACTCCCATCTGTCTGCAAGGTTGCTGGGCTGGGGACTGTTAAAGTTTTTCCGGCTTTCTCCTCCAGGTAGGGGTGTGGTTCTTGGGATATCTAGAAGCCATTGTTCCTATAGGAAACCCATGTGAGTGAACCAGAGGCATTATTCGTGGCCCTCTGCTTGGGTTCTGGGTCTTGGAACCCTGCTCTCCTACTGGACACCAGGGCAGAGTCTGCTTGCCATAGCAGTGGGTCGGCATGTGAGGGTCCTCAAGGGTGGGGTGAGCCTTCTGGGGAGGGGAGCTGTTTGTTCCTTTCCAAACATCGCCCTGCCGAGCCAGGTGCCCTGGGACAATTGAACCCAGGGGAACTGAATTCATCTGTGTAAAGTAAACATCCATCTCCCTTTAAAGCAATAGCCCTGCTCAGCCTCCCTGGGCAGCTGGAATGCTGCTCTGTGGGTCTGGGCTTTCTTGTTGTTGTTGTTCCTCCTTTCTTCCTTTGATTTCTTGCCGTCTCCTTCAATTATGCCTGTGACTTTTTTCAGATGGTTATTTGTATATACTAGTCATGTCAGGCATCATAATTTGTGTTTGTCTAGATCAATAAAAGCAGCCCTAGCCAAAGTGCAGCTGAGAATTTATAAATACCCTTTAACTTAGCCTTTCCTCTCCTTGGAAGCCCCCTCCTTGGAAGACATGAAAATTCCATCCCATTAACCCTTCAAATCCAAAGCTGTTGGTTGACTTGATCAGAGGAGATGTAAAATACAATTTCTTTTAGTGTGTTTTCTCTTTACCCTCCTGTGGAATTTGATCAGTGTTTAAGCAGCTATAGCTGATTCCCAGCCCACTTCAAAGCAAAAGTCCTTGACTATGCCTATTTACAAAACTACCTTTGAGAGACTGAAATATTGAAATGCATTGAGACAGATTGTGTGTGCCTTGTATGAGCTCTCTGTCACCCAATAAAATGAGTTTGGGTGTATCTGAGGCAGCTACCAAAGGAAACTTAAAAATAGATTCTGGCTGTGGTGATTCTTTCACTATGGAAAAGAAGGTTAGGGATTGAAATTTTACGTGGTCCTTATGGATTTTAAGAGCCAGATTTCTTCTTTTTGCTCACGTTAGGGAAAAAATAAACCTCAGATGCCCTGTGATATCCAGTTACGTTAGGTTTTCTTATAAAATGTCAAGAAGGCAATACTTGGTTTCCTGGTTCACTTCTCCTGATGGGTTTACTCCTGCCAGAATTTTTACTAGGGGGAGGGGAACATTCTGCAACCCTCCTCCATTGATGAAATCATTTCTTCTCTGGCCTTTAACCCATTGAAGATTGGGAAGGGAGTACTTTGATTTTAGGGTTAAACATAGAACTTCCCTATTGGCCTAGGCTGGAATTAGGACTTACGTACTCAGGGGTACAGCAGCCCTGCAGGTCCTGGGCTGGCTGGATGCTAGTGTCAGCTTCCCTTCCCAAGCCAGCACCTTCTCCAGCATCCCTCTAAAGCCAGAGCCTTCTCCAGCGATGTTAAAAGGCCCTGAGAAATGTTAACTGATTTAAATAACTAGAATTTTTTTTTTAATCCTAATGAATTGCAATCAGTTACAGGTTGGGATGTCTGCTATCACCAGGCATGGGGCAGGCATGGTTAGAAACATGCTTGATAAGTGAATGTGTTTGATCCAAATGGAGGTACAGCAGTGATTTAGTGGTTTTCAGCCCATGTGCCGTGGTACACCGGTGTGCTGCGGGAGGATGTTAGGTGTGCTGCAAAAATTTTTAAAGATCATTTTAAAAATTTTCAAAAGAAGTTCAAAACACAATAGTTTTTTACTCTTTTTAAATCAGTGTTATTTATGTGTGCCATGGATGTTTAACTATAGGCTCAAGTGTGCTGTGAGATGAAAAAGGTTGCAGAACACTGGGGTAGAGGTTTCTGTGAGAGACAATAAATATAGATGAATGTCTTTTCTCACCGTAAAAGTTTCTGTCTCCCTTCTTCTTAGTCTCAAAGTGAGGTGGAGGTGGCTTGGTTCTGCCTTTGGGTTCGGGGCAGAGAAACGGTACCCAGGTAGTAGAGTTGATTAGAGACTTCTTCTTCTTGTCCTTGCCTTTTTTTCTCCCTTTCCTTTCTTCTGCTTTTCTCTTTACTTCTGCCTACTGCGAGAGTACTCCACCACAGGGCCTCTGGGGCTGGCTACCACCAGCCTCAGGAGAGCCGTCAGCAGCCTCCATCTGAGCTCTGCAGGGTATGTGAAGGCCCTCTTTGTGGAATGGACTCTGCTAGGAGGAAATTTGAAATCTCCTAGCTGTGGAACTATGCAGAGAGCTAATGACTTTCTAAATCCTTGGTATGAGCCAGGTGAGTCTAGAGCTGGCAGAGGCTCAGGGTGGGCATGCAACTTATTGCCCCAGCAGGACTCTTGCACGTGAAAAGGAACAACACTTACAGTAACACCAGGACAACAAGTGTGAACCCAGCTGCCCTGAGCATGGGGCATGTGGTTGCCCTACAACGGCCAGCCCTTGTCCCTTCGTGTTCCATGTTCTGGTTTGTCTTGTGAGGAATGACACGTCCGCTTTGGAAGCCTAGGCTAGAGTTGCAAGCTGAGGTGCTCCAAGGCCAGGCCGAGTGCGGGGAGGCTGGGCCTGCTGTGAGGAAACAGAGCAGGACTCAGGGTTCACTCCAGTCTAAAGGGGCACCGAGGCTCTGCGTCAGCCAGTGGCTGTGTTGCCAGATCTTTTGCGTGTTTTCAAGAGAAGCCAAAAATCCAGATTTACATATGAAATCTCCCAGCTTTTAAAAGTTGGCGACTAATTTAAAAATTTAAAAGGCACTATGCAGGCCAAGCTCAACATCTGTGGGCAGCTGCGTGTTTTCGACCTCCAGCCCAGACCGATTAATTGGTGGCTGTCCTCTGTGTCTTCCAATTCCAGCAATGGGAAGTTTCTTATAGATAAGTTGCCTGGACTGGCCATGAGGGAGGTGGGGAAGAGGAAAGAGGAGCTCAATGTGGTTTCTCCTTACACAATATTCATTTGTACAATAAATTATTATTATTATTATTTGAGACACAGTCTCAATTCATTGCCCTCTATAGAGTGCTATGACATCACAGCTCACAGTAACCTCAAACTCTTGGGCTCAAGTGATCCTCTTGCCTCAGCCTCTCACATAGTTAGGATTACAGGTGCCCGGGATTATAGGTGCCTGCCACAACCCCCTGCTAGGTTTTCTATTTTTAGTAGAAACCGGGCCTTGCTCTTGCTCAGGCTGGTCTCAAACTCCTGGGCTCAGGCAATCCACTCACCTCAGCCTCCCAGAGTACTAGGATTACAGGCATGAGCCACTGTGCCCAGCCTAATAAATTATTTATTGAATGCCTTTTGTGTTTGAAGCCCTTTCTCAGTTATGGTGTGTTTTCTGCTCAGTATCTGAGGATTAGCTGTGTCTTATGTTTCCATGCCGCTCCCCTGAGGTTATAACCAGGTTAGATACAGAGGGAGAAATCTCAAGAGGGGGATGTGCAAGGACCTGAGGTCCAGTTCTCAGGCCCTGAAAAGTTCATGCCTGTTAGCTTAACATAGCAGTGATCCCAAGATGAGATAGATGGTCCTCATCTGAGGAAAGGCTTGGGGATTCAGATGCTAGAGCAGAGGAAGTCCTGCCAGGGACACTTGTCCTGCAAGGCCTGTGAAGACTGTACTGGGACCAGGAGGCATTAATCACTGAGGGACAGGCTGCATTCACCTCTATATGTGGCGGAACTTTTAACAGGGCACTGTGTCCACTGGTGTTGGATAGAAGGACTTGCATTCTGCTCTTGCCTTACCTGGAAAGCCTGATTCCGTCAGGCTGCCTCTTGCACACCCGTTAGATTCCCAAGCCTTAACCCCTCTCTGGTTCATGGCTTATCTGACGGGCTTCTAGCAGGTACTGGCTTATTCATACTCTCTGGCAGCTGAAGTTGGTGTAGACTCAATTTTTCTTACAGGTGAGATGGGTGGTATGGAAGAGGCAGCTCTTGATGTTAGGAAATGTCTTTCATGTTTTCTTTTCTCCTGCTCCATGAACTGCAAATTTGGGATAATGCCTTCCTCACTGGATTGTTGGAGGTAACTCAGGCACAGAGAGCTTGAGTAACTTGCTGAAGGCCATGAGGACCTGGTGCGCAGACCTAGTCTGGCATCCATTGCTCTTTCTTTCATCCCCTTTGCTAAACTGTTAGGTTTGCATTTCCTTTTGGTATATTCATTCTTCTGTGTGTCTCCCCCTCCCCCCTATTGTTTCTAGGGCTGTCAGTGTTCAAATGTTTAATAGCTAGGTTCTTTTTTTTTCCCTGTACACTTGGCCAGAAATAGGAATTCATCACCATCTGTGAACATTTACTGAGCCTCCATGGTTTGCGTGGAATTGTACTAGAAGCACTCGACCCCGGGGCTTTCTTGGCAGTAAACTAGGTCTTTCTGCAGAACTTTTGAGGACAAATCACCAATG
Organism: Otolemur garnettii; assembly: GCF_000181295.1. Classification (NCBI taxonomy): domain Eukaryota; kingdom Metazoa; phylum Chordata; class Mammalia; order Primates; family Galagidae; genus Otolemur; species Otolemur garnettii. Next base: position 19,554,207 of record NW_003852406.1, read on the forward strand.
AGTTGGAAAGCATTTCCTTCAGGAACCACCGAAACTCTTATTTTTCACCTTGTTAATGCTGCCCCCACCTTTGTTTCCCCCCTAGTGTCAATCTTAAGTGTGTTAAGTGATTTTTCTGCTCACTGTCCTAGATAAGAGGTTTCCAAATGATGTCTCCTGATCTGTACCCCACCCCACCTCCAAATCTCAGCCTTCTGGATGAACAGAGAATTGACATCTGGTTTATTTTGGAATGAGAAGTTAGACTGAAGGGGGCCTGGTGACTGCAGAGGCTGCTTGCACCTTAAGGCAGAAACCAGTGTGCTGAAGAATGATGGGGTGATGGGGACCTCAGAAGTTAAGGGAGAATGGTCACGCACAGAGGCTCCTGCCTATGATCTCAGCATTCTGGGAGGCCCAGACATGTGGATTGTTTGAGCTCAGGAGTTCTAGATCAGCCTGAGCAAGAACAAGACCCCCTCTCTACTAAAAATAGAAAAACTAGCTAAACATAGTGGAGGGTGCCTATAGTCCCAGCTACTCAGGAGGCTGAGGCAAGGGAATTGCTCAAGCCCAAGAGTTTGAGGTTGCTGTGAGCTATGATGATGCCATGGCACTCTACCCAGGGTGACAGAGCAAGACTCTGTCACCAAAAATAAATAAATGGATAATAAAAAAATTTAAGGGCGAAACAAGTATACTAAATAGGCTTATGACATTTGTGAAAGGAGCCCTATAGTCATCTGTTGGGTACCCCATGTTGATCTGGAACATAGGGACAATAAGCCTGTGTGCGTCTGAATACCTGTCAGCTCATTCCTTACTTTCTCTGGCACGTCTCTTTGCTCAGTGGATCATTCCTGGCCAGGCCAGGCATCCTGGTTGGAGAACCAGATCTCAGCACCAGTCCTAGTATTTTCTAGTGCCAACTTGAAATTGGGTGACCCACCTGGGGATGCTTTGTCTATCCGGTCTTTTCACTGATAACCAGTTGTTATGAGCAGTGTCAGCCAAAATAAAACTTTTCAAGTCTTCTAGTAATGGAGCTGTATGTTTTGTTTGCACAGAGAACTAAGTAGGTAAGATAGTGAAACAATGTAGCAGATGTGCCATTGCTATTTTTTTCAGTGAAATCTTTAGTGTATTATGTGTTTGTCACACTTTTTATTAGAACACATTAATGCAGCTTGTTAATGTTTCAATGTTGCCTCTTTTCAGAGTTTGTCATGCAGTGAGCAAAGGTGGACACTTTTGACCCAGTCCATTGGAGCATGTATGTCTGGGCCCTATCCTTGGTTTGATGCATTTTTAAATCAGGCTTCTGACAGCGTTCCCATTAGAGAATTGAGCTTTTTAATTATCTATTTATTTTGAAACAGAGTCTCAAGCTGTCACCTTGAGTAGAGTGCCATGGCATCATAGCTCACAGCGGCCTCCCACTTAGGCTCACATGATCCTCTCGCCTCAGTTTTTCTGTTTTTAGTGAAAACGGGGCTGGCTTTTGTTCAGGCTGGTGTCAAACTCACGAGCTCAGGCCTTGCCTCCCAGAATGCTGGGATTATAGGCGCGAGCCACTGTGCCTGGCTGAGAATTGAGCTTCTTAAAAAACATTTATGTTGGCCAGTGTGGTCGCTCAGGCCTATAATCCTGCCACTCTGGGAGGCCAAGGCAGGTGGATTGCCTGAGCTCAGGAGTTTGAGACCAACCTGAGCAAGAGAGAGAGCCTGTTTCTACTGAAAATAGAAAAATGCGGTGGGCACCTAAAGTCCCAGATACTTGGGAGGCTGAGACAAGAGGGTAGCTTGAGCCCAAGAGTTTGAGGTTGCTGTGAGCTAGGATGTCACGATATTCTACCAAGGGCAATGGACTCAGACTCTTTCTGAAAACAAAACAGACAACAGCAACAAAAAAATTGTACTGAGGTGTAACTGACATAGAGGGTGGCCGTAAAGTTTGTCTGCAATTTAAAATAGTTTGCACATGAACTTTATGGCATGGTATAATAGACGCATGTATTTAAAGTGTACAATTGGATGCGTTTGTCATTTGTGTACACCGTGAAATCATCACCACCATGATGACAAACATGTCCATCATCCCCAAAAGTTTCCTCCTACCCCTCTGCAAATCCCCGCCACCACCACAGCCACTGATCTGCTTTCTGTCACTATAGGATAGGTCGGGTTTCCTAAAATTGTATATAAATGAAATCATCCTGTACGTATGCTTTTTGTGTGGTTCCTTTTACACAGCATCATTATTTTCAGATACCTCCATGTGTTTGTATGTTTCACTAGTAAATTCCTTTGTATGGCTGGGTAATATTTCAGTGCATAAAAGGGAGCAATGTTGATCTTCAGGGATATTTTTTTGTTTTATTTTCATTTACAAGGTTTTGTGGAGTTAGTTTTTATATGTTTTATTTTTCATTTCCAAAGTTTCTCATGACATAGTAATTTTTCTTTGGAAAACATGCTTTGAAAGAACAAATGTTTGTTTAGAACTCATTTGGGCCTAAAAATTTCACTTCGTTAATTAATTCAGTGAGTAAGTATTTAGTGTGTCTGATAAGTGCCAGGCTTGGTGATACTTGCAGGGACAGAGGGGTTCAGGTCCCAGCCAGGGCTCACTTTATGAGGGTCATCAGTAGTTCCCTGGTGGTGCCACACCCTATGTGAGATAGTGCAGCTGTGCTTTTAGACACATAGCTGTCCTGTCTTTGCAAAAACATTGAGGTCTTGCTTTCCTCCATCTTCTCATTTTCCACGTCTCAGTTTCTGATTTTGCAGAATGCCACAGCAGATACCCCATCCCTGTCCTTAGTTCTTCCATGGCCAGGCGGGGGCCTGGAACCTCAGAGCTGCTTTTGCTGTGGTTCTCTGATTCCTGCTCAGAGTGTTGTGTGCCAGGGGCTGGAATGCAGGCAGGAAGTTGGCCTTGTGGGTTCCCTCATCTTCACAAATCCAGGCTCACAGGCATGTGGGGGGGACTTGACCATGGGACCTTTTTCCCCAGTAGGAACCAGAGTGGAATTGGGTTGCTGAGGAATTGGAAATGGGCTCCCTTTTCTGTTGCTCCATGAAGTTCTTCTGAAAGAAATTACTGTATGTGAGAGAAAACCAGTAAGTCTCTGATTAATAGTCACATATTATCAGAGAAGAGGCCTTGGATGTATCTGATCTAGCCTGCCCATTTAATGGATGGGGAAGCTGAGGCTCAGAGGGTGGGAGTAACTCATAGCTGATCTGGGACTTGGAAAACCCAGGCACTAGACCAGTGGTTCTCAACCTTCCTAATGCTGCAATCATTTAATTCATTTCCTGTGGATCACGACCCACGGGTTGAGAACCACCACACTAGACCTTTACTGTCACAGTTTGTGAGGGTGGGGGTTTCAAGAAGGCTGGGCAGAATTTGGTAGTCAAGGGAAGGAAATTGTTAACCTCTTAGCCTGTGCTCAAAGCTACTAAAATAAAAGCAAAAAGTAAATTGTCCCTAGATGATAGTTCTAGAATGTTCTTACTGACATCTCACAGTCTCCTGCCCATACCACCAACTTATTTCAGAAATGAATTGAAAATTCAGGGGGTAGGTGCTCAGCAGCATCACTGGGCAGTATTTTCTGGCATTTGAGTGAAAGGTGAACTGGCACCTTACATCAGCGGAGCACTTCTCCAAGCGTGAGGGGCCTTGGAATGCAGTCCCTCATGTGAAGCCGTTGATAATCTTCCCAAGGGTCCCTTTTTATTGATGAGGAAACTGGCCCTTGGACATTAGACACCTTGCTTAAGGTGGCCCAGGTGACAAGGAGAAGAGCCAGAATTAACATCCAAGTCCCAGGTCCCAGTCTCATGTCATTCCCACCATGTCCCTATGCAAGGCAAGTGGAGGGTGTGGGATGACAGCATCACATGGTGGGAAGAAGCTAGGCTGTCATGTTTGCAGTTCAGAGTTCAACTCTGCTCTCCTGCCTGCTGTGTGATCTTATGAAAGACTCTTAACATCTCTGAGCTTCATTGTCTTCTTTTGGAAAATGAGGCCCTATCCTAAAAGATTAAAATATTTAAATGTAAAGTGCTTAGCATAGAATTTGCTCCTAGGAAGCAACTGGACAGTGTTAACCTCCTTAATGATGGTGAGATAGGTGTGGGCAAAGCTAATTATTAAAAGATCCTATATAGCAAAAATTAGGAAGATTAGCACATACCATGGGGTGCCCTTGGCCCTGTTCTTTGTACACATAGAATCTTAACATTTTCCATTAGTCTTTGACCTCTTGCACAGGAAGTTAAGACAGGTGCTCATCAGTACATTGCACGTAGCAAGCCTGTAATAAACACAGACCGGATGACCGACACTCTCTCTCCAGATGCTTGGAGCAGAGAGCAGGTGCCTGGGTGTGCACTCATGCACTATATGAATAAAACAGTACAAAATCCTGGCAGACACTAGACTTTGAAGGTGATAGTGAGGCCCAGGCAGATGGCCAGGGCAGCCTGCCGGTCACTGGAAGTGATGAAGCCTGGAGTTGGGAGTGTAGGGGCTGGAGGGATCTGTTGTAGGCAGCAGGGTTGAGTGGGAATTGTGCAGACTTAGGAGAGCTGTATGTGTTTGGGGTGGGAGCAAAGGGAGACTTCTCTCGGATAGATGGGATCTCAACTCATGTGTAGCCGATGTCCCCTGTGTGTTGTGTTTTCCTCTGGGGACATCTCCATTTAAGTAGTTGATGCTTGGGGTGGGGGATGGGGCAGGGAGCTTGTGGAGACCAGAGGAGAGAATGAGCCTGTTCTCTCTTCTAAAAGAGCCAGCAACCGCATGGCTGAGAATATTGACAAAGTTGGGTCAATATTCTCCATTCTAGCTCTTTCCTACCTCTCTCTGCATTCCTTTGCTCTCTCTCTCTTTCCCCCTCTTCCCCCTCGCTCTTCTCTACACTAGACTCTCTCTTCTCTTCCCCACTCTCTCCTTATCTCTCTCCCCTCTTTTCTC
>NW_003852406.1:19559196-19616647 GCF_000181295.1 Otolemur garnettii
CTGCACTCTAGCCTGGGCAGCAGAGCCAGATTCTGTCTCAAAAAAAAAAAAAAAAAAAAAAAATATATATATATATATATATATATATTTTCCATTCTTCCATGTAGTACAGGGAACAAGCAAGGGCAAGTCTGGAAGTGTCTGGGGTGATTCTGGGAGTAGCTCACACCTGACAGTGAAGCTGCTCACAGCCAGGCAGAGTGTGAAGGGTGCCTTTGGTGGCCTGAGAAGAGAGCAGCCCCTGGAAAGATCACCAGCCCCCCTGCTGCTCTTAGCTCTTTCCATGGAGAATTCAGTGATTCACTTCCCCTTGTCAGCTTGTTTAAGGTTCCCCTCCATTGTTAGCAAACAATCCAGGCTGTGTTAGTGTGGGGTGTCCTGGGAGTCAAGGAGGGAAGAGAGAGCCACAACAGTTTACAGAGCCGGGAGATGGGCCCCAGCTTGACAGCCTGGTTTACTTGAAAGACAGGCCTGACAGCCAGGTGTGTGGAGGGTGGGATATTCCAGGGCAGTTGCCCCTTCACAGAAACCATTCTGTTCTTCCTGCTCTTAGTAGGAGCCCTGCCCTTTGTTGTGCTAGTTTCTATGTTCAGTTACAATAACAGCTGAGGTTTCCATTTGGGGACATAGTCTTGGGTTCCTGAGTAGAAAAAAAGAGCACTGCAGTTCACTGGGTATATGGCCCCCCACCCCCACGCCCCCGGCCCCAGTTTCTAAATTTGTAAGGGAAAAGGGGGTTGGTGTGAAATGCCCTCCACCCCAGCTCCCAAGTCTGTGGTTCCTGAGAAGTCATTTGTGTCTCCTGAGCTGCCTGCCCTCCCAGACCAGAGCCACAGATGTGAGCGTGTCTGTGACCCATCTCCTTCATTTCGTGACCTCTGATTTTTGAGGTCAGTAATTCTACAGTCTCCCTCACCTCTCTATTTTAAAGCAACAGCATCTCCTAGGAAGTTGTTTGATATCAATTGAGTTCCTCTATATCACATGATAGCTATGACTACCACTCCTGATAGTGTTACTGGATTTAGGGTTTTGGCTAGGGGCTTAATTTTGGTTTTTGCTTCTAACCTTAGGAAAAAGTCAAAAGTTTTCTCTCTTACCCTTTCTGTCTGTTGCTGTTTGCAGTAGAGAAGAAAGGAATTCTTATTTATTTGCGCTGCCACTATGATGATTCATGTTGGTTTTCTTCAGGCTCTTGGTGCCTGAGGGCAGTTAGGAATGGAAAGTGTAGTAACAGACAACCTGATGTTGTTTCTCCCTGCAAATTAGTGTATTTCACAGGTGTGTAAAAGGCTGCCGGTGCTAGAAGGTGAGGTGACATCAGACATCAGTTGAACCCATTATTTTCTTAGATGAGATGACTTATACCTAGTCCACTCCCTGGGGTAGCCCCAGATGTCTACAGGTTTTTTCTTCTCTCAAATCCACTGCTGATAAAATCTCCAGTTAATAAATATTTGTTGAACAGATTTATTATAAAGCCCTCTATCTAGGGTCTGCCTGTGGCCTTAGCCACACATGACTATCTCCCCCTGGTATGGCAAGTGGTGCATTTTAGCCTTCTGTACTTCCCCACTGGCTGCTTTAGCCTCCCTAGCTGGACTTGTGGCTGTCATTTCCCTGCTGTTTTTAATTGCACCTCTCAGGACCATCTGATTGCTTGAAGAACTTTCTGGTAGTCGGCCTCTGGCGGTACCATGTATGGGTGGATCCCTCTGCCTTCTTGATTGAGCTCACTAGGCTGGGGGGCAGCCTCAGGTTTTTGCTTATTTGTTTCCTACATCTTCTGATAGACACTGTGAAGTTTAGCTAATGTTGGTGCACGTTATCAGTTATTAATTCCATTATAGTTGCCTTCTTTCTGAGGTGTTCCATCCAGGGTTCAGGAGCTCCTGGCTTTGCTGGAAGGGAATTGTCATACTGGGCCCTTAGTGCTAAAGGATGGTGAGGTTGAAGACTGTGAGACAGTGGGGACTGTAAGGCTTTGAGGAGGGGGAGGATGAAGAGAGCTCATTCTGAGCAGAAAGAGCCACACGGTGGGATACTGTTTTAAAACTGGAGGATAGATAGGCTAGGTGTGGTGGCTCACACCTGTGATCCTAGCACCCTGGGAGCCTGAGGCAGGGGGATTGTTTGAGCTCAGGAGTTCCAGACCACTTGAGCAAAAATGAGACACTGTCTCTATTAGAAATAGAAAAAAATAGCTGGCATTGTGGCAAGTGACTGTAGTCCTAGTCACTTGAGGGGCTGAGGCAGGAGGATCACTTGAGCCCAGGAGTTTGAGGTTGCTGTGAGCTATGATGACACCACCACACTCTAGCCTGGGCAACAGAATGAGATTCTATTTCCAAAAAAAAAAAAAAAAAAAATTAAACTAGAGGATAATTTGGCCTGTCAGAGGGCTAAAGGGGGCTCCGCACCCACCCACACATCAGCTCAGGGCGCTCCATGCTCAGATTCTGTGGCTGTGACCTCTGCCACTAGGGGCAGTAAAGCATTTTGAGTTTCCTTGCCTGGGATTTAGGCCTGGGTACCATTAGTCTGCCGTCTTGGAAGTAGGGATGAGGTTGTGGGTGGGTAGCTACTCTGCAAATCCCAGCTTAACTGGGTGGGCTGGTATTTGGGAGACAGTTCTATCTGGGACGTGGTGGGAGGGAGCCTCATTTGGATCCTGTGTTTCTGATGGTAGCTCCTTTAGGGGTGCAGCCTTCAGCCAGGAGTCATGGAGGTGTTGAGGCCAGCCTAAGGGAGAAGGGTCAATGCAACCCTGACATTCTAAGTGCCTTGCCTGCTTGTTTGGATCCTCCCTTCTTGCTTATTTGGAATTCCTGTCTTCCTGCCCACAAGGGTTCTTTGCCATCCTGGATGAAATTGCTCCCAATGAACCACAACCCTTTGTTTAGGTACAATAGGAAGTCTGTACCCTTAGTCAGAAAGGAGTACTAATTGGCTACTCAACTGTCCTCAGGATACAGATGCCCTGTATATACAGGACACCCATTCCTTGTTACCATGTCGGATGGAAACTGCTTAGGTAAGCTTGTAAAGCTTTGGTCCAGAAAGAAGCAGAGTGTTTGTGGAGTGTTAGTGATTGGTGTCCTGAGGACGCTGCATTTCCTACATGCAAAGGTAGTTCTTTAACTCCATGGTCCTTAAACTTTTTCAAGAAATGTAGTCATTTCCATCCCCTCCCTTACCCCCAGAACCTCCATTCTTCCCCCTACAGTGGCTGACCTGAAAGGAATCAGAATCCCTGGAGGCTTCGGGGCTTCTTTTAAAATAGAGAACAAGTTGTAAATGTACTAAGACTGAGAGATGGGAATATTCCTCTCCCAGCCATAGTATGTGACATTTGGTAGGAATTGTAAGTAGGAGATTGGGTATTTGTCCCTAAGCACTTGCCTCTCTATGGAAATGTCACCGTGTCGCCCTGTTTACCCTTTGCATGTTCTACAGCACTTGTGACATTATTTTATCTCTCTGGCCAGTGACTCATAATTAAGGAAGTCAAAACTGTGCAATTAACACAAAACGTCTTCTTTGCCCTCTTCACCTCTCCCCCCCCAACTCCCCTAGTCACGAATGCCTGCCTGACGTTTTCCCTAAGTCTTTGGAAACTTTAAGATTTGTTTTGATAGAACAAAGCAGCCAGTTATCATCACATCGCCTGGTTCCACTTGTTCTACCCCAAAAAGGCTGTGAGAATCTTCTCCAAGAAAAAAAAAAAACAACAAGAAGAGAAAAGAAAATCCCACCCCCAAGCGTGCAGCCTGCCCACGGGAAGTGATTCACCGAGCTCCGATTCATGCAGACCTGTCGGCAGGAGGTGGGAGGCTGGGAAATGGGGTCTGGGAAAAGAGGGCAGAGAGAGGATACTCAGACCTTAATGGTTTCTGCTTTGTGGAAGAAAGTGAAAAACAGAGTGACTAAGAGTCCTGTAAGAAGAATTGTTTATTTTGTGAAGTGAGCTAATAACGAAGCTCCCGGCAGATAAGACATGAGAAATTACAGTTGTCGGGGAGGCGGCTTTTCCGTGTCCTGCCCTTTTTATTTTTAAGAGAACAAAGGTATTTCTCAGTCTTAAGACACTGATTAGTGGAAGGTGATGTGCATTGCAGTTCCACCTTGCCACCTCTAAGCCTGTTTTCTTAAGAGCATCCGAGACGAGAGAATAATCTAATAGCTCTTTCTTCCTACTGGCTTCCCTTCTTTTTACCTTTCCCTCCAGTGTCAGACTTTTGAGGCTGGCAAATATTTTCCCCTGAATACTTTTGTTTCCCCAGATGGAGTATCATGTCAGAGAAAGAAGGACTCCTTTTTGTCCTGTGGGCTTCAGCTGGGCATTTTATTTTCCTGTCCCCCAAATTGATAATGCAAATTGATTATTGATTTGATTCCCAAAAGCTGTTTGGGAGCTGAGGGCCTCTAAGTGTGTCGGCCACATGAATAGCCCCACTGCCAAACGGGAGGCCTCAATCACCCCAAGAGAATGAGAAGGGATATCTAAACACACTTGGATGTGTGACACCATTTCAAACTCCCTACGTTGTATGAGGTCAGCTTTGGGGGTGGGGTGTAATAAAAGCTGGGTGAAGTGTACTTTTGCCTTAAGCCCACAGAACATTGCAAAAGGCCGTGAGTATCCTGAACATTCCGTGAGTGATCTCTTAAAAAACAAATAAACCGTCTTCAGGCTTAATTCCACTCCAGGGGAATGTTAACCCTCAGAGTTTTCCAGCAGAGTGAAATGGCCATCCGGAACGTTCTGTGAAGCCTGGCAACTTTTCCCTTTCTTCCAGTAACCAGAAACCCATCCAGATCTTTGTAGTATCTTCTGTGTGTGACTTGAAAGTTCTATGATCCGGCTGACACTCCAGAAAATGCAATCCTTAGCAACCTGGTGCCTGGAGGGAAAAAAGTTTATGAAAACCAACCCTAGTAAATAGAAGGGTCTCAGATGAAACACCCGCCTCCTCCTCCTTCAAGATTTAATCACTTTCTTTGCATAAACAGAGAGAGGGGACAAGGATGGTTGTATCGTCAGAGCCAAAGGAGAATCTCTGCTGATTCAAACACAGTGTTTTTTGTCATCTTAGAGAACTGGGTTTGTAATGTAACACCCAGGATCAAGGCTAGGCACTGCTTCTTACTGTCCTGGGTGACTCTGGACAAGTCACCCAACATCTTATGAATTTTTCATCTGTAAAATGGGAGCAATGATATGCAGCCTGCAGGGTCCCTATATCCGATGAGTTAATGAATGAGAAGTGCCAGGCAAACACCTGTTCTAAGGTATAAATTCCTCGATTTCTTCCACCTATGACCATCTCAGAGCATTTTCTTTTCTTTTCTTTTTCTTTTTTCTTTTTTTTTTTTTTTTTGAGATAGAGTCTCACTGTGTCACCCTTGGTAGTGCTGTGGCATCACAGCTCACAGCAACCTCAAACTCTTGGGCTTAAGCGATTCTTCTGCCTCAGCCTCCTAATAGGTGGGACTATAGGTGCCCGCCACAATACCTGGCTTTTTTTTTTTATAGTTGTCATTGTTGTTTAGCAGGCCCAGGCCGGGTTTGAACCCGCCAACTCTGGTGTATGTGGCCGGCAACCTAACCACTGATCTGTGGGCACCAAGCCAACCCAGAGCATTTTCTTAACTTAGGGTTTTTCAAGATGAGGAGGAGGAGGAGTGAATTTGCCCCTCATGGGACATTTGGCAATGTCTAGAGACATTTTCAGTTGTCGCAATTAGGGTTGGGGGTGCTACTGTTATCTGGTGGACAGAGACCAGGATACTGTTAAACATCTTCCAATATACAAGACAACTACCCCCTAACAAAGAATTATCTGGCCCAGAGTGAAAAGTTCTTAGTTTCGACCAGGCACAGTGTCTCACTCTGTAATCCTAGCACTCTGGGAGACCGAGGTGAGTGGATTGCTTGAGCTTGGGAGTTCAAGACTAGCCTGAGCAAGAGTAAGACCCCACCTCTACTAAAAATAGAAAAACTAGCCAGGTTTTATGGAGGGTACCTGTACCACCAGCTACTTGGGGGGAGTGAGGCAAGAGGATCTCTTGATCTCAAGCATTTGAGGTTGCTGTGAACTATGACGCCATGCCATTCTACCTGGAGCAACTGAGTGAGACTTTATCTTAAAAAAAAAAAAAAGAAAAAAGTTCTTGGTTTCCATGGGCTTTATAGAAGATTATAATTAAACCAAGTTTTCTCCAGTAATCAGCCTTCTTTGTTTCCAGAAAGTATATACTCTGTGTGCATCCCTGGCTCTTGGGAGGTGGGATGCTCCAAGGTCCAGATGATCTTCCTTTGTTTCCAATGGGGTCCAGCCCTCCCTAGAGGGCAAGGCCAGGTGTTTCCCAGCTTCCCTCTCCAGGGGTCTGCCCTGGAGGTTCCTGCAACCTCTTGGGTTCCCACTCAGGCTGTCTTTTCTGCCTGGGCACTCGGTATGGACCTGAGCCAGCAGCTCTGGAGAACTAGCAAGTGGAAAGGAAAGTGCTGCATATAATGGGGAGAAGCAAAGAGCCCACCTGCTGGTCTAGAGAATAGCACAGGAGGCTTCAGCCTGGCGCCCACCAAAGCCTGGAGTAGCAAATATTGTTCATTGCAAGTTCAGATGGAAATTGAGTTGTTCTTGGTGGAGGCGGTTCAGTGAGTGGTATCAAGGGTTGTGAAATCCTGTTTTCAGCTTCTCATGGGCCAATATAAACTGGAACATTAAAAAAATGTGCTTAGCACAGTGATAGAGCTTGATGAGAACACTTAGGAAACTCACATAGAGGTGGAGCATGGTCACTGTGATAGAACATGTGACCAAACTTGCCCAATTATCCAGAACCTGCCCACCCACAAAGCTCACCTTGGTGGATTTCTTCTTTGGGGCACCAGATGGCAAGAATAGGCTAATGTTGGAAATAGAGTTTAAATAACAATAAAAAACATTGAAAGTGTCTAGGTATAGTATATTGAATATGTGACCTGATTTCTTTTCGTTTGTAACTTTTTATCTTTATGTAGTAGAAACTCTGTAAGTTGACCACCCAAGAGGCTGCAACAAATTGGTTAACATACTGAAGTGGTCAACACAAGAAATTTCCATTGAGTGCACGTGGTGCACGAATGGTCTATGCAAATTTGGTCAACTTAAGGAGGTGGTCAGTATAGGGAGGCAGTCAACTGTGAAAGTATAATTCCAAACTTTGAAAGTTACAATTATAGGACAAAGAATTATATTTACCCAGAGTCACCAGTTGTTCAGTTCCTTTAAAAAGAAAATTGTCATCCTAAAGAGTTAAACATTCACACTTCAGACAACTTACGATTCACTACAACAACAATAAAAAATCGTTCCATTGTTTTCGACTCACCAAGGTGGGGAAATGGACTCAATGTATGATTTACTGACATTTTCTGCAGTGAGGCCTACAATGCCAGCCTGGTTGTAGGCAAAAAGCAATCAGGAGGGCTCGTTGGCTGCAGTGATTTGCTGGGTGACCTTGAATAAGGTGCTTAATGCATCAGAGTCTGTTTTCACAACCACAAAATGTGGGTTTGGGGCTAGATGCTCTCAAGGATCCTCACGTTCCTGCTGTCAATGTTCTCCAAAGTAGCTTTTTAGGTGGACATAAAGATAGCAAGATGTCACTTTTTTTTTTCTTTTAACATTGAGCCTTTGTGGTTTGTCATGTATAGCCAAGAGATTCAGCCTGTAACCCCTGGGAGAACTTCTGCTCAGAACAAAGGATGCTTTGGATTTGAATGTTTATGGATGCTGGGTGAACCCCCAAACCAAATTTCCCCCTTGGCAGGCACTGTTTTCAGGGTATTCATATTTGCTTCTCTATTAAATAGTTGTCCTGGGGCTGTCCATTGCATGGAAGAAATAAATCCATGTTCTAATACTTAAATATTAAGGAACAGTAGAGAGAGAGATCTCAAGGTGAACTGCTTATAGCTCACAGGCCAAATGGAACCTATGCTAGGGGCCTTTTAAGTTGCTAGCAGAATTTTTTCTGCCTTCTAGAAGGCCTGACAAATGAGCACAGAGCCCAAACTTGAAGTCCCTCAAGACTTGCTTTTCTTTTAAACCAGAGAAAAATAAAAATAAGACTCACATATTATACAAAACTCGAGAAAATTTGAGTACAAAGATTTTATACACATGCCACTCAGATATAGAAAAATCATGTCTTTTGTAGCAATGTGGATGAAACTGGATGAAACATTGTCTTAAGTGTAATAACTCAGAAACATAAAGTCAAATACATATTCTCACTTTTAAGTGGGAGCTAAATAATGTGTACACAAGGTCACAGAGAGTACAAGGGTAGACATTGAGATGGAAGGAAAGGAGGCTAGGAGGAGGATGAGGGCTGAAAAACCCATGGGTACAATGTATAGATAGTGTTTGGGTAATAGAAGTACTATTTGCCTGTACTTTACAACTATGCACTGGACCCATGGAGCAAAACTGTACCCCTAAATAAAAATTATTTAAAAAGATCTGACTGTACATGAGTAAACATGAGTAAGGTAGCCTGGTTGTTTTTAAAGGGAAAGAGGTGAGAGAGGAGTGTATCAAACAGCCAGGGCAGGTGAGCATATCAGCTGAAATGGGTATGTTCTGGGTATTATGTATCTGAATGTGACTTCATGGCATTTATTGGCCACCCCAAGATCAGAAATGTCTCTTCTTTCTTACACTAAAACATAGCAGGTATTAGGGGGCAAATGTAAAGATAAGAATAAACTGTGGTGGTGAAATGGATGTGGGGGGTTGGTTTTTGAGTTGTTAAGGTGCTACTTGGGCCACTTCAAAAAATTAACACTAGATGAGTATTTTCACATGTTGTGGAAATTGGCTCTGAAAGCCTCTAGTTAAACTTAAGTCCTTCTGAAATGGTTAAGTCTCATCCTTGTATCATATTCAAGTTCAGGGAGTAGGGGTATGTTCTGCTGAGAGTGAGGAGAAAGAATCTGAGTCATACAGTCTGGCTTTGCTTTGTATTAATATTAATTCTGGGGCCTTAGGAAAGTTGAGTAGCCCCCCCAGGTGCTTTATTTCTCAATTAGTATACAAAAACAATGATACTTGTGAGTTTATTGGGAAGAGTAGTGGTGGAGTCAGTGTATTGGTCAGTTAATGCTGTGTAACAAGCCACTCCCCAAACCCAGCAGCTTAAAACAACCACTGTTCATGCTTACTCATGCGTATGTGGTTCCCCTGGGCTTGGTTCCATGCTGTGTTCCATATGTATTTAGTTCCGGGCCCAGGCTGTGGGGCAGCAGCTGCGTGGGGGAATCCCATGGTGGTGGCAGGGGTGCAGCAGGGCAGGCAGAAACACACAGTGGCACTCTGTCCCTTCTGTTCACATTCTGCTGACCAAAGCAAGTAAGTAGCCTAACCCAAAGTCAAGGCACAAGAACATACACTACACCCATGGTAGGAGGAGCAGCAGAGCCCCAGAGCAAAGGGTGTGGATACAGAAAGGGGTGACTAATTCAATCTATCACTGTCACCAAGTAGCCAGCACAGTACCTGGCACATAGGGGTAGTAATTCTTACCACTGTTGTTGTTATTACTACTTTATGGGCAAGACGAAAAAGGAAACTTGTCTCTAAAAGAGGCTAGAGAATTCAGTCTTAGAGAAAGTGTCTATATTAAGTAGGTTTCAATTGAAACATGATAGTTTTAACAAATTTAGTTTTTCTCCACTTCTTTGGCCCAGGTAACTGGCACAGTGCCTGGCATATGGTAGGTGTTCAATAATTATTAAATGGTTGGTAAGAGTCAATTTTCCTGATAGTGGCATGGAATAACAGAAAAAGCACTGTTCATCCCACCCCCGTTTTTTAGTGCTGGTCTGGGTTGGAATCCTGGCTGTGCCTTTTACAAGTTTGTGACCTTGGGCAAAGCCCTTGAGCTCTCTGAGGCAGGAAAGGGCAGGGTCGGCGGAGAGGGCTGCTACTTTTGTATCCACACACAGCAGTGGTGTGCCTGGCTCATAGTTCATGCTGAATAGATCTTGGTGTGTTTCTGGAACTTGCATGGTCAGCTCCCAACCTTCCCCGCAAACCTCACGTTGTCTGTCACATGGCTGTGGGTGGCGGATCACTGGTAATGAGGACAGGAGTAGTACTTGGCATGGGGTGGGCTCCAGTACCGCCCTCTCCCCCAGGGAGCCCTCCAGCAGGCCCTACCTTCACCATCGGCTTTGGACTCTGGCATGTCCACATCCTTGGCTGTGGCTCCCACCACCATTTTGGGATACTTTACAGGTCCCACTTGAAACCAGGGGGAGGAAACCTAATTTCCTGCCAAAGGAAATTGTTCTGCTGGTGAAGAATATATTTAAGGACTAAAACCTTCTGTCAAAAAGAGCTTGAGGGAGTTGCTGGAGAAAGACTTTAGGGGGTCTCTAACCAGGAAGCCACTGGGTGTGGGAAGAGATCAGTCATAAATGGGGAGGAGGCCCAAAGGCGGGTTCCTGGGGCTGGACCCTTGGCTCCAGCTGCTGGTCTTGGGCTAGGAGGAAGGGCTGGGTCAGGGAGACGAGTGGGCCATAAATAGACCCCTTTCTGCAACCGAGTATGTTTATGGTAATACCAGCTCAGAATTAAGTCTTATTTATTAGATTTATTTAATGGGCCCAGTGCCTTGTAAGGCTTGGGAGGGTGTGTTCTGGACACATCAGCTATATTAAATCCAGCAGCTGAAACTCCCAGTTCACTCTTACTATTTTGGTAAGCATTGGTGTGTATTTGTGTGGGACAGAAGGAGAAAGAAGGAATGACACCAGGGCTCTGGGGAGCCCAGGCTGAGCCAAAGGGAGTAGCTGTTGATGCATAAGAAGTGAAGGAGATGCCCTCTGTGTCCTGAGTTTGGGAATTGTATGGCCCAGAAGCAGGGCCATGGACTAGCTGACGTCTAGAAAATACTGCCAAGCTAGACTGGTGGTAGTGTGCTGGTGAGCTGGAGAGTGAGGGTGAGCTTGTCTCCTTGGGTCAGGACCAAGCCTGGGAGCCAGTCCCATGGTGATCCTGGGACATGAGCTTCACCTCTCAGACGTACTGGGGCAGGGTGGGAGGTGCAGTGAGGTGGGACCATTATGTGGCAGGTCTTGTTACCCACACGCATTATTGTGGGGATGGTCTGAGGTCAGGGGCACAGAATCCTTGTGAAAATTAAAAGCAGCAGGGAGATAATAGGCCTCAATGGGACCCTGGCGATTCTGCACCCAGCTGGCTGAGTCAGAGAAAGGGACTAATGCCTTTGAGCACCTACCCGGTACCTTACTTTACCAGGCACTGTCATAGTAATGGGGCAGTCATAGTTAGATGACAATAATTTCTGCCACTTACTGTGTTCTCACTGTGTGCCAAGGGCTTTCCAAACAGAGTATTGCTTAATCCTCCCAATAATCCAAGGAAGGGGCTTATATTTCAGATGAAAAATATTAAGACAAAGGCAGCAAATGATTTGTCTCATTTATACAGTTAGCAAGTGTCCAGTCAGCATTTAAATCCAGGTTCATCCAAGGCCAAAGCCCTTACCTTTAAAAAAAATTGTAGGATGATTTACAAATAATAAATTATACAGATTAATATTAAAATGTACAATATGACAAATGCTGACATATTTATATTCCCATAACAATGCCACTGCAATCCAGACAATAAACTAATTGTTATCTCCCAAAAGTTTCCTCGTGTCTCATGATATTCCTTCCCTCCCTCCCCAGGCAATGACTGATGTACTCACAGTCACTATAGATAATTTTGCATTTGTACTTTAAATTACCCTGTCATTTTACTTAAACAGAATCATGTCTTTCATTCAGAATAGTTATTTTTAGGTTCACTCACAGTGTAGCATGTATCGGTAGCCCATCCTTTTCTATTGCTAAATAGTATTTCTTTTTATAGTTACATTACTTTCATTTATCCATTCATCTGTTGATAACACATGGGGGTACTTTGCAGTTTTAGGCTATTACATTCATATTTGAGTCTTTGAAATATGCTTTTATTTATCTTGGGTAAATACTTAGAAGTGGAATGGGTAAATCATATGGTAGGGTTATGTTTTTAACTTTTAAAGAAACTTCCAAATGTTTAGGGGATAGATATCCCAGTTACCCAGATTGGATCATTAAACATTGTATGCTTGTATCAAAATATCACATGTGGTCCATCAATATGTATGACTATTATCTCTCTTTAAAAATAAAAAATGTAAAAGAGCAATTTCCAGACTTTTTCAAATGAGTTGTACCATTTTATATTTACCCCAGCAGTGTACATGTATGAGAATTCCAGTTGCCCTACATCTTTGCCAACATGTGGCGTAGTCAGTCTTTTTAATTTTCACCATTCTAATAATTATGTAGTCCTATCTCCTTGTAGTTTTAATCTGCATTTTCCTAATGAGGATGTTAGACATATTTTCCTGTGCGTGCTTGCCACCTTTACATCTTTTTGTGTAGTGTCTATTCAAATCACGGACTGGCTGTTAATAGTGAGTTCAGAGTTCATTATATAGTTTGGAAACAGTCTATTATCATATTTATGCTTTGCTAATATTTTCTGCCAGTTTGTGACTTGTTATTCTTTTAACAGTGTCTTTCAAAGACCAGAAGCTTAACTTTTGATGTAGTCTGATTTATCCATTTTATTTTTTACAGAGTATGAGTGAACCTGCTGTATTATCTGAGAAATCATTATCTATCCCAAGGCTACTGAAGTTTTCTCCTAAAAGTTATATAGTTTTAACTTAGATATTCCCAAACACTTAATTTTTGTATTAGGATGCAGTGCACAATTTGAAGTTCATTTTTCTTACAGATGGTTATCCAGTCGCTCTAACACCATTTGTTGAAAAGAGTGTCCTTTTTACACTAAATTGTCGTTGAGCCTTTGTTGAATCAGTTATCCCTGCATATATTTACATATTTTGAGACTTTATTAGGTTTCATTGATCTGTTTGTCAATCCTGATGCCATTATCATACTGCCTTGATTACTGTAGCTCCCTGCTTTTAAAAAATTTATTATCAAAATAATTCATGTGAGATATATATATATATATATTTTTTTTTTTTTTTTTAAGCAAGAGGCCCCCACCTTCCATCCCCCAGCCCTGCTTTCCCCTCACTACTGGCCTCAGCCTTTCTCCTCAGCCTGTCCTGTGTCCACCTGGCCCTCTTTTGGAGCTTCTGTCAAACACTGAATCACAAATGTGGCCACTTCCCTCATCTGTGGGCATGCAGTGGCTTTGCAAGAGAAGAACAGCTGAATAATCCTCTGTCACCACTTCCCTCTCTCCCTTTCTCTCCCTCTCTTTCCCTCTCTCTCTCTTTCTCTACCTCCCTCCACCTTTTCCCCTCTCTTCCTCTCCCTCTCTCCTCCTCTCTCCCTCTGTCCCTCTCTCTCAGGCTCACAGCTCACTTCACTTGTCCGGACCAGGTTTGGAGAGGGGCTGATACAATGTGGAATAATTAATACTCCCTTACTGGTGTTTCACAGAGTGCTCACACAGACACCAAAGCTTCCTGAGGTCCCCGTTTTATGGATGGGGCAACTGAGTGCCCTAGAGACCCCAGGGCTTGCCCAGTGTCTCCCAGCTGGGAGAGGAAAACCGCTTCTTGACCCCAGGACTCAGGCTCTGCACCTGCCAATCTTCCTTCTGTACCTCAGGGACGAGTCCCAGGATGTCCTCTCTTGTTCTGCCTGGTAATTACTGTTTTTCAGCTGCAGGGGTTCCTTGGAATGGCGCCCCATGGGAGGGAGGTAATTACATCCTTCCAGATGCCCTTAGTCAGCAGCTTTGGGTCAGTTCCTGTGACCAAGCCCAGCTCTGACCTTTGTCTGTCCTCCCTATTCCTAGGCCAGTTGCTTAGAGAATCTGATTGGATCCCCCTGTTTCTCTCTTTTTCTTGGTACATTGGGTACTGGTTAGCCCCTCCCTCAGAGTGCCCACAGATTCTGTTTATGCAAACAAATGGGTGCCCTTGGACATAGGGGGTAGAGGTGAGAGCTTGCAAATATCTCTGTTAGCTCTCTCCAGCTAATAGAAAGATTGTGCCACTGACTGATGGGGTATAGGAGGAGCCTCCTTGCAGGAAGAGCCATACTGCCTCCTAACAGGAACCTCCTGATGCACAAGCATGCGTCTCATCTCCTCGGCACTCCCCATCCCCACTGCCCTGTGACTGCTGGCCACACATAGCCAGAGTTATCTTAGGGCCTGTCTTTTTCACCCACATTGACAGCCCATTTAAATATCTAAGAGACTACTTTCTTACATTTAGAAAAATGATAGACCCCTTTCTCATGGCCTCTAAGGCCCTACAGAGTCAGCCCTGCCTGCCTCATCTTGTACCCAGCCCTCCAGCACTCTAATGCTCTGCTCTCCAATCCCTCTGGCCTTCTTTTGGTTCCTCCTGCCATACCAGGCCTCCCACGCTGCGCAGGGCCTTTGCATGTGCTCTTCCCACTACTGGAAACACTCTTCTCCGTGCCCCTTGGCCCACCTAGTTCTTCTATATCCCATAGATCTTCAGGAGGCCTTGTCTAGCCCTTCAGCAAAGTGAGGTCCCGTGGTCCTGCCCTCTTGTGGGGTTCCCTGTACTTCAGGGCACTTTCATCTTGTGTAACCACAGCTTTCTGTGATTATTTGTATAATGTCAGTCTTGCCCACTGGACTGGAAACTTAAGGAGAGCAAGGACCACTCTGCTGGTCTGTTGTCACTGTGAGGTCTCTTTCCTCACCCCTATATCCTTTTTGCCATACATAATATGTGCTCATAAAATATGTGACAAATAAGGGATTTCTTGTAAAAGAAGCATCTTCACTTGTCTTTATTCCAGACATGCTCTGAAATCTCACACCCATTTGCATCCTGCCTCCCACCTTTGTTCTTAGATGATGATGCTTTTCTTGGTCCTGAGCCCCTCAGCTGTCCCGTGTAGATCCCCTGGGGATTTCATAAAGAGGAAGATTCTGATTTAGTAGGTTGGGGTAGGCTCTGAGACGCTAATTTTTTTTTTTTTTGAGACAGAGTCTCACTTTTTCACCCTCTGTAGAGTGCTATAGCATCACAGCTCACAGCAACCTCAAATTCTTGGGCTTAAGCAATTCTCTTGCCTCAGCCTCCCAACTAGCTGGGACTACAGGTGCCCACCACAACACATGGCTATTTTTTAGAGACAGGTCTCGCTATGGCTCTGGCTCAGGCTGGTCTTGAAGTCATGAGCTCAGGCAGTCCACCCTCCTTGGCCTCCCATAGTGCTAGGATTATAGTCATAAGCCACTGGGCCCGGCCAAGACTCTACATTTTTAATGTGCTTCCCTGGACCACTGCTGCTGGGAGGTGGGAGCACCAGCTTACAGCTGCTCAGCCAGATCACCAGAAAAGACATGGTCTGCACAGGGTCAGGGCAGCAGCTGTTTGTAAGCAGGCTGGAGACATTGCAGGATAAAGCCTAGAGTCGAGTCCCAGGCTCTTTTCCTTCCTGCCGTGTGCACAGCTGGTAGACCTCAGCTCTGAGTCTAGAATCAGGAAAGAGTAGTAGACAGTCACACCTGGGTCAACCTGCAAACAGCCTGCACACTGAAAGGAACTCTGAGAGGTCTGGAATGTAAGATTTCACCATCGAAAATGCCCTGTCGTTTTCCTCTTTCCCCCTTTGCTCCACCACAAATAATAACTAAACAGGAGAGAGTTTTATTTTTCCTGTTTTCTGATGTGTGTGGGAAGAACTGGGTGAGTGATCACAGCCTGTGTTCTTTGCCACCCTTCCTCCGATCACTGTGGTCCTCAAATCTGCATCTGTGCCTAAAGAACTCTCATTGTCCTGCGCAGTCCTCTCTCCACCCTGCCCTGAGAGCAGGGTCCAGACTGGTGCTTTGTGGATCTTTTCTGAGTGTGATTCAAGGAGAGGTCCTTTCGCCTATAGGGTTGGGGAGCTCTCCACGGGCTTCGCCACCGGGGATTGATAGTGGGCCGCTGTTTTCCACATCCAGGATCCCTCCAGCACGAGCAGACCTCTGGGATCTCTGCATGTGAGAGAAATGAGGGGGGAGAGAGCTTCCTGACTAAATACCGATGAACTCGCCAAACCCACCTCTCCATCTCCATCTGCCCCCCCTTGACCCCCAGGTCCCTGGATGGCCGGCTGCAGGTGTCCCATCGGAAGGGGCTTCCTCATGTCATCTACTGCCGCCTGTGGCGGTGGCCGGACCTGCACAGCCACCATGAGCTGCGGGCCATGGAGCTGTGTGAGTTTGCCTTCAACATGAAGAAGGATGAGGTCTGCGTGAATCCCTACCACTACCAGAGAGTGGAGACGCCAGGTATGCCGTCTGCCTGCCCTGACCCCTCCCCCAGAGGGACTGCACTGTGCTGGGCTCGCTCGGGGGTGCAGGGGCTTTGGTGCCAGCCTGGCTTCCACACTGAGCCCTCTGCTCTGTCTCCTCTGGACAGTTCTACCTCCTGTGTTGGTGCCACGCCACACAGAGATCCCGGCCGAGTTCCCACCGCTGGACGACTACAGCCATTCCATCCCCGAAAACACTAACTTCCCTGCGGGCATTGAGCCCCAGAGCAATATTCCAGGTATGCACATGGGCAGCCCAGAGGGCGGGAAGGTGGACCCTGGGACATCGCTCCTGTTCCTTGCTTTCTGTCTTCCTCAACCATCCCGTCACCCGCCCTTTGTGCACAGTACTGGCCAGAGGACCCCAGACTGAGAACCACATCTCTGTGGGGAGAGTACCCATGGCCTCCACTCCCTGCTCACTAATGATGCTTTTCTTGGCACGGAGGAGCGGCGTGACCCTTCCGCCCCGGCCTTGGTGTAGTCATTTATTTTGGAAATGGAAATAGCAACACTGTGTTTCTCTCACCGCCCTTGCGGCTGGTGCTGGCATGCAGGCCGGATCCATGCGGGCTGGGGGCTACAGGGGCGGGTGGGGGGAAGAGCGCAGGGCTGGGCTGCAGGGAGTGCAGAGAACTGGCCCTGTAACTGAGTCTGGCTACCTACAGGATGGGAGTTGAGGCTGACTTTGAGTTTTTGCTGCAGGGAGAAAGGAGTTCTCTGACAACAACTGCAAATGTTTTTAGACGCCCCTCATTTACATGCAAATAATGTGTGAATCACCAGCTCTCTCTGGTGTCCAAGGGAGCTGTGCTTGGCATCACTTAGGCTAGTCTCTGCAACATTTGCTTGCCAGGGCAGCGATCTTGCTGCATTACTCTTAACTTAGACGTGTCTTTCACCTTGGTTAGTTTACTGTGCTGCGGTTGGCTACAGGCATATGTGCTGGGGTCGGAGCATTAAGGAGATACCCAATTTCCAGTCTTTTCAGATCCTTAGCAGGTAACCCTGGTCTCTGAAGAGTAGGTCATCTACTCTCTGTTCAAGTACTGAATCTAAGTGGGCTAAGTCAGGGTATGGGAGAGTTTCAGGGAAATAGATCACATGGTTTCTGCCTCTGTTGAACTTGCAACCTGACTGGGGAGCTAGGACACATCCTGTAGAGACAATAAATAATAATGACAGTGGGTCTGCACAGGAGAAGACAGTAAGGGCCAAGGTGTAGACTAGAGGCCACAGCTCTCCAGGGGACAGGGATGGGTGGGGCTAAGGCAAGTTTGGAAGTCTCCCTAAAGGGGTGGGGCTTAACCCTGACCTTGAAGGACAGGGAGAAGTTGGCCTGGCAGTGACTCAAGGAGTGGGCATTTTGGACTCGGGAGTCGGTCTGGCATGAAGGAGGCACTTTTAATCCGAGGGGGGGAGCTGGAGGTTGACAGGCGTGAATATAGCAGGATCCAAGAGCTGACGGCCACACTTCCGTGCTGCCTGGTGGTGTCAATGTGTGATGTGTTTGCTTCTCAGAGCCAAGGAGGTCTTTTAATGGATCACCTTCCTTCTGATTCCCAGAAACCCCACCCCCTGGCTACCTGAGTGAAGATGGAGAAACCAGTGACCACCAGATGAACCATAGCATGGACGCAGGTCAGTCACACAGGGTGTGCTCTAACTCTTAGCTGCTAGGCCGGCTCCTGGTCCCTTCTGCACTTACCTCTTCACCCCCTTCTTCCCTGCCTTCTGTTACCCCATTCATTATAGGAGGGAGACCACTGTGTGCCAGGTGTTGAGCATAGAAGGAGGCCTGGGCTACTCACATATGACAGGGAGGATGGACAAGACAACAGCAGTTCCTGTGCCATCTCATATACGCTCAGGTGGAAGATGCCACATGGCATCAGCCGCAAAGCAGGGCCCCTCCCCCAATCTGGGGAGGATCAGACCTTGCAGTGTTTTTCCTGAATTGAGTCTTGGAGATGTACAGGTGTTACCCAGGCCATCAGGGCGGGCAAAGGGTTGCCAGGGAGTCACGGAAGCATGGGCAGGAGAGCCTGGTGCATTCTAGGGACAGGATGGCTATAGTCCAGGGAGTGTCCAGCCCAGGGATCTCAGTGTGGCAGTAGCATATTCTCTCTCCAGAAGGGGAAGAGATAAGAGGGCCAAGTGTGCTGGACCTTCAAGCCAGGTGGACCACTGGCATTTAGCTGGGGTTGTTGGGGAGCCACTGCAGGCTGTAAGCAAGGCCTGTGCCTCTGAGATTTCTGGCAGGTGGGCTCGATCTCTCCTAGGCAGGTGAGTGGAGGTAAGGGTTTTCCCAGTGGCCAGGAGAGACTCCTGAAGCCACTCTTTTTGTGTGGTGACCAAATGTGATCCTGCCGCAAGGGGCTAGGCCTGGTTGTCTTCTGCTACATCTCCAGATGTTTCCCAAGTCACTTGTTATGGGACCAAATTGGCCCCTGACCAGCAGCTCCTTGAATTGAGCCCCAGCTGCCACATAGAACACGTCCTGCGTTGTGTGTGGTTGGGCGAGGAGGAGAGGGGGCCGAGCAGATGTTCCCTCTGGCGACAGTAGGCACGCCTCCCGCACACACAGCCGCTAGACATAGTAGAGCCACCTGCCCTTGCCCACAGCCCTGGAGAGATTGTGCAGTGGCTGAAAGAGACTGGCATTTACGTTGTAAGTGTAGCTGCTGACGTGCAGCCGGGGCGCTTGGGGTTGAGCACACCCCCTGAAGTGAAGCGCACCCACCCAGGCGAGTGGCTGGCAGCGTGGACCTGGCTGGAATGCATTGCAGACCTTCCTGTATTGGACGCCAAGTGACCGCTGCGGGCTCGCAGCTATGGAATGCTGGCACGGGATGCAGGCCAGCGAGGCAGCATCTCCCAGCTGCTGTGCTCCTCACTCGCTGTCTCTCTTCACTCTCTGCTGCTGTCCGTATTTGGAGAAGGATTACTGTTACAGAGGAAAACAGGCCAGAGCAGAGGGCTTGTGTGTGGGAAGAACGGCCCTGTTTTTACACTCTCAGCTCTTGTTTCTTCTCCCTCCTCTTCCTTTCTCCCCTGCTTGCCTCTGTTCCTTCTCCCTTCTTCCTGTTCTCTCATTAAATGTGCCTGCAGGGTCCTGCTATGAATGCTGGTGTTTATCCAAGGTGCACTGGGTGGGGGATGGGGTAGGGCTCATCTACATTTTCTCTGCTTGTCACTCAAGTTGCCTAACTGGGATCCCAGTTCAGTTGCTCATGAGCCTGGTGTCCCTGCCAGTTGAGGTGAGGCAGTGTCTCAGGGCCAGAAAAGGTCACCTTGTCCCCCACCCCCAACCTGTGTCTCTCCTCACAGGCCATACATGCCCATGAGGACCAGTGGGAAGGTCCCTCCCTCCACCTTCCTAGGTCTTCATAATTCAGGCCTTAACAAAATGGGGAACAAACATTCCTCAGGTGCCTATTGGGTACCAGTGAGAGTGTAAGCATTTCTGTCTGCATGATCTCATCTGCGTTTTTCATGTCACACAGCAGATGGTCAAAGAGGTTAACGACTTTGCTAAAGTCAGGCAGCTAATACATGCTAGTGTGTGTAGACACTCTGTTCTTCCCGTGATCTTTCCACCTCCCCCTCTGGATTAGGTGCCATGGGGGAGAAGAAATCCATGGCTTATCCCTGGTTCTCAAGGAGGTTACCGCGAATTGGGGCAAAATAAAAGACCCCTGGAAACAGCTCAAGGCAGCATATGCTTGAGGCCCCAGTGCAGGGCCCAGCCCAGGACTGGTAGATTTCAGGGGGTGAAGCCAGGTGTCCCCTCTCCCCCTTAGAGGAACAAAGGAGGAATAGGCAGGATGCCGCTCTGCAGCAAGGTAGCCACTGGTTGTTTTTGAAGGCTGATGCCATGTGGGTTTTTTCTTTCTTTTTCTTCTGGGGTGAAAGGTGTTGAGAAGATAATAGAGCAAGAACTGGGTAGATTTGGACTTTTTCCCATGGGCACTATCATGTCTTGCATAAGATGCCAGCTTGGTTGCTGAGTTGCAGGATTTCTGAGACAGATTTGCAGGTTTCCTGAAATCGATCTTTCCAGGCATGTGAGCCACCACAGGATCTGATTGAGAGGAGTGACAGGTGATCTGATTGAGAGGATGTCAGGAAGGCCTCAAGCCTCAGCTGGGGGCAGGACTGGCCTTTAGCTGCCTAGGTCTTCACTCACTGGGGAAAGGGGCTTCCCTGCTCCTCTCACATTCCTGGGGACATAGTTAACAGGGCAGATACATCGTATCCGCTAAAGAAAAACCTGTCACCTATTATAGTTGAGAATTCAGCCATCTGTGTTGGGACTCTTAGTCAGGATTCTAAAAACTATGTCATTTAAGAGACCACTGAGATCATCCACACAATCCCTTCACTTCACAAGCAAAGAACCTGGGGCCCAGAGAAGGAACTTGGGACAAGGGTTTGGGGTTAGGCCTTCTAGAACTCGGGGGCTCTGTCCAGGGTTTTCTTCTGCTGTGTTGAGCTCTCCCACCTTGATGTAAGTATTCAGTAATTTGATTCTCCAGGTCAAGAATCTTTATGAAGTCTCACAATTGTGTCTCACCTCACAGGTTCTCCAAACCTATCCCCAAATCCGATGTCCCCAGCACACAATAACTTGGGTAAGTATCTCCTTGTCCCCATGACTAGAACCTGCTCTACCTGCTGCCCTGGCTGGTGGCCAGTGTGGGAAGGGGGCCTTGAAGGCGAGGCCCTCTCTCTCAACCCCTACCATTCATTGGCTTTGCTCAGCTCAGCCCATCATCAGGTTTCTGGTTACAGTGATGCTGAGGTCATCACAGAATGGGGTAACCTGAGAACAGTGGTGACAGGAAAGGCAGCCATGTGCTGGGTTTGTATTTCCCCTGGGGGGCAGTTAGACGTGAGTGAACCAAAATCCCCCAAACCTTATGCCCAGGAGACTAAGGTCTGTGGTCAGCTGAGCATACGTGTGTGGTTTGGTACAAAGCCATGGGCAGCCACGCAGACCCCAGCCCCTGACATTCATAGACTTATTTCCAATACATTTATTTAAATTATACCTGAGTATTTCCTCTTTCAGTTTTAATTTTTATTAAAACAGCAACAAAGTAAGAAATCCGGGGACCTGGGGGTGGGGACGATGCGCCTCTAGTCCCACCACCCTAGCACAACTGCCTTTGTTTCATCACAGTCCTTTATCAGGCACGTATATTTGTGCCTTGCCACTGAGATTGTAGTGCATATAGTGTTTTCTCATCCTTTTTTCTCTTTACAATATTTTGTAAACATGTTTTTATGTTTAGATGCCTCATTGAGGATTTCGTGTTATTTCACAATGTTCTAGAGTGGCTGGACCATCGTTTCCACAACATCCCTCAGTTATGGGGTTTCATTCTTCTAACCTAGGATGTCCTCCTGTTCTCCAGCCTGGGGTAGGCTTCCTTGTGGCCTCGTCAAAGAGCCTACTGACTGGCTCAAAACAAACAAAATACCCATTTAGTTTTTATTAAGGGGAATTTTTTATATTCTGGTCTCGTTATTTTAGACAATGTGAATATGATTTTTTTTTTTTTGGTGGAGGGCTTTCTTGCTGAGGCTTATTTTGTGGCTCAGGAAAATAAATAGTTAACATCCAATCTTAGTCAATTAAAGTGGATTGGACTAGCTTTGTTTTCAAATCTTAACTGATGGTGTCATCAGGTGAGGAAGCTCATCGTTTGAAATACTGGAGGATGCATGAAAACCTTTTAAAATGGGCTGACAGGTGGACAGCGTGAGATGTGACTTTGGGTGATCTGTTTTAACATCTTTGTAGAACAATATCACCATGATGTGTTGGGCTTGGTAGAGAGAAGCTCATACTCCTGATATGAAAGGGCCAAGTTATTAAAAACAAACTCTGAGGGCTAGAAGCTGTGTTAACACTTGAGAAATTAAAGGCTGTGATTGTAAACTTGACTCTGGGCTTTCTGCTTTTGATACTGACTGGTTTAAATTTCTTTTTGAGCTGTTTTACCCTACGTGGCCAAAGCAGCACTATTCTCTGACAGACTTTAGAGCAGACGCTTGTCTTTAAAACCATAGCAGTCACTGGCCAGCTTGGAAGCGGCCGCTGTGGGCAGACCCACTGGTTCAGGTGGAAAAGTCATCCCAGGTGGTAGTTTGCTGGACTTGCCCTCTTGATTGCAGAGACTGGGATGACAGTGATGATTCTTGAGCTGGGACCCAAGGTAGAGTCCCCTGCTGACACAGTTCTTTCTCCCTTCCTACCATCCCCTTCCTCAGGCTGCTTGTCCGAGAGTTGAGAATTCTTAAGTCATTTCTTACAAAGGAAGGACCATCCTGAGCCTGGCCAACCGAGAGAGCGTGCTACTTTGCACTGATCTAGTTATGCCTCTGCTGGGAAGGTCTGAATCGGGGACAAGTCAGCTGACGAGTCAGGGTTAGGATTCATGGTGAGACACCAGCACTGACAAGGGGCCTGGCTTCCTCTCTGCCTGGCAAGCGCGCACACCCCTTCACCCATTCAGCTCTATCATCCTTACCCAAAAGATCGTATGGACTTCTGTTGTCATAGCCAGAAGGGCATGATTTGATGGTGATGATGATGGCAAATGTTTCTTGAGAATGGTACTATGTACGGTTACTCAGAGTGCTTTATACATGTTAACCCAATCTTCATAACTTTATACAGCAGAAGTACTGTCATTTTTATTCTACACATTAGGAGACCAAGGAGCAAACTGGTCTAACTCATTTGTCCAAGATCACACAGGTAGTAGCTGGAGAAGCTGGCTTTAAACTCAGCCGTTTGCCAGCCAGGGCATGCACAGCAGCCTGACACTACTGCTGTGCTGGGCCATTTAGACCAGCTGTCCCTGCCCTTCTCACTCAGAAGAACAAGGTCAAGCAGGGCATTTATAAACTTTTAGCTAGAGACAAATGCTAGGTTCTAGCCCCTGGCTAGGAGCCCTGCCTGCTTACCCGTCTCTTTCTCACCCGTCCATTCTCCAGAGACTTCCAGTCTCGTCACTGTGTGCCATTCCATGTGGGGGATTCTAAGAGAAATCACAGACCCTTCCATCAAGGTACTGGGGCCTGTGGATCAATAAGGCAGGACTACAAATAGTTCTAAAACAAGACACAGGTACAGATGAAGCACTCTGGGGGTTCAGAATGGGGATGTGTCCCCATTCTAGTGGGGACAGGCATCCAGGCTGGCCAGGTGTCTCCTATCTATTCATCCACTCCATTGGTATTTGCCAAGCTCCCAGTAGTACTGAAGCTGGGTGCCCTGAGCTGGGAAGAAAGCACGGGCACTCACAGGCATGTGGGGTGGCTAGAGATGTCCATGTCCACCAGTGAGGCATTATGCCAAGTGCCAGGAGAGCAAGTGCAGAGGAAGGAGGAAGGACATGTGCCAAGGAGCAAGTGGGAAGCTGTGGGCGAGCTGGTGCATGTGTGAGTGGGCCCGTGGAGGACGGGTTCAGGATGCTGTGAGGCAGAGAAGGACAGCGCAGGTGGAAGGGCAGCATGTTGTCTGAGGACAGCTCACACTAAGGTGGGTTGGTACGTCATAAGGGATGGGGGGATTCAGAGGCCCTAAAAAAAGAGCCCTGAATGCCAAGCTTTGTGCCTTTTTGCCGACAGAATAAAGTTGGTGGTGGGTTTTGAGTGGGCGTAGCATTGGACAATAACTTTACAAAGATTGATCTGGCCACTGTGTGGAATGTAAACCCTAGGGAAAATTATTTGAGGCACACAAACAAACAAAAAAACCCCAAACACAGATCCACTGAGGCAGCTCAGAAATGGTGGCAGGGTTGGGAGAGCACATCAGGGGGTCTCATGGGCCTGAATTAGCAGGGTTTACAATCAGCTTTAACTGGGATGACAGGGAGGCCTCTTAACCAAGGTGGAACACCCAGGAGGTGGAATGGATGACCCCATAGGTGGCTCACTCCATGCTGTGGTTAACTATGCCCAGGAAGCAGCAGGAAAGTCAGGACCAGGGTTGGAGGGTCAGACCTGGCAATCATTGATACTGACACCTTCTCTATAGCAGAATCAGAGAGAAGAGGTTTTGTGATGGGATGAGTTTGGAAAACTCACACTATGGCCCCTTCGGCAGCCCCCAGGAGATTTGCACATGACACTTCAAGCAGCCTGTAGAAAGGAGGCTTGTTTGGTACATTTCTCCCGAGCTGATCACTGTCCCAGCACTTCTATCTTCTGCCCCACTGGCCAACCCTATGCTGCTCCACAAGGCTCTTTTCCAAGGCTGACTCCAGCTCTGATGTTCCATAACTGTAGAAACTCACTGTAGAAACACCGGTAGAGGTTTGGCTAAAGTAATGGCAGCAGATGAATCCAGGGGAGGAAGACCCAGCTTCAGAAGAAGAAAGCCAAGGTTGGGGATGATAGACCTGTGGCAGTCTGAGGGGAGGGAGGCCCTAAGAGACAGTAGCAGTGGCCAGGTTCAGCAAAGGTGCAAAATGCGATGTAGGAAGAGGCTTTGCATTTGTCAGCAGGAGTCCAGCCTTTGGAGAGCAGTTTGTGGGGATAGAAGGGGCAAAGTTGGTCAGCAGAGGGCTGGAGAACAAATAAAAGGGGGAGGAGGGGGCAGCCAGCCGCAGTAGCCTTTGCATCTTTTCATGGCCAGTAGGTCCCAACCACAGGATGGAGATAGGCACACAGTGAGCTTGTCCTTGAAAAAGATGGGGACATCTCAGGACATCTGCTTATTTCTCTTAAAAGAGATTATTATGAAGTTATTGCTCCCAGAGGGATAAAGCATAGGACATCAGGTTTCTTTTCTTATTTCCTCCCACTCCAGGCCTTAGCCCCAGGGCACAGGTCTGAGGAAGGCTGAGTCTCCTGCTGTAGGAAAGTCACTTCTAGTAAGGGGCAGTGACTCGTGGAGACAACCCAAATGCATGATTGAGACCCAGCTCAGCATCTTGCTCAAGGCAGGTTCTCAGAGACCCGGGACCTTTGTTTGCAGGGAAGGGGATATGAGCAGGTGATGTTCCTGCTATTACACATCGTGCTGGTGAGTCATGGGAATTTCCCAAGTATTGAAGTCAGAAGGATCAGGGCAAATGCAGGGGAAAGAGGCGGCAGGTGAGAAAGAGGAAAAAGGTACCAAGCTGGCTCCTGCCGGTGAGTAAGTTGTTTCCTGCTTTAAATTGAGGCCTTTAGGGAGGGGAGGGGCCTTGACTGAGGAAAATAAGGCACCAGGGAGTGCCCTGGGGGAGAGTTGAGCTGGAGTTTAAGGAGGTGATGGTTTCCCAGAGTGCTTCAGGCAGAATGTGCCTTCCACTCCTGCCAGGATAGAGAGGTAGGGTATCAGGGCAGCCAGAAGACCACCAGCTTTGGAGAGAGGACAGGGGTCCCTGGCACAGGCTCAGCCTGGTTCCAGTGTCTTCATGCTGCTCCACAAGGCTCTTTTCCAAGGCCGCCTCCAGCTCTGATGCTTCATAGCTTGTGAAATCACAGGCAGGGGACATGATGACAGGACGTGAGCAGTTGGCAGTGCCCTCACACTCCTCAGTGTCCAGCACAGACTTTACCACTGTTTTGGTTGCAGCAAACTGGTTGTAAGCTGAAAGGGCATGGGATTCTATGGGTAGCTTGGTTTGTTGTTTTAGTCGCAGAGGAAAAGGTTGGAATTAATACCCCAGGTGCTGGGGGACACAGCTGGCCCTCCTGACTCTGAGTACTAACCTCTTGCACAGGAGACTCAGGGGCACAGGTAGCTGAGACTCATTATGCGTGGTGGCAGCGAGGGATTGTTTCACAGCCATGTGAGCTGGGCCTTAAAGATTGATCCAGGCGGATGAGGAGGGAAGGCCAGGCCAGGCAGAGGAAACAGCCAGGACCTAGACGTGGCAGCGTGATGGATGTGGGAACTGGAGCGTGGAATCTCCTAGATGGGGACAGAGCTGCTTTCCACAGGTGGGGAGGACCCAGACAAAGCCAATTCATTTATGTTTTGACCTTTAGCTTTCCAGCGTCAGTGCTCCTGGCCTTTGCCAGGTCCTTCTTTAGATTTATAGCAGAAAGTTAATTTCCCCCTCTTGCCTCCTCACCTTTTCCTTTACCGGATTTGAATCTCTTGCACATGTTTTTAATAGGCATCCCTTAATCCAAGTGTTGCCTTCTGGGTTTTATTCTGTTTTCTTTTTCTTAAACAAAACAGAAGGGCTATGCCAGCTTGGAACAGGGCTGAAAACTGAAGCCAACCAATGGGTTAGGCTGGCAGAGGGCCAGCCATGGATTAAGTACCCCATGCCACTCTAGAAGTCTGGCTGACACCACCCACCCTGGTGAGGGTGGGGAACCCAAAGAGGGCTGGAGCTGGAGGTTCCTGTGTCTCCAGTACCTCTGCTCTGGGAAGAGAGATTGGCTCAGGCTTAGAAGTCTGTGCAGGAGCAAGGCTGTTTGAAGGGAAGGCCTTGGGCATGAGCCATCGTCTGCCACTTGAGGTGTGCAGAGTTCTCTACCTGGAGAGGCAAAACCGCTCTCCATCAGGACGTGTCACCTTACCCCTGCAGAGTCATCTCCCAGAGGAGTCTCACATAAAACTGCTTTTGTATTTGTTGGTAAACTCTTGAGATCAAGCCTGGCTGGCTGGCTTGATTGATTGGAGTGGGAGAGGGTTTGACACCTACTCTGAGAGATTTCTTTTAAGATACAGTGCCAAGACGAGCTTCGTTTGTTCAGTAAGCATTGCCCATCCACCAGTCAGAGCCATGCGGTATATTATATTCCCTTTTTGCCTTTTCTGCTAGGAAACTCAGAGCCAAGTTGGGTGCCCTTTTAGTAGCTTCATAATTACTCCATTTGTAAGTTTCTCTTTTTCAAGGGCCTGACTTTTTATTTCTCTTACACTAACCATGGCATGGCTAGGCCCTTCGGTGGGAAAGAAGTGAGAGCACACATAACAAGTTTTTGTAAAACATGCCATGGAAGGCAGAACTCAGAGGTAGTGACCATACTTTCCGGTCTACAGCTCTTGTCCCACAGTGCCTTGAGGAAGCAGCTGAGGGTGATGGGAGGAAGGGAGCTGGAAGGCAGAGAAAGGCAGAGCTGGGTCTTAGTTGTTGCAGAGAATAGAAAGTACATGGCTGGGGCACCGAGCTCTGGCTCAGTCCACTTCTAGAAGCAAGGCAGCTTATCCAAACAGCACTCTCTGAAGTGGCAGCCTGTAGACTTTGCCACTGGCCTGATCACTTTGCTCCCTCAAACGAGCATCTTCCTAATGACGTGTCAGGGTCCTTGTGTGCAGTGTTTTCCACAACACTGTCTGGTGCGTGTCTGTGAGTGGCAGTAGCAGTATTTGGATAAGGGCTCTGATCTGCTTGGGAGGGCCTCTTAGACTAGGACCCCAAAGCCTTCTTTGATTCTTCGATTCCTTTGAAGCCCTCACTTCCCCAGAGCATGGTCCTAGCACCATGCTACACAGTGGGTGGTCTGCC
Source organism: Otolemur garnettii (assembly GCF_000181295.1). Taxonomy (NCBI): domain Eukaryota; kingdom Metazoa; phylum Chordata; class Mammalia; order Primates; family Galagidae; genus Otolemur; species Otolemur garnettii. Next base: position 19,587,058 of record NW_003852406.1, read on the forward strand.
GGCCTTTCTTTTGAATGGTGCTCTGTGTCATTGTTCCTGGAAGCTTCTCTCTTTCTCTTCTGCCTGGACTAAGCCCAGGTAATGCTGGACAGGGCTTTATGGCTTCAGGGTAAAGACTCTATTTTCCTACACGCTGCTGAGTTAAGCCAGGGCCAGTCCAGATCAGCTAAAGCTGCCTCTTTAGGCTAATCTATGCCAGAGCACAGCATAGATGGTCAGCTTGAGATGTCTTCTGGTGCATGGCAGTCATTATACAGCCAGGAAACTGAGGCCACAGAAAGAGGTCATACAGCAAGGGTCACACTGCAAGGTCAGCAGAGCCTGCACCAGCAGCCCTGATACTCTGCCTGTCCACTCTGAATGCTTAGATTGCACTTGGATTTCTTATTGGGGTTTTTTTTTCCCCTAAGTTTCTAAAAGTAGCATAGCTCAGATTTTAGTGACCACATTGTTTAGAATATAGCTTATCTCAGTGGAATGTTGAAGCATCGAGCAAAGCCGAAGCCGGACGTGGCTGACGTGGCTCAGCCCAACCTCAGGGCCAGGGCATAGGCCACAGTGGCCTCCGCCCCCGTCAACCCTCCTTTCTCCATTAGGAAGCTTAGATCCCTGTCTTCGTCCTCACCTTCCCTGCTCTACCCTGGGAAGAAAGGAAAAGGGCTACTTAGGAGGCTGAGGCAAGAAAGTTGTTTAAGCCCAAGAGTTTGAAGTTGCTATGAGCTGTGACACCATGGCACCTACTGAGGCTTTTGTCTCTTTTCTAAAGGGGGCTTTGTCTCTCTTGAGATGGAGGTTGAGATAGGACATAGGCTGTGCTCAGGTTTTTGGAATCAGGGTTGTAGTAGCTGTTAACACCACGTAGTGTGGCCCTGCACTCCTGGGAGCTATCTCAGTCCAGCCAGTGCTGGCTATAAAGAGAATTCCCTGCTCAGGCGGCTGAGGAGGGGGACGTGGAAGTGGGAGCTCAGAGACTTTAGCTGGGTTGCAGGTAGTCTGCCCTAAGCCGAGATTGCCCTCCAGTCTGTCTGGAGGACACCTTTAAAGCTAGTACTCCATGACCTGGTCATACATCTGGAGCAATAGTTTTCAATTAGCAGCAGTCCCCCACACCCCCAGAAGACATCTGGTGATGTTCAGAGTCATTTTTTGTTGCTTCAACTTGAGAGGGCAAGGTGGTTGTACCCAACTGGCACCTGGTGGGTACAGGCCATGCTGCTAACATCTGGCAACATGACACTGGCGTTTCATGGATAGAGGCCAAGATGCTACTTAACATTCTATAGGACCTCCCTCCCCCAAAGAATGCTCTGGCCCAAAGTATCAGTATGCCAAGGTTGGGAAACCTGACCTAGGGTGTCCTGACTCTCTTTGAGTTGGGCACAGGGATGTCGCCAGTCTGCATCTCCTCTGTGGTAGCAGTATCCTACTCACTGTGGGTTTTTGTTGTTGTTGTTGTTGTTGTTTTGTTTTTGAGACGGAGTCTCAGTATGTTGCCCTCAGTAGAGTGCCATGGCGTCACAGCTCATAGCAACCTAAACTCTTGGGTTTAAATAATTTTCTTGCCTTGGCCTCCCAAGTAGCTGGGACTACAGGCACCTGCCACAACACCCAGCTATTTATTTATTTTTTTTGTTATTGTTGTCACTGTTGTTTTTAGCAAACCCTGGCCAGATTCGAACCCACCAGCCCTGGTGCATGTGGCTGGTACCTTAAACACTGAGCTATGGGTGCCGACCCTCTTTTCACTCTTAGAAGGGAATTATGCACCTGAGCGCTCCAAGGAGATCAGGCCCACTCTGTCCTTTGGTGATGGGGGCACTGAGGCCCTTCCCTGTGGGCAGAACAGCTTCTGACTTGTCTCTCTTGAACTTTACGTACCTTCAAAAGTATGGTGAACATAGGCCCCTGGGAGTTCTTGCTCCTAGAAGTTACCTGGCACTCAGAGAGCAGGGTTCTTGGGCCAGTGCTGAGACTTGGGAACAACAAGTCATTCTTGTTCCCCTCTCATTAGAGCCCCATGCTGAGGGCTAAAGTGAAGGAGGGTAGATGTCAGCCTGGGCCCTGGGACTTCATGGTCCAGTTAGACAGTCAGGACACTCAGAGATAGCAGCTCACAGAGAGATACACTGAAGTTACCAGATGTCTCCAAGAGTATTTAAGAAGGAGCCAGAGTAACCCAGGATAAAGGTTTGAGGTGAAAGAGTCAGAATGAGCAGAAGACTCCCTTATTGTTCAGGAAAGGGGTGGGATTTAAGTAGATAGCAAACTAGGCATGGTGGGCTTGGTCAGCACTGGGCAGCCAGGGTCAGGAGGTTGTGGCATTGATGTGCATAGGGATTCTAAGGGCTTGGCAGAGGGCTGAGAGGATGAGCCTGAGAGATGCTTCAGAGGCAGGCAGGGCACCAAGCAGGGGGAGGGCAGGGCACCAGGGCAGGTAAGTGTGTCTTAGGAAGCAGAAGTGAAAGGCTATGATCACATGATGAGAAGCCACTATTTACTCTCCTAAGAGAAAGAACCAGTCCCTGATAGGAGGGTAGTTTGGCTTTGAGTGGCCCCCAGTTGAGACCTTATAGAAGGACAGCTGGGCCAAAGTCAGAATTTCTTTTAGCTGAGTCTGTGTGTTAACCACCTCAGCACTGGTGTCAGGGAAGTGTGGAAAACAGTTTCTGTGATAAGAGATGTGGCTTGGGGTCAGGCTGCAGATGTGGCCTAGTATATGTGCTTCATAGTCCCCGGGGCACCGTGCAGCCCCTGAGGCAGCTACAGCCTTTCATCTTACGGGGAGCAGCTCTCAACAGGCTGGAGTTTGCCAAGGTCATGCAGTGCCTAAAACTGAAGACCCCTTTGGGGACAGAGATTAGTGTGGGCTACTTACTTTGGGGACAGAGGTTAGTGTGGGTCACTCTGGGGGCCTCGGTAGAGAGGCTGGGAGGGAAGCGTGTGGGGTGTGGCTGCCCAGGGAACAGCAGCAACACCCAGGGGCTCTCTCCAAGTTTGGCCCTGCCCCACCTTGAAGACTTAAGTCCAGTGAAGGCCAGGAGGGGCTGGGCCTCTTTGTGCTACAAACAAATGAATTCAATGGCTCTTTACATACATGGAGTGGCAGGGCTTCTGGAATGCTCTTCCAGACTCCTGAGGATCCAGGATTGCAAAGTTTTATACAATAGAGATTATTAAGACCCACTGAGAGTGGGGAAACAGTTTTTTAGAGTGTGCAGGGGACGTGCATTGGGGAGCGTGGGACCTGGGAGGACCTACTGACCTGGTAGCCCACCCTGTCTGCAGACCTGCAGCCTGTCACCTACTGCGAGCCGGCCTTCTGGTGCTCCATCTCCTACTATGAGCTGAACCAGCGCGTCGGAGAGACATTCCATGCATCGCAGCCATCTATGACAGTGGACGGCTTCACTGACCCCTCTAACTCGGAGCGCTTCTGCCTGGGCCTGCTCTCTAACGTCAACAGGAATGCAGCAGTGGAGCTCACTCGGAGGCATATCGGTAAGGGGTGGACATCTCCCCTCCCTTCTGCTCCTACCTAGCCCCAACGCAGCCTCTGCTTGGAACCCAACCCCAGTCCTTAGCTGTGCTGTGCCTTTTGCAGGAATGGGGTGGGGACTCAATACCTCCAGCCTGGCCCCCTGAGTAAGGGCCAGACGATGGAGTTCAGATTGCTGGATCCTTCCTACTCAAAGGGACAAGAGAGGGAAGTCTATGAGAAAGGCAACATACAGATTCTCATACTAAATATACCCTTCAAGTACAGACAAGTTGCTACGTAGGTAATCATCTTCTGTTGTTGTCATATATGACTATTCTAGACAATTTAGAAAAGGTAGAAAGACAAGAAGTACCCACTACCCACTCACCACCACAATTAACATCCTGCCTTCTAGCTCCCAGATCACAGGTAAAAGATGGGGTTAGTTTAGGGTGGAAGAAGCTGTGTTACATGTCACATGGTTCGCTTATAAAGTTATCATATTCAGACATCATCCCGGCATCTGGGAGCCCAAAAGGTTGGCCAAGGGAGTTGGGAGCTGGTAGGACAGCAAAGTAGGGGTCCAGTCCCACATGAACTAGAGTCACTCTGTATGTCTGGTTGTTTATTTTCTGGGGTTCTCGTGAAAGATTTCATTTGAAGAGGGAATTGATTCTATAGTAAGAGAAGAAAAGTTTGGACACCATCAATCCAAGGTGGTGTGCTCATTTTCCAGGGAATGACCTGATGCCTGGGGAGGTAGGAAATAGCTCTAGTCAATGACAAAATGGCTGTCACTGCCAAACCCCCATCCTTCCTGGTTTCTTTTTCTTTAAAAAAGATACTAGATACTAATTCTGGGTGGCATACACAAGTTTTACTTATTTTTTTATCCTTTTATGTATTTTATTTATTTATTTGGTACAATTTGTTTTGAGATGGGGGTTTCACTATGTTGCCCTGTCTGATCTTGAACTTGGGCTGAAGCTATCCTCTGGCATCAGCCTCCTGAGTATCGGAACTGTGCGCATAGTCGACTGAGCCCAATAATTCTTTTAAAATGACTGAAATGAAACAAACATTTTTGGTCTGGGTCTTCCCACCCTCATTTCTGCCTCCTGAGACTTTGAGTCCCTGGCACCTGCACATCTTGTGGCACCAAGTCCTGTAGGACCAAAAGCAGAAGAAACAGGGAGAGGTTGAGGGGTGGGATAATAGTAGGAATGGGGACAGAGCAGAGGACATGAAGTGGTGCACGGGCTGGTCAGCTCTTTTCCATCCCACTTGACCTGCAAAATCCAGCTTTTTCCTGGCCCTCGGGGCTCGGCCTGGCGAACAACAGAACAGAGGCTTTCCCAGGCAGGAGGAGGGACCATCCCTGGCTGAGCAGAGCTCATTGTCAGAGTGTTTACGTAACTTTGAGCTGCAGAGCCAATTTAAAAATAATTTCTGTCCATCTGGAGTGGATTTAAGAGATGAAAGAAAAGTAAATGAGGTAAACCTGTGGAATGTTTTAGAAAAATACACTGAGGGAGGAAAAATGGTATAGGAGGTAGCACTGGGCCATCCTTGCCGTGGCTCTTGGGGTGTCTGTTGCCTCGGAGGGAGCCCCACAGGTTTACTGAGAGAATCTTTGAATCTCACAGCGGGAAGGGACAGAGAGTAGTGGTGGTGGCAGCAGCAGCTGACACTCATGGGGCGTTTATTCCATGTCCCACAGAAACCCCATGAGGGTAGGTGTCATCATCATCCCGTTTTATAGAAACTGAGGCTCAGTGGTTGAGTAAACTGACAGAAGCCCATGGCTGGTCAGGCAGAGACTGTCACAGACTTACCCCGTGCTCTTTTCTCTTATCATCTGCCACCGTTAGCCTTAAGAATCCAGCGTTGCCCATGATTTCCCCTATTTGGGTTTTAGGCTTGGGTCCTGTTTGCCCAGGGAGCTGGCAGAGAACCAGTCACTGGGAGCCTCCCCTGCCTCTCTGCCTCCTTCTGCCACAGTGCCCTTGGCCACTGTGCGTGGGCAAGGGCGCCCTGAGCCCTGCTAACCGAATCTCTCTAGGGAGAGGCGTGCGGCTCTACTACATTGGCGGGGAGGTCTTCGCAGAATGCCTCAGCGACAGCGCTATTTTTGTCCAGTCTCCCAACTGCAACCAGCGCTATGGCTGGCACCCAGCCACCGTCTGCAAGATCCCACCAGGTAAGCGGCACCCATCCTTGCCCTGAAGTCCTTTCCCAGAACACACGCCTGGGTCACTGGGCTGACATCATCTTTCTTAACTTGTCTTTCACTGGTGTTTGCAGTGCCAACCTGGAGGTGATCTGATTGGGCTTCTCTGCGTGCAGACATCTTACTGTGCTTCCCTAAACCTCCGGGAAGCAAATGTAGCATCTGATGGATTTGCCTTTAACATGCGGGTGCTGCCTGTCTCCTGTATGCACAGATAGGCAGTGTGGCTTCCTCCCTTTACCCGTTTCTTGCACAGATGTACATACATGTAGGGCATAGTGCCAGGTGGGCAAATAGAGAAGTGGATGGAGCCCTGCTCTGTCCCCATAGACCTTATAGACCTATGGAGTATATAGAACAGGGACAGATGATTTTAATACAGGGGGAGAGGTGCCAAGCACCAGGTGAGCAGAGCAGAAAGCACATTTAACTGTCGGGGTAGATCAGGTCAGTCTTCATGGAGGAGAAGGCGTTCAGGCCCTGCAGGATCGGTAGGCACGGGAAGATGGAGGGGATAGTCCAAAGGCCCCAAGGCAATGGTGGGCACGGCATGTCCAGGCAACACTGTGGCTGGAGGAGGCCATGTGTAAGGCAGTCAGGGTAAGCATTTATTTATTTATTTTGAGACAGTCTCACTATGTCACCCTCAGTAGAGTGCTATGACATCACAGCTCACAGCAACCTCAAACTCTTGGGCTTAAGCGATTCTCTTGCCTCAGCCTCCCAAGTAGCTGGGACTACAGGCGCCTACCACAATGCCCTGCTATTTTTTTGTTGCAGTCATCGTTGTGTAGCAGGCCCAGGCTGGATACGAACCTGCCAGCCTCGGTGTATGTGGCCAGCACTCTAACCACTGAGCTACAGGTGCCAAGCCAGGGCAAGCATTTAAAAAACACAGTGGCTCCAGGCCATGGAAGGACAGGAGAAAGTTGAGGGTTTATTGTGGGGAATTGTTGAGGGTGAGAGCAGGGCTCACGAATTCCACTTGTGCCCCCAAGAAGCTATACCCCAGAGGGTGGTTTTGATAGGACCATTGCTGGAGAGCAACTTCAGGCAGGAGGCTGACCTGATCTAAGGCCTCTTTCCTTAGGAAAGCTGGGCAGAAAGCCCCAACCAGAGCCCACTTCTTCAGGCATGCAGCCTGCAAAATGTGGCCTGGGTCAGGCCACTGCCCGTGCACATGTATCTTCCCTGCCCACTGAGTAGCAGATGACAGTGCTGGGCGAGCCATGGACAAGGAAGACTTCAGAATGAGTGTCTGAAATGGTAACAGTGCTTCATGTTGCCAGTGCACCTTGTGGTCGCCTTTCCTGAGTACATTGGTATCTTTGATCTCACTTGTCCTCTTCAGTTATTCTGGCTCTGCAAGTAGGAGACACATTGAGGAGAGCTCAGGGAGTTTAAGCCCCGTGCCTACGGACACATAGGTAGCAAGTGGTGGAGCCAGGATGGAGGCCAGGACTGGCTGACGCCGGAGTCTTGCTCTCTCTGCCTCTTGGCTCTGCTGGGGGCTCCTGCCCAGTGTCAGGCCTGTTCCACCACACTTGCCCTTGGAGAAAATGAGAAGAGGAAGCTCAGTTGCATTCCTGGCATTCTGCTTCCTCCCTTCCCCCATCCTCTTCATGAGGGCTGAGTTGGCCCTGGTGTTTGTCAGCTCACAGGAAGTCAGACCTGTGAGGACCCCTGAGGCAGGTGCCTCCTTTTACAGAGGAGACAGGGTCACAAAGAGAAAGTTATCAACTCAGAGTCACACAGCAAGATTAGGGGCCCGGTGCTGGCCCATTCAGGAGAGTCACCTCAGCTCACCTTTGGTTATTTCCGGCATGTGCTTTTGTCTTTATTTTTCTGGCTGACACATTCCTGGCACTCAGGCAGTAGGACTTCAAACAGGAGGTTTATTTTAAACTTTATTTGTGCCTGTCTTTAGTTTTACTGTCTGGACAATTAGACACACACCTTCACTTTGCTGTGAATGTCACCTCAACCCAGCCTTGTGCCCAGAGGCCAAAATGTAGCCCAGATCTCTCACGCCCTCCTAGCCTAGGAACTGTGTCCCCAACCCTCTGCCAAGCCGCCAGTTGGAATGGCAGGCCCACTAGCCTTACAGCAAGCTTATCTCTGCTGGCCCCCTCTGCTGTGGGACAGCCAGCATTCCTGTTCCCAGGTGGTCAGCCAGTCCCACACAGCATAGACACTCTGGCTAAGGTCCCTTCCCTGTCTGTCCCTGGCCCTATTGCCCAGGCAGAGGCCCACCTCTCCACACCATCTCCCTGTTCACAAAAGCCTGCTTTGTAGACTTCCCACAGCTCTGGAAGCTGGAGCTTACAGGACAGCCTTGATTTCCCCTCTAACTTTGGTCAGCCTTGTTTCCCAGTGGGGTGGTGGCAAATTCAAAGATTCAAATGCAGCGTGTGAGTCTGCCTGTTGCTCATGCTCTCTGAGCGTGGAGTGCATCACACAGCAGTGTGTCACTGGGGCCGTGGTAATGAGGCCATCCTGGGGGGCCCAGGATAAGGAGAGGAGCCACCAGCTTGTGCACTCTTCCACCCCTGGGGCACTGTTTGTGTGTGTTTGGCAGGTTGCAACCTGAAGATCTTCAACAACCAGGAGTTCGCTGCCCTCCTGGCCCAGTCTGTCAACCAGGGCTTTGAGGCCGTCTACCAGCTGACCCGGATGTGCACCATCCGCATGAGCTTCGTCAAAGGCTGGGGCGCGGAGTACAGGTCAGTGTTGCACTCTGCACTGCACGGGGATCTGGCTGGGAACCACTCAGCACTGCAGGGTGGGTCCTCAGGGATGAGCAAGGCCAGCCCGCTTGTCCAGGGGCAGAGAGAGGCAGAGCCCGGCAGGCGGCAGGGGGCCGACCCAGTCCTGGAAGATGAGGCAGAGCAGAATAGTGCTCGCTGGGTAGGAACAGTTTCTCAGGCACAGTGAACACATACATCCCGTTTCATCCTCACCTGTCCCTGGGTAGGAAGCATGGCATCCTCCCCACTGTACAGATGAGGGAACTGAGGTCTGGGGAGGGGAAAGGGACTTGCCTAAAGTCTCATCATGAGTGACAAAGCTGAGCCTAGAACTGTGCCCCTCTTCTTTACCATCCTTCATTTTGGGCAGATGGTTTTAGAATGACCCTCTTCAGGAAGTTGAGTCTTCACCTCTCTGTTCCCACCCTTTTCCGTGGCTCCATCTCTGACTCAGGGTCACTGGTGACCCTGAGGAGCTAGGAAATTAAAACACAATCAGGGAGGGGAGGAGGAGACTTGGGGAGTGATGAAGGAGTAAAAGTTTTCTTGCTCAGAAAAGAAGTTTATTACGTTTTTGGAATTCTAGGTACTGGTTGACACATGGCACTTATAACACTGAGTCCACTGAGTCTGCTGGGTTGAGTCTCAGGCAGTGCTGGTTTGGGTTTAGAGTCTCCAGTCCCTTCTTTCCTTTTCACACATGGATGGGGGTTTCCTAAGAGGCAGGGGCTGTGCACCCTTCCTTCTGTCCCCCACCCCCGCCAACCCCCAGCTCCTGTGGCAGACGCCGAGGTGCCCACATGTCAGCTGGAGCCAGCGCCTTGCAAGTTACTCTACCCTTCTCTTCATTTTTCCAGATGTTTGGAATTCATTTTGTTTTGCAGTCATTCTGCACCCGGGCCAAACCCATTTCAGTGTTGGCTCTGGGCCACCGTTTATAATGAAATCCAGATGAGCATGACTTATGGAAAGTCAGATTCTCATTAAAGGATTTTGCTCTGTAAAGTCCTCCTCTCCCATTTACCGTATTTCAGCTGCTGTTCTTCCATGTCTGCCCCCCGGTGTCAGGAGACGTAGCACCTGGGTCTCTGGGGTCTTTCTGGAATCCAGAACTGACCACTTGAGCAATCAAAGTGGTCAGACCTCAAGAGAACTTGAGGCCATGTTATGACGGCCTTAAGAAATTAGCCCAGGCCCAAAGGTCCAGCCGGAGAGACATTTTAGCCAACCTTTTAGCCCTGGCTTAGATCATTTAGGGAATAAGAGCGAAAGGTTAGAAAATTAATACTTTTTAGTGGGGAGAGGAAGTATTTAAAGATGGACCCCAATGGAAAAGAGCAAGGAGAAGTCCATTTGTGGACTGTGGTCTGGAGGGATATGCTCAGATATGGTCCATCAGGCAGACACCCCAGAGCTGAGACAGTGAGCCCATTTCAGAAGCTCCCTGCAACTCAAAGAGTAGGCCAAGCAGGGAGGGTGGTGCCCCAGGACGGCAGACCTGGACCTGGTGTGGCATTGCGGCCTCCAGCTCCAAGTGCTGGGAAGCAGCTCCTTGGTGGCAGAAGGCTTTCCCTGGGGACAGTGTATCACCGTGCAGGGTATATTGCCAGCAAACCCAGTCCTGTGTGGCCCACCGCGTCACTGCTGCCTGGCAGCATGCACGGCAGCCTAGTGGTGGGTATAGCCCCTTCCCAGAATAGTCTTGCCCTCCTTCTGCCTCTTGGGCCAAGGAGACTAAGGTTTCAGTTCTCCCTCTGTGAGGTGGCCGAAAGCAAGGCCCAGGGCCCATGACTCTCACCTCCAGCTGGCACCAGTGACTCCGGCCTCAGCAGATAGCCTCTGCTCAGCAGAGGCCTTTGGGAGCCCGCCTGCGAGCTGCGTCATCAACTAGCCTGAAATTAGACAAAGCGCTTTGGGGAAAAGAAACGTGTGGTGTGCCTTGGTTTTTTCCAGTAATTGTTCCATGGCTCGCTCTGCTTGTAAGATTTTCCAAAATAAGGCCGTAGATGGGAATTATATCAGCACATTGGGAACTGAAGGCATGTGGACTCTGTCGGCACTTTGTAAAAAACACGCCTCAATCAGACAGACATACGTCATTGCAGCCTGCTGGGCTGGATCTGGAAATGGGGGAACTTACAGGTGCCCATTTGGTACAAATGGGAGCCAGGGAGACCTTTGTTCAGGCTGGAGGTCCTCCACTAGGGGGCTTGTCACTGTAATTGTGTGCCTTTGGGGTACCCTGGATTGACTTTTTATGTGTTTAACTCTTTAAGGTCCACTTCTTCCCCCTCGAGAACTTGATTTTACTCCAAGCCCTCCCTCCTTAGAGGAGTTTGGCTTGGTAGTTTCATCAAGTTATTGGCACCTCTTCTAGGGCATTGTCTAACAAGGTAGCATGTATCTCTGACTTTGGGAGAAAGACTGTCATCAAAGCAGAAAAAGGTGTTCTGATTTGTGTGCCCTTCTGAACATTTTTCAAGTCTCCTACTCTCCCCCTTTCCCTGTTTCTTGCAGGAGACAGACAGTGACCAGCACCCCCTGCTGGATTGAGCTGCACCTGAACGGACCTTTGCAGTGGCTTGACAAGGTCCTTACCCAGATGGGCTCCCCAAGCATCCGCTGTTCTAGCGTGTCTTAGAGACATCTGGTGTGAAGGGGGAGGGTGGGGAGGGCGGGCTTGGGGAAAATGGCCATGTGGCAAGTGGAGAAAATTGGAACTCTATTCAACCCATTGTTGTCAAGGAAGAAGGTTTTCTCCCTGAACTAAAGTGGCACCAACCTGTTTTCCAAAACACAAAAGCAAACCCGGAGGTGGATTTTATGAACAGCTGTGTCTGCTGAACATACTTGCCTTTTGGCGCCAGCTTGAAGGGCAAGAAGTGGCTTCTGCTCTGGTGGCTTGAGTGAACAGAACAGGTAGTGTTTCTGCCCCTCCCTCAGCCTCCTTCTTTTTTTAATGATAGCTGTCTGGGATGTCACAGTCCAACTGGAAATGCCCTTCTGTCCAGGACTGGATTGTAGAGTTCACCTTGGAAGGGTGTTCTTGGTAGGAAAAGCCTGCAGGGTCATGAACAGGCCTCATGCCCAGCTCTCAGCACTTCTGACAAAGCTTCAAGTGAGCACTCCTGACCAAGCCTCACCACTCCAGCAGACCCCTAAGCCTCAGGAGCCAGAGGGACTTGGGATAGGGAGGAGGCTTGTCAGTCTCCCTCCTCTCTGGGAACATACTGATTGTCACATATTCAGCAGAACATGTGCACCGGACAGTGGGAATTGGTGAGAGCCACCTCTTCTTTAAAAACTTTAACATGTCCTTTTTCACTTTGAAAAGTTGGAAGGATCTGCTGAGGCTCAGTGCGATGCAGTGTATAGTTTCCATTATCACATTAATCTCAAAGAGATTTGAATGATGGTAAGTGTTCACAGGAAGCAGGAGGCCGTGGTCTCAGTATGGTGTTTTAGGCTGAGGCCACACCATCCTGAGGGCGTCCCTGGTCATCTGTAAGAGCTCACTCCAGATTCTGATGCATATGGCTATATGGTTTATGTCGTCAGTTGCGGTAATTAAATCAACTTTATCATATGTTCTTTTAAATGTTTGTTTTATATTTAAAAAAAAAATCCTGGGTTGGCACTTTGGGAAACCAGAGCAAGTCCCAGCAACTACGTCTCTCCCTTCTCTTTCCCAAGGGGAAGCTTTTCCAGGTTTTTGTTGAGGAGACACCTGCCAGCACTTATGGAAGCTGAAATTTACAGAAGCAAATTCACCAGAAGGGAAAAATCTCAGGCCAACATAGGCAAATGAAAAGGGCTATTAAAATTTTTTTACACCTTTGAAAATTGCAGGCTTGGTGCTAAGAGTTCTGTCATCTTTCCCCTGGGATATGAGATTATCTAGCTCACAGTAGAGGAGCATCAGTGGCAACTACAACAGTTATATTGTGTAGTAAGTACTGCTCCCAGTGGCAATTAGAGAGAAAACTAGTATAAATTATTGCAACTGGAAAAAAGAAAAAAGAGCCTTCGTCTTTACTGGCCTTTTGCAGAATACAGCAGACAGAATTGCCACTTTCAATTGGTACTTTATTCTTTGCTGCTGTTTTGGTATGAAATGACTCGTCCCACATTTTTGCATGGATTTATATCAGGAAAAATGAAAGGATTTCCTATGGAAGTCCTGTCTTATTCCAAGTGAAAGGAAGAAAGTGTATACTTTGGGCAGATTATTAATCTCAAATGTGATGAAATTTCTGATGCTGTAGGAAGATGTAGGGGCTTCTTGGTACTTCTTCTGCAGGAGCCTGTGCCTCTAAAGCTGTAGCCTTGAGGTTTCCAGGTAGGGGAGCTGCTCCCTGAGTCTCCTGAGGACACAGGAAGAGAACAGAGGAGTACCTCGCCAGATGTGTGTGAGTCTTGCCGCGGGAATATTGACACAGAACCCAAAGAAAACATGAAACCCCTTACTTCCTCTGAGAGAGCCAAGGTTTGTGGGTCTGAAGTACGTGCTTAGCATGAAATGATCTGTGGGCTGCTTCTTACAAACACAGGAAGACCCCCGAACCTGTGTGTGCATTATGCTCCCAGTCAGCTCCGAGACCCAGGGCACAAATATTCTGTTTTGACTTCTTTGGGAATAATCCCGGTCCCTCTCCTAAAACCCTTGAACAGCAGTCTGAGGGCCTGCTTTCTACACCTGCTACACTGACCATCCCAGGAGGCACATAGCTATCCCCCAGGTGCTTGGGAACTAGCTTCAGGTGCAGCCCAGTTCTGATAATCCTGTCATCTGTGGAAGGCCTATCTCATTCCAGGTGAAGGGAAGACAATGTATACTTTGAACAAGTTACACACCTCAAATGTGATGAAAATTACACATTTGGATGGTGTCTTAGAACATTCAGTGCTTGGACCAGAAGGCTGCTTCTAGGAGTGAGAAGTGTCAGTTTTGTATTCTTCTAAAGGCTACTACTTCCTTGGCCCTTTCTTTATAGACTACCAGAGGAGGACATGTGAGGAGATTGTAGGCAAGCCTATCTTTGACATCACTGAAAACAAATTTGGCCATACTTAGGAGGCTGGGAAGTGGTGCCATTCCCATCATAGATGCTGCGTAGGTGGTGCTTTGGGCATAGTGTCCTTCCTTTAAGTCACAAAACTAGTTTTCTTAGGTTTAAAATCCTATGGTATGAATGACATTTGTACATTAAAAAACTTTTTTACAGGAAAGTTGAAAGGGGCAAGAGGAAACCAGGGCTGTTTCTTAGGAGCTGTGAGTGGCTGCCAGATAGCAGTTCCAAGTATAGCTCATCTAGGCAACAAGACCACGTGTGTTGTCCTCCCACCCCCGCCCTGGGGTCTGCCATGACATCACCATTACCTTATGGCTTGTGCTGACACTGACCGAGTGTAGTAGCATCAGGGCATAGATCCTTGTCTTTCGCACCTCCCAAGGAGCCAACTTTTGTTTCCCTTCCACCACCACCCCCAGCCCTCTTCTTCCCAACTTTATTTAGTAACTTAGAGCCTTCCAGCACATACGTATGCAGCTACCCAGTGGGTTTGGATTACAGGCCTGTGCTGGAACATCATCGCAGTTGGCCACCTCCCTGGCAGGCTGTAGGTCTGACATTTTGAGACAAGCCCGAAGTCAGGAGCAGGGACTTTGACTCTTAGGAAGAACACACATGAGGGCAAGGCTGCGGGCAGACTTTCCGTTGTCCTTATGTTGTCTGTTGTATTTTTTTATTGACTGTGGTGATTACTTTTTTTAAATCATTGTTAATGTATTGAAATGAGCTGTAGCACATACCATGTGCTGAGTTTATTTTGTTTTTCTCCATTTTTCCTTGGTTTCTTAGAGTTTGGACAGACTCCAGGCTAAATGCTTTTACTCAAACCACAGGTTTTCTTTAAGCAGTACGTGCCTGTCACGCATGTATGTGAGTAGTCTGGGGAGAAGGCAAGTATCTGATTTCATTCTTAGCTCCGAGCTGCCACCTCTGAAGCTCCATGATGGGCTCTAGCAGGGCCGGAGCTCACAGTAGACCATGGAGGGAGAGGAATCTGCAGGCTGTTCAAGGATCTGTTTACCAAGGGGGCTACACAAAGAGCACAGGTCTAGCTCTGGACCCTGTTTCTGTGTAACTTGGCTAGAGATGGGAGTTTTGCCAAAATGTATCCATGTTTCCATTTTACCAGAAAACCTCAACACAGCTAAGCTGTATCATTTTTCTTTGCCTGACAAATGTTCCCTGTAGCACCCCTTCAAGTAATAGTCTTCACGGTGGGCATCACCCTTTTAAGGAGCATCAGCTGCTTCTCAAGGTGGGTGGGTAAGGAAAGTATAAAAATGTCCTCCAGAGGAAAGGGGTCGACACTGAAGATGAAGCATCTGTGATGGGAGTTTCCAGTCAGTGAGACAGTGACTTGCTATACAGGCAACTTTTCAGAAACGCAGCTATCTCATAAAAGAAACTTGCCTCTCATATAAACTGGATCTAGAAATTCTCAGTGATTCTATAATGGATTTTCTTTTTTTTATTAATGCAGAAATAATGTATACTCTAGTATTCTGGTGTTTTTATATTTATGTAATAATTTCTTAAAACCATTCAACAGATAACTATTTAATTTTTTAAAGAAAGTTGGAAAGGTCTCTCCTCCCAAGGACAGTGGCTAGAAGAGTTGGGGCACAGCCAGTTCTGAACGTTGGTGGAGAGGGTAGTGACTTTTTGGCTCAGCATCCAGAAACTCCAAACCAGGCTGGCTACTTGGGTGGCAGCGTGTAAAAACAGGCAGTTCTGAGTCAAATCTAGGCCCTTCTACAGAGGTTCTCTGAACCAAGCCCCTGTCCCTTCCAAGGGGCAGACACTTTACACAGAGAGATGGAGCCATCTCTAGTCAAGAAGCCTTCACTCACCTGTACTGCTGCTGCAGCAACTCAGCTGTTCCGGACTCTTGTTTTGGTGTGTGGGGGGTGGAGGACAGAACATGGAGGATGTTGATTACCTTCATTGTTCAGCCAGCGTGACCTTTTAATATCTTTGTAAAAAGCATGTATGTATTTATAGTGTTTTAGACTTTTCTAACTTTTATATTTTAAAAGCAGAGTACCTGTTTGTTTAAGCATTGTACATCTATCTTTAAAGATCTGTGTCCTCTCTCTTGTAAGTGGCCTTCTAATAAACTTTTCACGGAAAAGCTCCTGTCCCAGAAGCTGTGATTCTTGCTGCTGACTCTGGGTGGAGGGAAGATTTAAAGGGGAGCCCGGTGGGGTCTCAGGGCTTCAGCGTTCTGGAGAACCAGGGGACTCTTGTCTACAAGCCCAGGTGTACTTTGATAACATGCCAGGCCACTCTGCCACTCCTCCTGTAATACCCGCTGCCCTCACCAAGGGCAACATGCAGTGCTAGCCAGTCTAGCAGAGACAGGAGCACCTGGGCCATCTGTGCAGAGGTCAAACTTCCCAGTTGGTAGATGTCCCTGCTCCCCACATCTGGACACTGCAAAAGTCCCCATTGGTGCCATCTTGGCAGTGCCATTTTGCATTCATTCCTCCTGCAACCAAAAGCCTTTGGCAAATGATTGAATGCCACCACCCTAACTGGAGCCCTGCCACCCCTCTCCTAGCCTGCCTCTTCCATTCTATCACTGTGTCCTATGTGCTACCAGATCAGTCTTCCTATAGGTGTGGAGGTAGTTTTAGATTCACAAGTGACATGTTTTCCACTTCCCAGCTCAGATTGACTATTAGCTCCTGTGAAAATTAATTCTCAATTCAAACTCCCAAGGAAAAAGGGACTTTAAAATTGTTTACACTGACTTCATAAGATGTGGATAAAGAAACAAGGTGATTAAAAATGTAAGATGCCATTTAGTCTTTAAGAGTTTGAATAAAAAGAATTTGGGGGAGAATGACAAAATGGCAGCTATAATAATCCTTTAGCGTAGCCACTTCTACAGGAGTCTTCCTTCTAAGGACCTCACCAGAGTCCAAACCCCTCCCTTACCAGGAGGAGGCAGATTCCACAGTAAGGGCCGTTAGATTGGGCCTCCAGGAACTGCATCAGATTCTTGCCTTTTTGTTTTTTGGTTTTTTTGCAGTTTTTGGCCAGGGCTGGGTTTGAACCTGCCACCTCCGGCATATGGGGCCAGCGCCCTACTCCTTTGAGCCACAGGCACTGCCCAGATTCTTGCCTGTGATTATTCTTTGGTCAGGTCTTCCACCTCCCTGCCCCTGAAGGACTTTCCCCAAGGTTTTATGTTGTCTGTACTTCTCAACAGTAGACTCTCAAATTGGCCCCTTTGACCCAGTCTATGCCTTAAGCACCACAACTTCAAAGTCCAGCTACCTGTTAGACGTGATCCAAAACCTCACAGGCCCACCATACCTGAGCCAGCCCGTTCCCACCTCCCCAGTTTGTATCAGCAGCCTCTCCCCTCCCATTTCCCAAGTCATAAGCAGCTCATTCACTCTCCACCACGGCTGCCCTCCTTTGTGACAACGCTCCTTTTGGGAAGGTCCCGCTCCCTGAGCTTCCCAGTTCTCTTTGGCCCTCCACTATGATCTGCTCTTTTTCTTGGGCCTATACCTCTTCTCCCTACTTCCTTGTTAGTGCTCCCAGACCACTGTACATTCTCAACATTCCTCCCTACGTGATTTCAAGCCACATAAATGCTAATGGCTCCCAAATTAGTACTTATAGCCCAGACATCAATCCTGAGCTACAGACTCATGCCCAACAGCCTGCTGGCTACTGGCACCTGGAGGGTCCACAAATACCTCAAACTGACAATTTCAAAACCAGAATCCATTTCCCTAATAAGCCATCACCCTTTCCTCTGGTCTCCAGCTCCATTTCTGGCATGACCACTTACCTAAGCTACATCCACAGAAGTCACAGATGTCCACCACTCCCTCGTTCCCTACCTGCTAGCAGGCCTGTGTCTCCCATCTCTCTGCTCTAGTACATGCTTGCACTGCCCTGTACTGCAGGTCCCTAGCCCTGGGACAACTGCACTAGTGTCCTGATGGTTCTCCACCCTCCAGACTGCTTTCCTGTAAATGTGTCATTCACACTGTCCTAGTAACCTATCAGACCTTCACTGGTCACCCAGTCCACAGCATACACTCTGAGGTCTTTACTTCGGAATGCTTGTCCCCCGCCCCCCAACCCCGTCATTTGCCCCTTCTGCCTCCTGCCACTTCCTGCCACTCTGCAACGCAGTGATTCACAGTTCCTTGTGGATCACCCTTCTTGTGCTCTTCCCTCTGCTTATACATCAGCCTCTCTTCCCCAGCCTATAGCACCGCTCCTCACCTTAGGCACATACCGCCAGTTCCCCTGGATAACGCTCGGTAATGCTTTGTGACTCAGTTCAGGCATCTCCAGGAAGCCTTTCTTGAACATCTCTGTACAGGCTGCTCTGCCACGTGTTCTGTGAGTGGTTTTCCATTTTATGCTGGTATCCCTGGCTTCTTTTGGCCACTTTACTCTTGCTAAATAAGTGACTCGGTCATTGCCCATGTCTTGTAAATCCTACCTTAGCAGTTACCTTTGTATCCCTTCCCACTGTACTGTCCTGTAATAAATCCTTACACGTGATTGAAGGAATACCATCATTCTCAATTTCTCCATCCATGGCAAAAACCACCAAAGTGCTGTGTCTATTCTCAGCCTCAGCATCCTTCTCAACACAACTGCTAATATGGATGCCAAACTTTCCTGGATTGTAATTATGCTTAGATGCTTTCTCTGCTCAAAACCTTTGGCTCCTCAGTCACCTCCAGAGTCAGTATAGACTCCATACTACAGTATTTCAAGGCCCTCTCCAAAATCCACCCTTATCTACCACCATTTCTCTTAAGTAACTACCAGGTTTTTCTAGCTCTTATTCCTATGCCGCAACTTCCACTAAAAACTTTGCTGCCTCCACTTACCTATCTGCCCAAATTCTTTATCCTTGCTCAATTCAAGCACTACTTCCCTGAAGTCAGTGGTTCTCAAAGGTCCCAAACCTGCAGCATCTGTATTTCCTGGGGGATTAGAAATGCAAATTCTCATGCTTCACCCCAGACCTACTGGATCAGAAACTTGAGGGTGGACCTTCCAGGTGATTCTGGTATGATTTCAAGTTTGAGAATGACTGCTCTAAGATACACTTAAACTGTCTTCCTCTCACAGCAATTAAGACTGGTCAGAGCACTTTTCACATTCTGCCAGGCATTCTCTTTTATGATCTTGTCTTGCTCTCCCCTTCCTCCCACCTGAATTGGATTTTAAGCTTCTGGAAAAGATAAACTACGTTCTTACTCAAGTTGGTATCCTCCACTACACCTAGCTCAGAGTCTGGCAATCCAACAAACTTCACAGTCAATGTTAGCTAGCCCTTGAATCCTTGCATCTGCTCTCACCAGGGTAACGGAACTTAAGGCCATCTAACTTTGCCATTAACTTCCTGAGAATCTTCCTGGGGAGGCAGCACTGGTGCAGGCTGTCCTTGGACTTCAGATTAAAAGAGTGTTCTTTCTCCTAACTATACTGCTATTTCCAATAGAATTCCTACCCTAGGCTTTACTAAGCCCACATTATCATGGCCTTAAAACCCCCTGGGTAGAGGTAGTAACTGGTTCCTTCCTTCCTAGAAGAGAGACAGGGAGGCTTTCCTAGTCAGTAAAGTGGGCATGAGCAGTTAGTTATCAATGCCTCCCAGCTTTGCAGTTGTGGGGAGCATTTAGGCTTATCAACAGATATATAAAAAAGGGTTTAGAAGAAAAAAAATTTTTTCTCCCCAAACCTGTGTTCCAAAGATGCAGTAATAATCAATTTGTCCAGGTTTTGAATCAATATTTTTCTAAAATGAAACAAAGTAGAACTGTGAATCACTACAGTTGGAATGGGGCTCAGTAGTCCAATAGCTATTGTGCAATTGCTACGGCTTCTTTTGTTAATTCTTCAGTCTGCAGGTCAGAGGAAGAACTTAGAATGGAGCAAGATACATCCTCTGCTAGAACCTGACTCTGAATACAGACACCTATGTTAAGAGGAAGACTTGTGACGTTAAGGACAAGTGTAAACAATGCCAAAATACGAAACTTAGAAAATTTTGAAGACACTTTGTGTAAGAGCTTACCTGCCAAAGATATGCAAGGATGGTTCGCTAAACTCCAAGTGGAATCTGAGAAACTGAGAAATTCACCCTGTATAATTAGCATTCTACTTTTATGAGACATACAAATTATGGGAAAGTTGACAGGGTGTTATTTTCAAACTAACCTTATAGTGATACGGCACTAGGGTCAGTACACTTGACCAGAGTTTTTACCCTTTTTCCACTTATTAAAATTTGGCACGTAATGATATAATGCTGTAACTAAACTGCCCATTGTAAAATTTGGAGGGGACAGTGACGAGCAAGTCTAACTCTTACAGCATCCACTAAAACTGTCTCCATCAATCAAAATGTTCAATGAATCAGAGCCTCTGACCACACTGGACACATGTCAGCTAAATTTAGCTTTGCATCAGCAAACACTCAAGCTCAGAATAGTTTGCAGAGCTCTCATCTTACCCTTAGACAGTGATTCTTCTAAGATTGTTTTTCCATGGCAGGCAAGGCAAGGCACTCTCCACGTGCTCTCTCAGTGGCTATTGTTCAGAGATTGGCCAAAGGTTACAGGAAATCTGACACGCCTCAGCAAAAATGTTTATCCCTACCTCTTCTCAGTGATAACATGAAATTAGCTATCTATCACATTTCACGTGTTACAGTCGTTTGCAGGAATGGCCTGACATGCTCTATGGTCCTTGAACCACATCCCATATTACTCAACCATCTAAGTCTAGCTTCCCTGAATCTCTAGCTCCTCTGAATCAGATGTGGCCAAGTTTTATAAATAGAGAGCAAGCAAACTGGTTCTGTCAATCTTCTCATACTCTGGCAGGCGAGCATATTTTAAAATTATAAAAATATCTATGTCTTCATCACTCTAAAATTATTATATAACACATGGTTTTCACAGGGGGAAAAAGGTTTATTCTTGTATCTCCCTACCTTCCAACACTCATCTTTGAACTTTGCCATCATATTCATCAGACACAAACCATACTTTACAAATACACAACAGAAAAAGCCAAGTCTCTTATTTTACATCCCAGCTGGACGGTCCATGATAACTCATGGGGACATGCACATAGGTTGCTTTTTATATTGACTGTGATTGTTACTGCAATGCTAGCTCATGATCACTCTTCCTAATGTGGGTCTTAGTAGGTACCACTAGATACTTTCATCTCAGGCATCCCCTAGTAGAGACCAATATCCCCAGACAGCTGAGGTCTTAAAAACATGGTGATATGTATTCTACCTAGGAATAGTGGATTCCAAAGTAGTGACCTTAATAAATTCCTAGACTACTCACTAAGTATGTCTAACTCAATGAAGGACATAAAGCTTCTCCCACTTGCCCTCCCCTACTGAAAAACAACAAAAACATAATAATACACATTAGCAGACTGTATAAATAAATCATATTTTAATCACCCATCTTTAATTCACAAAATCAAGTTCATAGCTTTTTCTAGTCTGTTTTTCCTAACCACGTGGCCCAATATATTTTCTAAATCTTTCCACAGTTTAACAGAACCATTTTGTAACCCTAGGTCCAACTTCCTTAATACAGTTGCCTCAAAAAAAAAAAAAAAAAAAAACAGGTGGTGGCAAGGTGGTGGTAAACCATAGTGGTAAACCATAGACTGAAAGTCCTTCTGACCAGTCTTAAAAAAAAAAAAAAAAAAAACAGGTGGTGGCAAGGTGGTGGTAAACCATAGTGGTAAACCATAGACTGAAAGTCCTTCTGACCAGTTTACAAAAAAAGAGGGGCAAGATTAGGTTCCTAAGCAAGACAGCTGCCAGCGTTCCCCAGAATGCCTCTTCCCAAGCACCCTAGTTACTGAGGGGTTGCTCAGAGGCCCCTACAGTCACTCTGGCCAGCTGGCCCTTGTCTCATTCCATTCCTTCTGCCATCTGTATCAGGTTCCTCAGTTCTCATAAGTGATACCTGGAGTGGGTGTGAACTTTGTTCCTGCTCCTGACCTTCCCCGTGTTCCTTTCATGTTGTGTGAACTGTTCCAGAGCCCGCACTAAGCCAGAAGCAGTTCTCAGCCCACATGCTGGTGCCTTCCACCCACCCTGGTCAGTGCCATCTTAGAGCTGTGGCAGTAACTGTAACAGTGAAGGACAATGATATACATTATGGAAGTGTCTACAAAAACAGAAAAAAGGATTTTTATTTGCTGTACTTTCCACTCTTCCTTTAGAAACTTTCTTTGGCAATCAGCATTTGGGGCTGACCCAGTGGAACAAGACAAAGGATAAAGAGCAAAGGGTATTCCCACAGGGCTCCAGTTCTAGAAGGCTGCAGAGGGGCCATCAATGCTGCAAGTAAAACAAGGTGCTCAGGAATCCACTGCCTAACATTTCACATCCTCAACCACCCCTACTATTGCTATTTTTGGCAGTGATCTCTGTTTGGCTTTGAAAGAGAAAGAAGGGGGACACTTGCCTTGTTTTGAGGGTATGAAGTATGACAACACAGCCCTGGCATCTCAAATAGCAGGGGAGAACTCTAAGAAGAGTTTTTCATGATAATGCTAATGCAAAAATCTCAGTATATAATCACTTACTGTTTCCATGACCTACACAGGGATTCCTTTGAGATTCTTTCTTACACACACACACCTCTTCCCCATAACTCAGTTTAGAGGGGTTTTATCCCCACCAGAATAGGAAACTTTTGCTACATTTATAATGGTCTAAATAAAAGTTCACACTGGTTTTTTAATTCTTCCTAGCATAAACTCAGATACCATACTTCGAATGAACAGAAGTTTTGTTTTTTTTTTTAATTAGAGACTAACCTGTTGGCCACTGACTTTGATCCCATCTATAACACAAATCAATTTTGCAGTTCCCTCTTTTTGTCCCCCTAAAAGCGTAACTCTGAGCCACAAGCTTCTTAAATGGAGAAAACCTAAAACACCCAGGAAAGCTGAGATAAGCCAGCTCCTGATGTGTACTACCAAGTTTGAATGTAGAGAATGCTACTTAAAAGGCTGACCAGGAATGACTTGGTGGTTTTCTTCTTCAATCTAGGTAAATGACACAGACCTCTGAAACTCATTCTACCCCCATTTCTAGAATAAAAAAGGTATATATGAGAAATTATCACTTGTTATTATCATTATACTCCTCACTCTCTTAAAATATACTGAGGGGAAAAAGATCACTTCTTAATGCTCTACTAAAAACTAAAATTATAAACAGCCAACATGATAATGGGAATTTCAGCAAAATATGACTAGACTGAGTATGGAAGTTATCTTGGATAGAGCTAGAATCCTTGTTCGTCAAACCTAGTAAGAATAATTTAATGCTCTTCATCAGAAGAAAGGCCTTCAATTTCATCTCTGTCTCCCCCAATAGCCATCCAGAATGCTTTGGCCACCTGTGGAGAGAAGTATGCAACAAAGTTTAGGCAATAGCTAAATTTAAGCTTGTTTCTTATGTCATACCTTGAACTCACCTAAAGTCTACACTTTGCCCTGCGGCCTACTATCAACATAAATCAAAACCCCTGAACGCCATTTGACCATGACTTCCATGTTTAGAAATTTATAGTAAGGATATAATCAGAGTTGTGTACATAGCTATGAACAGCTTCACTATTTATAAAAGCAAAAAATGCATCTGGCCTAAAAGGGTACTGGATAAATTATGACATATTCATGTAATGGAATTATCATCAACCATGTGTTAACTTGCCAAGAACATGTATTCATTGCTGATACAAAGTAACAAAACAAACAACTAAGAGTTGTTTCTGGCCTAGTGGTCAAGAAGGCAAACTTTCTAAGTCTCAATGAAGTTCCACATCCCTCAACACATATCTGAAAAATCTTGGTTTGACTGCAGCAACTATATTGTTATTTTATAAACATTTAATTAGTTATAAGTTAATATCCAATAAAAAGCTCACACTACAACACTTTAGTATACAACTGTGACATGTAATAATAATAGCACTGGACCTTTTGTATGTACTCAATAAATACCTGACTGATTGTCTCACCTTTTCTGCATGCAACTTTCTTTGCTCGTGAGGAAGTGTCGCAGCCTTGTCTAGGGAGAAAATATATCTTAGGAAATTTGTCTAATAGAACAAGAGAATCTGGAGTGTATGGGCATTCTTTTTAAGACTAGAAGATGGGAAATGGTTTCAAAGACATTTTTATGGTGTAGTCATTACAGCTATTAGGAGATTTAAGTCTTCCAAATATTCCATATGGAAATGATGTGAGTAAATTGGTAGGGATCTTACAGATTCCACCTTATCAGACACATTGAAAGAAACAGATACAGAAGAAGAAAACGAAGAAAGAAAAATTTTCCCCAGGGAACTTTTTACCAACAGAGGATGACAGTCCCCCAAGCAGCTAAGTTTCTCAAGACAGCAAAGATCAGAGCACAGAATCCAATCCAGGATTACAAAATAAAATGCTATTACATAAAAAAGATGAGCATCAACATGGGAATGTGTTAAACAATGGATCTGATTACCTTTCATTTCCTTTAACTTTGAAAATAGTCTTTCAAAATTCTCCAAATCTCCTCCTCCAGTAGTAAGACTGGCTAATTCCTGAATATCCAGATCTAACATGGGATCTGAAATAAGGATTTGTCACATTATTTGTCACATTATTTATATATGTGCTAAATCCACAGAATCCAAGGCAATGGATGCTATGCCAGCTTTGATGAAAGTCACTAATGACTTAATGCCCAACGTGTGCCTCACTCTGCCTGGCTGCTATTCACAAATGAATAGCAACTTATTTTACTCTTAACAACATTGTTATAAGGTAAGGTATACTATTTCCACTTTAAAAACAAGAAAACTAAAGCTCAGAGTTGAAGTTGCTCAAGGTCACAGCCAGTAAATGGGTCTAGACTTAGGTGTTTCCAACTGTGGAGGTCAAACTCAATCTACTATGGTACACTGATTCAACAATAAATGACTAAGGTTTATACCGTATTTTACTATACAAGTATTTTCACATCTGCTACTGACAACAACTGTATAAAGTAATTAGGATTAGGAATTATCTATGTAATTTCCATAAATGCTAACCCATATCGCTGTGAGAAACAAATTTATTAAATAGAGTTCAGTTTTTATGTTCAGTTCTTTTTGTTTTTAAACTTACGGTATTCAGTCTGAGTACTGTTTTCCAAAGTTGCTTAGGTTAGTTCATGTCTTCCCCACCCCTTTCAGTGTGATTAATGGCTTGTTTTAATGGCAGCAATTTTAGCAGGTTTAAAAGCCAATAGGGAAGCTGGGTGCAGTGGCTCACGCCTATAATCTTAGCACTTTGAAAGGTCAAGGCAGCTTACGCTCAGGAGTTCAAGAACAGCCTGAACAAGAGAAAACCCCTAAAAAAACAGCCAGGTGTTGTGGTGGGTGCTTGTAGTCCCAGCTCCTTGGGAGGCTGAGGCAAGAGAATCACTTGACCTCAAGAGTTTGAGGTTGCTGTGAGCTATGATGCCACAGAACTTGACCAAGGGTACCAAAATGAGACTCTGTCTCAAAAACAAAAACAAATAAATAAAAGCCAGTAGGAAGGATCCAATTGAGAAGGCTAAATAAACTATAAAAAGATTATACATAACTTTTCCATCTTAATATGTTTCTATTCTAAAAGAACTAATAAACTAATCACTTTGAGTTTTCTATATGGATTAACTTATAATCAGAAAAAAATAGTTTTGAAAATTCATTGAACCCTCTGTGACATCAGTAGTTCCCCCAACAACATCTATAGTTATTGTCAACTAAACTCCTTGGCGTTCTGGCTTTGGACAGTAGATTAGACTCCAGTTTCTGTTCCAGGCTCTTCTTGTTAGATATCCTTAGACAATTCATTACACTTCTCTGGGCTTCAGCTTCATCTCCATAAAATACCTTCTCTGCCAAACTTCATAATCAAATAAGAAAGTGGATATAAAAGAACTTTAAAAGGATGAGAAAGGATTTATAAATTTGTCACCATCAATTCTGACTACTGTTATCTACTATGAAAAAAACTGCAGAATACAGAGCCATAAATTGGCTTCACCACTTGGTTCTGTCTTAGCTAAGATGATTTGAATTAAGAGAATCAAAAAGAAAATGGCGGCCACATGTTTGTTATGTATTTATTCTTCTCCCTTTTTCTGACAGCCATTGGCAAGGCTCACATTCATTTTTGATACACTATCAATTTTCTTCCCTTCTCAGCATTTCAAGTCAGTTTCCCCCCTTCAATAATTTCTTCCCAGACATCTATTCCAAGTTCCACAAAGCTTGTAGCCAAAGGAGGAACTTACCCATGATGCTATCATCTTGGGCATCTGTTGTATTAGATGCACCTCCCCGATGACTGGAAGGAGATTCGGTCCTATCTGCAGCTGACAAATGGGGTTGCTGTTTGAGGAAAATACACGTAAGCAACAATTTAACATAGACTACTTCAGAACTAAATCCAGAAAGGTTCACACTTTCACTCCCTGGTTGGTCTTAGAGAAGCAATGATAGGAGCTGGAGGCAAAGAAAGAAAAAAGATGGAGTAAAATCACATGAAAAAAATTAAAAGGCTAAAACTTCACTAACCCAGGAGTATTTTCCCTCAAGAAGAAGTAGAAAGTGGTATGATTCTGCTAAAGACTATTAAAACATGGTTTTTGGATTGCTTGCGCTCAGGAGTTCGAGACCAGCCTAAGCAAGAATGAGACCCCATCTCTAAAAATAGCCGGGCATTGTGGTGGGTGCCTATAGTCCCACTTACTCAGGAGACTAAGGCAAGAAGGATCACTTAACCCCAAGAGTTTGAGGTTGCTGTAAGCTATGATGCCACGGCACTCTACCCAGGGCAACAAAGTGAGACTCTATCTCAAAAACAACAAGTTTTTGTTTGTTTCATTCAAGAACATGTTATACTCAAAATGTAAAAATGTACACAATCATAACATAAACATCTCAGAGGCTGATAAAAAGATCCCCAGAAAGACAATGCGGCACTGAATAATTTGCTCTTGCTCCCAGCATGCTGACCAAGGTAACCCTGGCCCAAACTTCCTGAGGACAAAGGGTTGAAATCAGAAGCTCACTGAGGGCAGGGACCTTGCCATGGATTTGTATAGGCTTTTTATACTAAAAAAGCACCATCGATTTTATTTTCTATTTAAAGACCTAGAAGCAAGTTTATGCCCCAAGGAAATCCTAGCATATTTTAAGAAACACTTTAGCAAAAAAGCACAGAACAACCCAAACTACAAATATCTTGATCCTTCTAGCCGTCTCTCAACAGGTGCCAGGCATAATAGGGCTGTTTTAGAATCTCCTTTCATCTATTTTTAAAATTCTGTGCCACCTTTTAAATGGAAAGGAAAAGATGATACATGTGTAAAGATTCATAATAACAAGGAGAAATTAAAACCAAAGAAGAAAAAAGATCAAAGAAAAATCTTTACCTCTGAGTGACGTGTCTCTGTTGACCCAGTGCTACGGTTTGTTCCAGCCAATGAGTTGAGAAGGCTAAAGCCCTGATTCCTATCTGAAGAAAAAAAAAACCACAATCATTGAAAACTTTCATTACATTTTAAATTGTGAAAATGGCTGTGATGATAAAACAAAGATGATAATTCTTCATTATCAAATTTATAACTATTTATTTAAAAAAAAAATCCTAATATTCTGGGAGGCCAAGGTGGGTGGACTGCTTGACCTCAGTAGTTCAAGACTAGCCTAAGCAACAGCGAGAGCCCATTTCTATTAAAAATAGAAAAACAAGCTAGGCATAGTGCCACACGTCTGCAGTTCCAGTACTCGGGAGGTTGAGGTAAGAGGATCACCAACAAGTTTGAGGTTGCTATGAGCTATGACGATGCCATGACACTCTCTCTACTCAGGGGGACAGAATAAGACTCTGTCTCAACAGAAAAAAAGTTATTTTTAGTTATCAGACATTCTCAATTCTGAATAAATTTTTTTAAAATCACAGACTATTAGTTCAGGTGAAAAATATCAATAATGGCAGGGCCAACAAACAAAAGGCCACTCAGTGGGTCTATTTGCAGAGATTAACAGCACTTAATAGTCAATATGCATTCATATTCCATTGTTTTAAACAATCAGATACATTTTTAAAATCAACACCATGGTATTAATAACAGGTGAGACAGAATAGACATCCTTTTTGAAATAAAGCTCTAATTTGGATATGAATGAGCCATCTGCAGTTAAGGTTTCCAGTACTTTTCATATTTAGATTTACCCAGAGGACAAATCTGGGGCAGAATATCTAGAACTGATGAAAGTGTGAGTGCCAGGCTTGATCCAGGAGTTATCCCCACAACCACCTGGAGAGCTTGTTAAAACTACCCCTGTGTTCCGAGATGCCACTCAGACTCGCTGACTCAGCATCTTTAGGACAGAGGCCAGGGAATTCCAACTTTTACCAAGCCCTTCAGGAGGAGTCTCAGGGTCAGAGAAATTTGAATAACATTGTCTTAAGCAGAAAATGGAACCACACTCTCAAGTCTAACAGTAGAAAAGCCAAAGAACTACTCTCTCAAAAAGACAGTTTCCTCTCATCTCACCTTTCCCCTCGCTATCCCTTCCTTGAACTGTCATCTCTTTCTCTAAACCACCTACAAACTTCCTACACCCTTCTCCCTGCCAGGAGAAACCTGTTACCAGTATTCCTCACCCAGAGGTATCAGAAAAGAGAAATTTTGTCCTTTCCTTCTTTCTTCCTTTTACCTGAGGAGACTGGCCTTTTAAACAGGGCCAAGCCCCAGCTGTGTGGCCTGCTGGGTATTAGCCTGTAGGTTTTCATCAACCCAGGACTCATCCTATACTTTTAAGGCTACATGGTCTGGGCACCAGTAAGAAAGAGGCTGCTGCAACCTCAACAGTGGCAGTGTGGTCAAAGTGGCACGTGTATTCCTAGAGCCCACTTCGCTTCATCCAAATGTCTGAGTGTGCCCAACTCAAGGACAGGACATTGAGGTTTCATCAAGGTGGGCCGCGCAGGCTCAGAGACCCTAGAGAAGCAGATCAATGCCGAGTACTGTACGGACAGTTTCAGAGCCTGAGGATGTTCATTCAAACATCAGCATGGTTCTTTGTTTTAGCCAATGTGCAATTGATTTTAAAGCAGTTGAATGCAGTTATGCAATACTCAAACAGGGATTTACCTGTCACAAGGATACATGAGAGCTCTTATACTTTAAGCTATTTGTACAAAAGGCAATATCTGAGTAATAAACTACTGCTGTAAAAAAACCCTCACTTTTATTACTGGAAATAACATAGACTTTGGGTAATTTTCAAATCCAATTCATAAATCTCTCCATATTCCAATTCCACAGCTTATGTTTTTTCTCTGTTGGGCATTCTCTAAACTTAGGCCAGACTGCAACTCATAAAGAATAATGCAACACAATGTCAGTTTCTGCATGTTATTAGACCAAAGCAGTCTACTTAAAATGCCTTATTCTTTATAGTGGCTGGCTGCAAGGGGGGGACCTGGGAGGGACGGCAGTTAGGAGTGGGAACGAGGCTTGTCACTACAAACCTTTGTGTACCTTTTGATTTTTGTTTCATATTCATGCATTATTCATCTATTCAAAAAGATTTTTTGAAATTTAATAGTTTAATGCTATATATATTTTCTCACAATAAAAAATTGAAAAAAAATTAATGTTCCAATTATAGTGTATAAAATTATGAAAAAGTCAAATAATGGGAAGAGAACTGGGATAGCAGTCAGAAAACCTGGGTTTCAGTCTTAGCCCAGCTTACCTATGTGATCTTAGACAAATTAACCAATCTCTCTGTGCCCCAATTTTTGGATCTGTAATATGAGTCAGTTACTACACAAGGATCCTTCTCCTCTAGAAGTCTGTGGTTTCATTCAGTAAAGGGGCAGTTTTTAGCATAACAGTAACTTGGAATTAGCTGGGCTTAAGTTTTTTTTTAAACAACTTAACAGGAAAAAAGGACTTTAAATTTCAGAATCCTTTTTTTTTTTT
>NW_003852406.1:19616786-19683390 GCF_000181295.1 Otolemur garnettii
GGCTATTTTTTGGTTGCAGCCATCATTGTTGCTTGGCGGGCCTGGGCTGGATTCGAACCCGCCACCTTAGGTGTATGTGGCTGGCGCCTTAGCCACTTGAGCCACAGGCGCCAAGCCTCAGAATCCTTTTAATAAGATTCACAGATGATTATAAGTTTATAATCAGGTTTCAGACTAATTATAATCAGCTAGAAGAACTTTTGCTGAGTATTTTCTTATAAATGGAAAATTTAGTCAGCTAACAAGAAAGTTCATTATGTCACTGTTTATATATTTTTAAAAGTTAGAAACATGCAAATTTATGCTGTTAGAAAAATAATTCATTTTTGTTTATCCAAAGCAGACTGCTTGTACATTAATGTTGCTCAAAAAACTTGGATATTTTCTACATCTATGGCTTAGAAAAAAAAAAAAACTCTCAGTTTTGCCTGGTTCAATCTTTATTAAAATTCTGACCACATGCCCCTACTGTACAACTATTCTTCTCATAGAAAAGAATTACATAAATCTTTTTTTATTTACTAGATTTTTCTTCCCAAGATTCAGGTCCTGGAAATGTTGCCCCTGTCAAGAAGGATTTATTCCTTTAGCAGGTCGTTGTTGAAACTGGCTCTAGCACCTATGATTTTATTGAAGCCACAAAATACTACGCTAGAAAGGACTACATACATTCACCTATTTAACTACTGCTTCTGGAACGTTAAGGATGCAGAAAGAGGAAGCTGTTAAGTGACTAAACTCTAGTCTTACAAACATCTGATGGAGTTTCAGTAGTCTGGTTTTGGCGCCAGTGGAATCACAGACAAAAATCAAAGTATAGGCGGTCCCTGAGTTACAAACATCTGACCGACATACAACTCACACAAACAGGGGTTATTACAGCTAATAGGTAAATGTATCTATTCCGACCTACATATAAATTCAACTTAAGAACAAATCTACAGAACCTATCTCATCTCAAGAAAATTTGAAATATACAAAACTGTTTGCCTCTTTACAAATCTAAAAGTACGCTGTTATTTTAGAAGTATAAAATGCATTTCACATAGCAATTTTGACCTAATGTTACATGAGATACTTAGAGAATTTTAAAAACTAGGCAAAAAGAGAAATTTTAGTATGGGGAAGGAGAAAAGTAACTTTTTAAAAAGTATTTTTTCCTTTTAATTTTTCTGCTCTTATCCCCTGTCTCCGTTATTGACCAAGGAATATGATATACATCTGAATTTACAGATTTGATAAAGGCATGAATTGGAGTCCTAGTTCCACAATGTTCTATTTCCAAAGCCTGAAGCACACCCTCTTGAAAATCCTGGAAGGAATGTTTAGAATCAAGTCAAAAATCACTCAGAACCATGTGTGGAAAGTAACAAGAATAACGAAACAAGACCCTGCATAACCAGCTCTAAAAGTAATTCTAAAGGAAGAGCACTAAAAATGTTTCTGCAAGGTGGCAGCAGAAGAGGAACGCTTTCATGGTGACTAATACGAAGAGATTTCCCGTCATTCATTTGCTTACAGATACCTTTAAGGTGATTTTTCAAAACAAAGTCTCATGATTTTACTCATACATTTATTCCCTTCTATCTTTAATTTTTCACAGTTCTCACTCCCCCTTTTCCTACTGTAACATTATCTCCTCCACCAAATTATGCCACATATATGCACACACACAGAAATCAGCATTTATCTTATTTACTTTTTACTACAACATTCACAGACAACTGTTTTCAGTTCCACAATATTAAGTGCTGAGTTAAAAAGAGGACCAACTCACTCTGACTTGAGGAGCTCAATTTCATAGAAAGTAATGTTAGTAAAATTCTATGGTATCTTAGAGTTCTACAAATCCTAGACATTAGGAAAGCTGGGTCTCGAGACATGAAATCATTTTCTCCAGGTCACACACAGACCTGAACAGAACCTTCATTAACCATTCTTCTCACGAATTTGATGTCTTATTTTCTGTAACATTAAATTTAATTTTTTTATTTAATCATTATTTACTTTAGAAAAAATTTACATTAAAGGTACTTATTTCCTACCACTACTCTGTACATCAGTTACAAATGATTCTTTGAACTGGAAACTAGGATTTCCAAAATTTTTGGAATTTTGTTATAAAATAAATGTATGGGGATACATGTTAATAGATGATCAATTCTTCACATTTATTTTGGGAAAATAGCCATATAAAAGAATTGTTTCTCCCATTAAAATTTGACTTAATCGTCATCTACCTGCATTATTAGGGATTAAACTATAATCAATAAACTGAAATAAACACTCAGGGCTTTTGAAATCTAATATCTATAATTATTGCTTACCACTGGGGGATCAAAGTTATAATTTTGTAATATTTGTTTGATCCTTCACTGATTAGAAACAGTAAAAGATCACAGCATTTCCCTTCCTGCCCTTCACTCCATTGTGATATTTGTCAAAATACCCAATGAGTACCCAAGAGCCACCAATGCAGAATAAACCCCCCACATCACTTGTCAGTGTTCAGATGACAAAGCCAGGGACAGAGTCTTGGGGTAACATTAAACTTTATACTGTGTATAACATTACCTTCCTATGTGAAATAGGAAAGAATAACTTCTGTGAAACACAAAAACAACTCATCAGGCTTCAGGTAAGCATCTTCTTTTCCTTGCCCTAAAACCAACTCTTACCATGTGCCTCTCAAATTCAAGGCACAGTGTTAAACATGATGCCTAGATCATTTGGACTTGTGGTGAGACTTTTTGATGGCCCAGACAAATTAAAAGATAAGACAATCTCCCTGGGGACCAAAGGGAGGGGTAGAGGAAGAAATCAACTCTTAAAATTTGTCACATTTGTCACATTTGTCACTGAGTCAAAAAGCACTGACTCAGTTTCTTCTTTCACGGTTAACAATACAGACAGAAAATTATAAATGACAGATCCAAATGGTTGATTTCCATAGCCATAAACCAGCTTTTGATAGGAACTATGAGTAATTCAATTAAGCAGCTGAGATTTTATCTATATCCCTTTCCTTGACCTATAGCCAGACTTTTAGGTTGAGGAAATTTAAAAAACGATAATACAGGAAAGGGTATATAGTAAGCAAACTGATATGGCTAGAGATACCTAAAAAGCACCACCCAACTGTAAAAGCAGTTTTAGCTACTTCATTTCCTAGACCATTTGAAATCAACCCCTTTAACACACAGTGGAAACTGACTTCCCTAGAAGACTGACCTTAACAAGGAACACAACGGTATCTAGGATTTCCTTTAGAGTAGAGCTTAGTGCAGACAACTAGATGCTTCAGCTTACTGTTTCTCAACCATTCATTATGGCCTGGGTCAGGAGTCTCTTTAGGCATCTTTTCCCCCTAACTGTGGCATATCCTCCCCAACTGAAATATTAATAACACAGAAATACACTATATATATTTTTATGTACCATACATTTATCTGTGCTTTATACATAATAAGTGTGAGATTTTTTTGTTGTTGTTCCCCAAGAATCAATGTTCATCCTTTTGGGAGTAATAAAACCCTTTTTAAAAATTCATGTTTTAGCTTATGAAATAAGACATTGGTAGAGCCAAGACTGTAAAACTAAGTTACCAGTTAATCCAGAAGTTATGTCTATCAGGAATATTTTTTAATCTCTTTCTAGGATAGTAATTTGCTTATGACTATAGTACTATAATTTACCCTACTTGCTCTTAAATTTGATATTAAGTAAAAAAAATTAACAGCACCTACTATGTACAAGAGTTATAACTCAAACTGATGAGAATAACAATACGTTGTGACTCCCAAGTAAAATAATTTAAAACAAATATAAACTATCTTTCCCTTACAAAGAATGTAAAACTATTTATTAAATTAATTCTCCCCAAGCCTTACCTGTACTTTGGCTTAAGCACAGAAATGACGGGAAAGAATGAGTATCCACATCATTCCAGACAGCCTATTTAGAAGCATTTATTTAAAGGCAATAAGCAAAAAACCTCCAAATTTCAAATATCATCATTACTTCCAGTGAGTCTCATTAAAATCTTACTCACGCCAGAGCACCTAAGCTCAGGGAGGTCAGAAGCCAGTGAATTCCTCTGGCCCTGCCAGTGATTTCCCAGGCAGCCCAGGTAAATTACCTAACTACTCTGCTCATCTCTCTAACCAGCCAATAACGTAAGCCAACACACTATAACAGAAAAACATATAACTCTCCTAGTCAGGAAGACCAGCCATCTGGTCCCACCTTAGCTACGAATTCAAGGCAAGTCACCTCCCTTCCCTGGGAGGTCTTTTCTTGTATGGAAAAGGAAGAAGCTCCACCAGATGCACACATGAAGACTCTATGTCCTAAACCCTTTAACCTGGCTAGTTCACCTATACCATTATGCCAAACAAAACAATCTCCCTTATTAAGTTCTTTGTAAAATGTAATTTATTTTTTTATTTTTCTCCCTTATTAAGTTCTGTAAAACACAAATACATATAAGCTGGTCAACCTAACTAGTAGAGGATCTAGGAGAAAAAATATTGCATAGAAAAATATTGGGAAGAAAAAATAAGACTTCTCTCCAAGACAACAGCCTCAAAAGTTTAGGACATGTACCTCCTAACTTGAATTAGGTTCAACTGTCATTGATGAAAATTCACTATAGCCCTTTTTTTGAACCATATCTATTTTCTGCCTGGTTCATCTCTTAGTATAATTTATTCCATAAATTACTGCCTGCTATGTTCAGTAATGCCTTCATTTTTGTTTCTAATTAGTAAGTATTAGTAGTATTTTAAGCTGTAGGGAATGTCCCTCAGTTATAGCAATATGAGATTTGGGAAATCAAGTCCATATTTGGCTTATGGCAAATCAAGTCCATATATGCCTTATGACTCTGTAATACAGATTTCAATTAAGTTTCTTCTCAGCCTTTGTCTTTCCACACTTATATTAGACAATCCCCATCATCCCATTCCCTTTATCACTTCAGAGCTACCCTGAGCTAAAGCTCTTCCAGTTCCGTTGGAATTTTACCTCCTAGGGAGACTAGGAAGAATGATTGAAATGAGAGCTAGTAATAGGATAGAAGCTGGGCGAAAATACATTATTGGCAGATAAAATTTTCACTGCTCTTCTTGGTATTATGACACAAAGTAAAACAAATACCTTTTCCCAAACTACCAACATAAAAAGATATTCTGTCTGCTGAGAATTATCAAAACAGTTTTTCATATCTCTGTGCAATTTTTTTTTTTTTAATGGACAGGGTCTCCCTCTGTTGCTCAGAGTGCACCAGAGTGCAATGATGCAATCATAGCTCACCAGAGCCTCAAATGCCTGAGCTCAAGTGATCCTCCTGCCACAGCCTCCCGCATAGCTAGGACTACAGGTGTATAAAACCACATCAGGCTAATATTTTTTAAAAATGTTGTAGAGATGGTGTCTCTCTATGTCGCCCAAGTAGGTCTTGAACTCCAGGCCTCAAGTGAATCTCCTTCCTTAGCCTCCCAAAGTGTTGGGATTACAGGCATGAGCCACCTCATCCAGCCTCTCTATGTAATTAACTGCTTCTAGATGGCATCACAAAGTACTTAGCTGCTTATTACTTAAGCATTCAAATAAAAATGGTAGATGATCATCTGGTAAAGATGTCACAAAAGCCACTCCTATCCTGGATGAAAAAGACTAGCTCAAAAATTCTTAACAGTTTTCTATTCAATGCAGTCAAGAGGGTACATCCTATCAACCCCTTGGTAATAGTGCTTTATAGGTAAGTGACTCTTCATGAGAGCCAGGCAAATTGATGTCTTCAGAGGGCATGTGTAGCATATGATATGCACTCCACTGGTCTCAGCTGAGAATCACTAGATTAAATTACTCCTAAAATCTCCTCTCAATATCACAGCCTACTGATATTCTCACACAGACTATAGTATAAGGCAAGTATCTTAATTCTTAGCAAGTTCAATAAATAGATGATCCTTCCAATAATCTCAGTCTCTGTTCAACAAATATTTGTTTCACTACTATTATCCTCTATCCTACTTCTGCCATGTATTCCCAAGATCATGCCCAAGACCTCATTATTACCAGTAACTACAACCCTACTATAAGCTCAACTTCCTGCATCAGGTATTCTTCCAGCTCCTTCCCTCCCTACATTGCCTCACCCCAACTATTCTCCAACTCCACCAGAACCTTGAAACTATCACTTTTCACTGACCCACTCCCATTGATTTCCACTCATCCCTTCTTAGTTTTAATTCCACGACCCATCTTCTAATTAATCTCTTATGTATGTTATATAATCCCTTGCCTCTCTCTTGCTATGATATACTCACTTGGTAAAAGCAAACTGACTACTCCATGCCTGCACCCATGTAGCTTAAAGTAGCTGAGGAACAAACACATGAACAAACACACACACACAACCACGCTGCCTGACATTGAATTTGTAATCCCAGCTTACCTGGGAGCCCCTTAATGCTGCCTGGCAATCAGACCTGGCATCTGTAAGTTCATTCACTCTCTCACTCTCCCAGATGACTATTTCACATTTTCCCCTCTCTCCTCCTCCCCTCAGTTGATAACCTGGCTTCTCACTTCCCTGGGAAAAATGAAGCAATCAGAAGAAACTACCATAGATCCCATGCAACATCTCCCCACCAGCCACATTTGGACCTACACACTCCCTTTCCTCCTCTTTAGAGATTTACTTTCCTCCTCCTGTGCAAAGCCAGTCCTTCCACATCCACGCTTGAGTCCATCCCTCTAACCCTCTTCTAGGCCATCACTCCAACACGTCTCCCTTCTCTCTCCTACTTCATAGGTTTTTTGCTATCTACAGGATCTTTCCCATCAGCTTACAAACATGCTGTTCTTATTCTCATTTTAAAAAATAAAAACCTCAATCACACTTTTTTCACCAGCTCCCACCTATTTCTGTGCTCACCTTTCCTGCTAAAATTTTCAAAAGTGGGCAGCGCCTGCAGCTCAAAGGAGTAGGGTACCGGAGGTGATGGGTTCAAACCCAGCCTCGGCCAAAAACTGCAAAAAAAAAAAAAAAAGAAAGTTCAAAAGTGTGTTTCACAGTCCCTATTTCCTGCTTTTCTCCTTCCAATCTCTTTTAAATCTACTTCACCAAAACTGCTCTTCAGGGTCACGAATGACCTCCACACTGCTAAATACAAAGGTCAACCTATCTAACATGACTCACTGGCAGCCTTCGGCATAGCTGACCACTACTTCACACCTTGAAACACTCTTCACTTTTCTTCCAGGGTTCTGTACTCTGTTGGTTTTCCAACCTCCCTTCTTTCTCAGTTTTCTTTGCTGGTTCCTTCTCTTCTCCCTATCCTACTCATGTTGGAATGTCCGTTGGTCTTCTTTCTCTACCCTACCCATAATTATTCCCTTGGTGATTTCATCCCGCCTCAAGGTTTTAAATGCCATACATTAAATACTGTAGAAACTCTGTAAGCTGACCACCCAAGGAACTGTAATGAACTGATCAACATATGCGGGTGGTCAACATAAGGAACTAGGCCTACTGTACAGATACACACATGCAGTGCATGTCCAGTCTATGAAAATTAGATCAACTTAAGGAGGTGGTCATTATAGGACATGGTCAATTACAGAGGTTCTACTATATATGCCACTCTTTCCTAACTCCACACATCTCTCCAACTGGATGTCACCCTGTCCCTCAAAGTTTGCTCCTTCTGCAGCTTTTCTCATTTCACTGATGGCAACCAATGTTTCAAACAGCTCAGGCCCAAATGCTAGAGTCTTCCCTGATGTTGTTCTCTCATACCTCACATCTAAATCATCAGGAAATCACACTAGCTCTACCTCAAAATATATCCAGAATTTGACTTTTTCTTTACCCTTCCATTGCTACAACCCTCATTTGAGCTGCCGTTATCTCTCACCTGGGATACTATAATAGCCTCCTAAGAGATTTTGGTTCCACTTCAGCCTCATTATCTATTCTGCACATGGCAGCCAGAGAGATCTTCTTAGACCTTATGTGTGATCATGTCACTCTTCTACTCAACACTCTGCAAAAGCTCCCCAATTTAGCCTGAATCAATGTCAATATTACTAGAATGGCCTACAAAGCCCTAAATAATCTGCTCTCTCCTTCTTAGCTACAGTAAATCTATGTATTCTTCAAAAATATCAGGCATAATCTAAATCTAGGGCCATTGCTGTAGCCATTCCCTATGCCTAGTGTGCTCTTCCCCCAGCTACCCACATGTTTAAATGCCTCATCTCCCTGCTCAAATCTCAAGCTATCAAGAAGACCTACCTTGATCACTTTATTCATATAAATGCTAAATCTAAAAAAGCAATCTAAAAAACTGTGTAACCTACTAATTACTTGTATTATTTACTGATTAAAGCCTCCCACCAGAACAAAAACTCCACAAAGATGGAAACTGTTTTCATTTTATTTACTGATGTATCCTAAGCACACAGCAAGTGTTCAATAATCATTGTTTTTAAACAAATGAATGAACACTTGAAATGAGAACCTAAATTGTGGACAAGAGAGAGATTTGAAGCCAACAGAAGAGAACTCAAATGGCCCAGATACACCCAGAGTCTACATTATGGCCCTACATAATTACCTACTTATAAAGGCTGTATGATTTCTTTCAGATCTCAAGGAGGACTGTTTAACACAGCACTGGTGATCTTTTCATAATACTAAACTATACCAGAAACAAGCACAGGGGAAATATGGAGGGGATGTGTCCATTACTTTCATTTTTTCCCAGAAGTGACTCTATAGTGGGCAGAGTCCTACCTTCTTCCTCTAGCTCTGCATGTCAGAGGAGTCATGAACACTATGGGATTTAAGAATGAGAGGCAGCAGGTTAGCCAGGGAGCTAATGCAGCTTTCAAAATCCTAAACAGACTCATGTGGATTAAGCACAGACACTTACAAGTTAGAACCAGATGATTACAATTTATGTCAGTGGTTCTCAACCACAGCTGCATATGTGAATCCCTGAGGCACTTAAAGAATACTGCGGCTCCCCCTTCCTTCTCATACAATGTTCTGTCTGGGTGAGGCCAACAGATCAGGGGCCTTAAGGCCACAGGTCCCCCATCCCCGGCATAAGTTTTAAAAGCATTCTAGGTTATTAAAGTTTCCCAGGTGATTTCAATGTGCAAACAAGTTTGAGGACTGATGAGCAATATGACTTTGAGGAAAGTACTTGACCTCTTTGAGCCCCTCATATGCATATTCTGAGGATTAAATAAGATAATATATCTCATTTAACTGGCTTGTATTGGTAAGTTCTCCACCCCTCCCTCTTCTAACACCATTAACACCTTTTCTGCCATTACATTTATCACCATCATTAGTGGTATCATTTCCCCCCTTTCCTTCTTTTAATTGAAGTATCATTCATATATCACAAAATCCAGCTTTTTTAAGTATACAATTCAGTGTTTTTTAGTATATTCACAAGGTTGTCCAACCCTTATCACTAATTCCAGAACATTTCCATCACCCCAAAAAGAAGCTCCATACCCATTAGCGACCTCTTCTTATAGCCTCTGGGAACCACTAATCTACTTTCTATCTCTATGAATTTAACTATTTTGGACATTTCATATAAATGAAATCCTACCAAATGTGGCCTTTTGTGCCTGGTTTTTTTCACTAAGAATGTTTTTAAAGTTCATCCACATCACAGTATGTATCTATGCTTCATTTTTGTTTTCTTTTGTTTTTTTGAGACAGAGTCTCTCTGCTGCCTAAACTGGAATGCAGTGGTGCCATCACAGTTCACAGCAATCTCAAATGCCTGGCCTCAAATAGTCCTCCTACCTCAGCCTCCCAAGTAGGCCTACAAGTATGTGCCACCATGCCTGGGCTAGTTTTTTTATCTTTTGTAAAGATGGGGGGGTCTCACTATGTTGCTCAAGCTGATCTCAAACTCTTGGGCTCAAGCAATCCTCCCACCTTAGGTTTCCAAAGTGCTAAGTTTACATGTCCAGCCTGTGCTTCATTTTTATGATTGAATACTTTTTCATTGTACAACTATGCCACATTTTTTCCCAGCAGTTTTCCCTACTTTTTAGAAATTATGAGTAATATTGCTAGGAGCATTTTCACACATGTTTTCAGTTCTCTTGGATAAGTACCCAGGAGTGAACTACTGGGTCATACGGCAATTCCATGTTTAACTTTTTGAGCAGTTACTATTTTCCCAAAGTGGCTATAACATCATTTAACATTTCTACCAACATATTTCTACTTTCTCCAAATCCCCAACATCACTGGTTATTATCTTCTTGTGTGTACTAAGTTTAAAATGGACAGAAAATCTTTGTTCCTGGTCATCATAGTAGGTGTGAACTGGCATCTCATTCTAGTTGTGATTTGTAGGTCCATCATGACTAATGATATTAAACATCTTTTCATGTGATTACTGGTCATTTGTGTATCTTCACTGGAGAAATATCTATTCAAATTCTTTGCTATTTTTTAACTCAGTTGTCTTTATATTTTTTTTAGACAGAGTCGTCCTCACTAGAGTGCTGTGACATCACAGCTCACAGCAACCTCAAACTCTTGGGCTTAAGTGATTCTCTTGCCTCTGCCTCCCAAGGAGCTGGGACTATAGGTGCCCACCACAATGCCTGGCTATTTTTTTGTTGTAGTTGTCATTGTTGTTTAGCAGGCCCAGGCCAAGTTCAAACCCACCAGTCCTAGTGTATGTGGCTGGTGCCCTAACCACTGAACTACAGGCACTGAGCCTCAGCTGTGTTTATCATTGAGTTGTAAGAGTTCTTTATATATTCTAGATAGATTCTACTGATCCTTATCAGATATTTGTTTTATGAATAGCTTCTCCTATTTTTTTGCAGTTTTTGGCTAGGGCTGGGTTTGAACCTGCCATCTCTGGCATATAGGGCCAGCACCCTATTCCTTTGAGCCACAGGTGCCACCCTAGCTTCTCCTATTTTGAGGGTTGTATTTCACTATTCTGATAGTATCCTTTGAAGAATAAAAGTTTTTAATTTTGATGAAGCCCAATTCATGTATTTTTTCTTTGGTTTCTGTGTATTAACACTTTTTTTTTTTTTTTTGAGACAGGATTTCTTTCATTCTGTTGCCCAGGTTGGAGTGGAATACAGTGGTATACTCACAGCTCACTGCAATCTTGAACTCCTACACTCAGATCTGAGTTTCCCATCTCAGCCTCCTGAGTAAGTAGGACTATAGATAGGCACACAGCACCACTCCTGGCTAATTTTTTAAAAAATTCTTTTGTGAAGATGAGGTCTTGCTATTTTGCTCAGACTGGTTTTGACCTTCTGACCTCAACCAATTCTCCTGCCTTGGCCTCTCAAAGCACTGAGATTACAGGCATGAGCTACCACATCCAGCCTTACATGGATTTTTTCAGAAGTGTTTTGAACAAATATTTTTCTGCAACTGTACAAAATTATAGACTAGCATGGCATAATCTAAGGGTTTCATTACTGCTCAATAAATGTTAGACAATACATAATCCCAAATAGTTAACTGGTATTATGTAATTTCCCAATGTAATAATCCCAAAGGATGCACTGTGATTATCGTAATTTTTCTAACCAAAACAACAACAAAATCAATCATTAGTGTCCTGAAAAAATATCCCTCTGATACCTCTATTATCTTTTCTTATTTTGACAACAAACTTTATGATTTAAAAAACTTAGAAATGGTCAAAACGCTATTTGGGAGGCTGAGGCAGTAGGACTGCTTGAGCCCAAGAGTTCCATTATGTGTGGGCACCATAGTGGAAAACTCATCTCTAAAATTTAAAAAAAAATAGTTAATGTGGTAAATTTTATGTTATATATGTTTAACCACAATTTTTTAAAAAAGTAACCCAAAAAAGAGGACAAAATGGACAATAAATAGGAGCAGAAAAAGACAGAGATCCCTGAAACAAATAAACCAGGGTAGAGCATTTGCTGGCAGACAAAATTCAGACATTTAAGAAAAATCTGCTGGGGAAGACAGATCACCAGTCAGGAGGCGGGTCACTCTTTTATGGAGAGTAATATGACCTACCATAAATCCAAGAGTTTTATCTCTCAAGTAAGATTCAGGGATCTACAAGGATGTCCTTCACGCTTCTAAATACCTGAGTTGCATTCAAATGTCACTGCATCATATTCCAGGCTTCTCCTAGAGCATAGATAGCTTACTTTCCCTCATACTACACAGGCCAGGATTGTCTTAAATGTGGAATTAAGCTAATGGCAATACTGTGGGTTTTGGTTAACAGTAAACCAATGTACCAGCACCACAGAGAAAAAAGAAGAAAGCAAAGACACTTCACAGGGCAAAGAACCATGAGTAATCTACAAGGTGCCTCTTTGCTTTGCAGTTCATTTAGGAATATTGTTTAACACCTAAGACAAGTAAAATAGCCTTTTTTTCAGAAGACATCTTTGACCATACTTCCAAAGTAATAAAGTGTGTTTAGTCCAGCTTCAAAATTTATAGTCATAAGTATACACTACAAGGCAGTAATTCTTTAACGTATGAACTTAGGAAAAATATTTTTCAAAAAGTGATTGAAACCAAATAAGGTTTTCTGAAAATATTCTCATAAATATAAAAAGCATCACTGAATATAATTTAATTCTAAATTGATCTAGTTTATGTACTAAATCTTAAACTTATTTTTATAGTGTAGATAGTTTAGAGCAACGCCTTACATTACAGTAAATGTTCAACGAAGACTTGCTGAATGAATGAGAAGGACCAAGCTATAACCTGAGTTTGTTTTGTTACAGAAAGGTACAACATAGGGTAAAATGTCCTTGTTTCTTCTAAATAGATGAGGGCCTTATTTTGATTGCTATAGCAATATAATAAAATCTAGTATCTTTGAAATTCAATGTAACAGACATAAAAAAATTTCTCCTAGAAAGGAAAAGGGGAAAGAAGGAAGGAGAGAGGGGAAGGAAAGAAGAGAAAGAAATACCTTATTATGTCAGAGGAGTTTCCCCAATGATAATAAGGATTAGATCACACCTCAGGCAGGCTAATGGGTGCCAATTTCTCTTAAGATTCAAGTGTCTACTAAAAATTGAGGTGAAATATTCAACTTCTATAAATTAATCTTCCACCGGACCCTTTATCTCACAGAAGATGTGGCAGGCTCACTGTAAAATATTTTTCTTAGTCCTTCTGTAGTGTTTCACTCAGCAGAGCATACTTGTTGAGGCAGCCAAGAGCAGTAAGAAAGAAAAACGTTACACAGGCAGCAATTCCGGAAGGACTATGTTATGGACTGAATTATATCCCCCTTACCTCATTCAGATGTTGAAGTTCTAACCTCTAATACTTCAGAATGTAACCCTATCTGGAGACAGGTTCACTGCAGATGTAATTAGTTAAGATAAGGTCATACTGCAACAGGGTAGACCTCTAATTCAATGTGACTGCTGTCCTTATAGAAAGGAGAAAAGTAGACACAGGCACTCGGGGAGAATGTCATGGGAAGACTAAAGTTATACTGCCACAAGCCAACTAACTACCAGAAGCTAGAAAACAGACCTGAAACAGACCCCTCTCTAGCACCTTCAGAAGGAGCCTGACTCAACAGATAGGTTACTTTTGGACCTCTGGCTTACAATACTGTGAGACAATACATTCATGTTTTTCTAAATCATCTAGGCTGCAGTAATTTGTTACTGCAGCCCAAGCAAACTAATGCAGACTATAAGAGGTTACTGAATGTGAACCCTCTTCAGACTGCATTTCAGATCTAGCCTTCCAGAAGTCCCAGGACCACTGCCATATCTCAGTCCAGGTCCAAATATATCACTCTTGACCTGCTGCAATACTCCTGGTCTCCCTGACTTCGGGTTCTACCTTGACTTGCTTCAACTGCCAACTCCCTCTGCACAACACAATGACATTAACCTTTTAAAGAGACCAACTTCTTCGTATTACTCCCTTGTTAAAAAAATCTCCAATGATTCACCAATCCCTATAGGAAAAAGCCCAGATTCTCCTGCCTAGCATTCAGACCTCTTTCTAAGCTAACTCCAGTTGCTATGTGAGATTCTCCTAGTGAGATTCTCCAGACTCTACAACAATTATCCCTGATGCCATGCTTCCTCCTTTGCTTGTCATTCTTCCATTCCATCAGCCCAAATCTTCATCATCCCATGAAGACTGCCATCAGGTCCTACCTTCTCCTTAAAGCTCTTGCTATATACTTGAGCCTAACACAATGGCCACATCTCCAACTCTGTGCACTCACTGCCTACACCAATCATTTTGCACTTATCACAGACTGCCTTGCATAGTGACCTGGCACTTGAAATGTGCACATCTGGATTGCACAGCTGGGACATGTGCTCCTTAATGATAGAGTTAATGTGTTAAAATCTTGGAGGTATTTCTCAAAGCCAAAGACAATGCTTTAGGCAACCTCTAAATTGGTATTGAATTAAATATTAACATATATTTAAAATTTCTAGAAACGTTACCTTTACCTCTTCCTTCAAGCAGGGATTTGAAATTGAAATAAATCTACAAATTTCACATAATTCTAACAGTTCCACATATATCCGAATAATTTAAAAGTTAAAAATAATAAGGGGAAAAAAATGACATTAGCTCCCCCATTACTTACCATTCTTCATCACTACATTAGACCAGACATTGGCATTTAAGGCTTGTATAATTCGCTTTACTCCTGTAGATTCTGGGAAGTCATCT
Organism: Otolemur garnettii; assembly: GCF_000181295.1. Lineage (NCBI taxonomy): Eukaryota > Metazoa > Chordata > Mammalia > Primates > Galagidae > Otolemur > Otolemur garnettii. The sequence continues at coordinate 19,631,536 of NW_003852406.1, forward strand.
AATCAGAGAGGGAAAATATATATTTATATACATACTCACACATACATTCATATATATGTGTGTATATATCCCCAAAGTCATATCTTCAAATAACTGTGGTTTCATTATCTTGCTCATTTACTTATTAATTTATACTATAACTTACATAAGGGGACAAAAACAAATATAGAGCTTAGAGCTTCTGATAAGAATACTCCAAACACTAAAATAATTACATACACACAATATAAGAGAAGTACAAACTCACCCCTATTGCCTCACCAATGGAATCCCTCCCATTCTCCTGAAAATGTAAGATTCTATTTAATTACATATTCTAGGTACAGTACCAGAGATACCAATCTTGGTATCTATAGAGAATGAGATTCCTAAGGGTGGGTATGATCTTCTAAGTATGCTATAAAATCCTATAAATGCTCTATCTTCTGCTGGGAACCATAGAATAGTATTACTTATGGTAGATATCCAAAGAACTTTTTGATCAGAGAAAGATACTTGAAGAGTGAGAAGTGAAATTACTACAACTGTAAGAGCAAGAGACAGGAAAGGAGTCATTATAACTAGTTTGATTAGTATTGGTACTATAATGTTTGTGAAATTGACTGACATTACTCAAAATAACAGGTCAATAATCCCAGTTAAGCACAACAAGAAAAAGGTGGTATTCTTAGCTACAATGTAGGTATGACTGTATACAAAGAAAATGGAGATCCTTTAGATACTGAGGGCCATAAGACTGCATATGGAAAACAACAGCAGAAATAGTTTTCCATTAACTGCATATGAAAAATAGAAGCAGAAAATAACACCAACAATAGAAATGCTTGAAAAAGAAAAGTATCCTAAGAGTTTGCAGAACACAGAGAACCTATTTCTAGTGGCCTAGCCTGGCCCTGGGTGGTTTAACAGGAAGAGTACAGAATTTGAAGTTAGAAGATCTTAATCTGAACCTTAGCTCTGTCCTTTATTAGCTATTTGATAAGGGCAAATGACTTATGCCACCCTCAAAAAGGGATGACACTACTCCATGCACACCTCTCCTGGAGGAAAGGTATACTAGAACTGATGATTTGCTGGTATAACCCTCTCCTGGAAACTCCTTGAGAGCAGGAATTTTGTCTTACAAGTTCATTAGGCCCACTCTCTAACATAGGTCCTTAGAGACAGCAGATACTCAACAAATATTTCATGGCTTGATGAATCATTTAAAGAATACCAACCTAACAAAAATGTGGTGAGGACTAAACTGAAAACACTCTACTGAGATGAGATTATCACTATCAATTATTAGATGAAGACATAAGAGGCATGTTTATCTTAACTACGAATGATTTAATTCTTGAAAGAATAACTAATACATTGGATAATACAAAGAGGAACCAAAAACTGGTCTGAAATGAAGAGCTAGAAGAGTAAGATGAAATTTAATACAAATAAACATAATGTTCCATGTTGATGTTCTAATAATACATGCAAATAAAAGATGAGGAAATATAGCTTGAGAAAAGCTTATATTAAAAAAATTCTAGGATGGTTTTCATTACCTTTCCTAAAAATGACATGTCAAAAAACCTATTTTAAAATTAAGCTGAATTAATAAAAGAATACTCTTCAGACAAAGGGCAAGGAGAAATATAGTGGTATCAAGGAGCAGAAATTCCAATATTATAACTGTCACATACTGACTCCCCAAGACAATGGGGCAAAGACAGATTTCTACTGCCAGAAATAATCAATTACACATATGTTTATACATACAAAACAGAGCACAAGTTTTAAGGGACCGAGAAAAACACAGAAAAAGAAGCTGCCCTTGCTACTTTTGAATATTCTTAAAAAGATAAAATGAGAAAAATCAGGCTTTTTATTTCATTTTTATTCTCTTCTTCTTTGACAGAGTTTTATTATCAAAGGTAACAGGATTTTGGAAAAATTCTAAATAAGCCAGAATACAAAAAAAATTTCATATAATGACTGTTTATGTCCTATCTATGTACTTTAAATTCATATTAGTTGCCCCTGCTAGAATGTATTTTAGAACAACTGGCACCTTCTCAATGCCACCTTTATACTGGTCCTCTAACTATAAGCTCAGTACTTTTTCCACTTCTTCTCTGTGGAGCAGTTGACTTGTAAGAGTTCATGGTGCCAACAGGTCTCTGAATTTCTAAACCGAAATAATCTCTCCCATATCTGAAATACAATAGCACCAGTATTTCTTCTATAACATTTATAGCTTCCACTTGGTAATTCAATTATTTGCATACACATTTTATCTCTTGTACCAGATTCTAAAGTTCTGATGGGCCAAAACCCATCTTATCCTGGTAGATCCCACAATAGGTATACTGGAAGGAAAAAAGAGGAGAAGAAAAACTGGGGAGGGAGGATGAAGAGAGGAAAGAAATCGAAGGTCCAAACAGCAGCAGAAAACACTTAAAGGAGAGATACCCTTGGTGGTGAGGAGGAAGGGAGGGCATTCTCAGTCTATTTTTGGTTTCAAACATCCAGAAGATATACATACCGATCTGACATGCTCTCTAGAGTTCCTGAGAATTCAGCCTTAGGTTACTACTAATTCAAAATAAGAAACATAAGATTTATCTATAAATAGAGGTCTCGCTCTCCTTCTTTGGCAGTGAGAAAGAATAAGGTATGAGGAAATGACAAAGATCTTAGATAGAAATCTTTTACCTTTATCCATAAGTAAAACAAATATTTTCAGAAGTCCCAAAATGAGTGGTGAAATCAAATAAATGGTAAAACCACAAAAAAATTTGCTCAAATTTTTTCAAATAGTTGGGAGAAAAATGTCTTAGATTTTGCTCTGATTCATCTCTGAATCAAAATAACCTCTCATATCTCAATCTAAATGCCATGTTTTCTACCAACATATAAACACTTACCATCTTCCTCAGGCAACTCCTCTGGACTAAGTTCTACTAACTCAAACCCATGTTTGATGCACCATTCTTGAGCTTTTTGTCTGTTTACACCTAAAATAATATGCAAAAGAATCTTTAAGTAAAGATTCTTACTTAAGTAAAAATAAAACGTAAATACCCCTCTAATACTTTCTACAAATCTCAATGTATTTCCCTTAATGTCAATGTTATTCTAAATTTATTCTAGGCATCTAAAATAAAATAATATAAAAAAGATGATTTCTCAACCCCCAAGTATACATTTTTTAAAAAAAGTCAATATTACAAAATTCCAAAGAGAAAGCGATGAAAATATTTTTGTAAAGTAAAACTGTCACAGGAGAGACACTATTTGAGTTAGGGAAAGGCCCGGCAAACATACATACCGACTACCATCCCATGTGCATTCCTTACCATTTTCAGATACTCTATCACAGACCAAGATCATCACCTCAGGTAACCATGCTTCCGCCAGTGGAAGCCACGAGGAGACACTATCAAGACCTGATTTCTAGAGGGAGCAAAAACAACAGAAAAGAAATATAAAATTTAGGGGTTAAAAAGCACACCATAATTTCTCACTCAAAGCTCCATAGAAAACACGTCTTACTTGTGTGCTGTCAAAGTAAACCACAAATGCTTGGACAGACTCTGCAATCTCTGCAGTGACAAGAAATTTATTTGGTACCACACAAAGATTGATATCTGCTGAATAGTATTTATTATCAATGGTCCAGGGATAAAATCTCACAGCATCATTGGAAGTCACTTCCACAGTAAGATCTTCTGTTCCAAGGATATCTAAATAAATGACACAACATTACAATGGAAAGTGCAAAACCATATATGTTGGTCTAATTTCTCAATAAAATGCCAGATTAATCTAGTACTTTGGCTTGTTCTTTGTGCAAGGACTTTAAAAGGCTCTGCATTTATTAAGGCATTTTCATCTCTAATCATTTGATTATAAAAGTAATGATGACATAATTTAAGACATTGGTTTGTTTTCTTCAATAATGCAAAAATCATTAGACTTTAGAAGAGAAAAAATAGTCATCTAACCAAATATCCAGAAAAAGAATGACAGCTACATTCATTTTATTGCTTATATCACAGAAGGTGGAAGACTTCTCATAGACTCTGTAACTATTTTGTATTTACTGCAAGTTAAAAGACAGAATTAAGGCTAAACCATTAATAAAATAGAAGAGCCTCATATATACCCCTTGGAACAAATGCTTAGACATTGATTACATTAATGAAATAAAAGAATGGCTACTGATAAATGACCCCGATTCTATTTATTTTCAGCCTTGTTCATAGTCTGAAACCCAACCCAAATTCTTGTGTGATGTAGACACTTCTGGAAAGTTTTAAAGCTGTAACAGCCAAGTAAATTGTTGTAAATGTTTTAATTATAACTTTCAGAAATCCAAGTGTAGCATCAGTATAACAAAAAAATCCCCACAGCAAGAGACAAGTCAATGATGAACAAATAAATATATATAGATATAGTCATAGAGTCATTGAAGCATTTTGACACATTATGTCATACAGTATTTGGAAGTGGAAAAGGCATTAGAAATTGTCCTAACCCAAACTCCTATCTCTCACCCCCATGTCACCAACCTCCATTTTAAACAAAAATGGCAAATGAGCTTACAGAAGTAAAAAGACTAATAGGCTTATTGAAGAATACAAAGTAAATGGTCCCAACTGCTGTTTAACACATACTAAGATGAACACATACAACCCATACTCACAATTAGCAGGACACTGAAAACTAGAAGGTAGATTTTAGATTCCAGAGCTAAGATTATATGTTCAGAAATCTGCCATCAATTTTTGCTCAACATAAAGATATGGGAAAATTACTTAGTCCAAAAGACCACTAAGAATAATATGTAATAATCTATTAACATAATATGCATGTGTGTGTGGGCATATACATGCATGCATTCTTTTTGTTGGTAATGTTTCATTACCTGGTTATTAGGACGAAGTGGTCTTCTGAAAAATGAAAACCACCTTTTTAACAAAAAATTAAATTTAAGGTAAACTTAAGGTTTTATCTATATAAAAGGAAGATCATAAAACTCCCCCCCCCACCTTTTTCTTACCCCAGGGTATCATTCTGTCACCTGGGCAAGTACACAGTGGCACAGCACATTCACAGCTCCCTGGAACCTTCAAATCCTGGGAACAAGTGATCCTCCTCCCTCAGCTTCCTGAATAGCTGGGATACAGATACCCACCATCAGACCCAGCCTGATTTGACTCTTTTTTTTTTTTTAAGGGAGGAAACACAAAGAATAAGAGGAATGAATTCACTCATTGTGAAGGGGCAAGGTTCAAGGGCAAAGAGACTAATACTCCAATCACTGCCACAATCAGTTCCTTGTTATTTCCTAAACTGGCTGTAGAGTTAAAAGCTAGAATCAAATTTTGGTTATTGCTTTTTTCAAATCAGTGTCTTCAACCAACAAGAAAAAATAAAATCAATTAAATGGCATATAATTACTGACTACAATTTAGCTTTGAATCCACTGAGGGATCATTTTATTAATATTTAGAATACAAAAGAACAAACTAATGTTTATTACACAGAACTCTTAGGATTTCAATTTTATACTGCCTTTGATTTTTAAATGATTAAGATATTTACTTAGCACACAGAAAGAAGCTATCTCCTTTCTCTAAACCTACATAGGAATAGAACCAATAAGTTGTGGCAATGAATTTCACATTTCAATGTTTTAAAGTTGGCGGGTTTTGTTTTGTTTTTTAATTCTCTGTGCTTCCTTAAACAAGCTGATAGCTCAATTTACTTATCAGGGTTTTCTTTGTTTTGTTTTTAACATTTTATGTCTAATCAGATACTTTCTGTGAGGCCACATATGGACTTTATTATCACAGCTGTGCCATATTAAATCTAAAGAGAGAATATTGAAGGCTGTCTTGTTCTTATCATCAATATCATAATGTAGAGTTTAATTTAAAAAATGTAAATGTCTACACTAAATATAGCTTTCCTCCCTCCTCTTTTCTATTTGGCTTCAAATGCTTAACAAGTTTATTCTTTTCCAAATTAAAACAAAATGGCTCAAATGCTTACATGCACGGCTATGAGTTTCTAGTGATCAGCTAATATAATTCACTCATTTCACGGATAAGAAAATTGAGGTCCAGGCTCGGCGCCTATAGCTCAACCGGCTAAGGCGCCAGCCACATACACCTAAGGTGGCAGGTTCGAATCCCCAGCCTGGACCCGCCAAACAACAATGACGGCTTCAACCAAAAAAATAGCCGGGCGTTGTGGCGGGCGCCTGTGGTCCCAGCTACTTGGGAGGCAGAGGCAGGAGACTCTCTTGAGCCCAGGAGTTGGAGGTTGCTGTGAGCTGTAATGCCACGGCACTCTGCCCAGGGGGACAGCTTGAGGCTCTGTCTCAAAAAAAAAAAAAAAAAGAAAGAAAATTGAGGCCCAGAAAAAAAATCAGCCACTTGCCTAACAGGAACAGAGCCCCAGACTGAATTCAGGTCACCAGCATTCTTTGCTACCACGTTGTGATGTTATGATAATTAGCATCCGAACTACATCACACTCAAGCCTCTAAGTCACAAGCCAAACTAACCTACAGACCTAAAGTATTCTCTGTCTTTTTAGAAACACCAAAAATAATAGCAAGAATGAGGGCACCATTATAAATGGACCTGCAGCACAGTTAACCCATCAGAAAACCATGGCATTTGGGTATTTCTGTGTCAAAGGTGAGTCACAGTGATAATGAGAGGGTTTGGGGGTGGGGTTTTGTTTGTTTTGGCCAGGCAGACTTCCAAGAAGAACATGTAATACTTTCCTTTCTTTGCCCTTCATTAAACTGCATTTTTACATAACCAACTCTGATATGCACAAATAAAACGAAGAGCAGCTTTGCTCTCCTCCTGGTAGATGTCAGCCAGGCTCACTCACATTGTCGGCAGCCACCTGGTGGAGCTGTAATACATCACTTTTTAAAGAGACAAACACTGGGTGATTAATTGCCAGGTCTGTTACAAACTTGGTTTCACAACTTAAGATAGTTAATTTGTAGTGCTTTTGGAAGTCAAATGTCAACCTAGTTCCAGTAGCAAGTATAAACCTTCCTTCAATTTTAAGTGCAAATATAAACCTCTTTCCCTATTTCAGAAACTGTTTTTTACATAGTCATCAATTCTCCAGTAACTACTGTTTACTTTTTCACTTTCTTGGCAAACTTACTTCCTCTGTAATTCCACATGACAAGTTATTGAAAAGGAAGATTCAAGAGATTTGAAGAAAGCTGCATGCCAAGACATTTCAGCTTCACAGGCCAACGTCTCCCTTTCCCCTTGTCCAGCTTTGCACTGCCCCCCTGTCAACCCTAATGTTCCTTCCCTCTGAGAAAGTGTATGGGTGGCAGGCAATCCAATCAAAGAGAGGCAGCTAGATTTCTATGGTTCACAATCAGTATGAGATAATACTCTCCTTTGCATGAATTAGGAAGCAGAATGAAGTTCAAGGTAAACTCCACAAATACTCATTTTTATATACCCATACACACATACACATGCATTCATGCCCAAAACTCTTACCTTACCCTCTCACTTAGCCACCTCAGCCAAAAAAGACAAAGTCAGTATATTCCAAACTAGGTACACTGATACTGTTCTGGCTTTTTCTATCCCCTTCAGTAGTAGGACAACAAAGTACACATTTAATACCAGTAGAATTAATGGGTAATTAACAAATCATGACATTCTTTGTGGAGAAAAATTGTTCAAGCCAGGCATGGTGGCTCATGCCTACATGTAATTCTAATACTCTGGGAGGCCAAGATGGGTGGATTGCTTGACCTCAGGAGTTCGAGACTAGCCTGAGCAAGAGCAAGACCTCGCCTCTACTAAAAACAGAAAAACAAGCCAAGCATTGTGCCAGGCCTCTGTAGTCCCAGCTATCCAGGAGTTTGAGGTTGTTGTGAGCTATGACACCAGCGCACTCTACACAGGGCAACAGAGTGAGTCTCTGTCTCAAAAAAGAAAAGTTGTTCAGCAGTTAAATCATATTTTCTATGCCCTTAAGCAAGCGATAGCTACCACCTTAAAGCAAGGTAATCCTTCCAGAAGCCAGCACTCTTCTGAGAATGCAAAATTGGTTTTTATTTTTTCTCATAAAATGAAACTATTGTTACAGACAGACATTACACTTCTTACCCCAGACACAAGTGTCTTTCATAGTATCCACTCTACTGGAGTTCCTTTCCCTCTCATTTTTGAAGGGAATGCTAACTAGAACAGAGTAGAGAAACTAAAATAGAGACAACACAGACCCGGGGTCTGAGAGACCTGCATTTGAACTCTGGCCCTTTTGCAAGGCCTTGGGCAGATTAACCTGTCTGTGTCTCATTTCCTTACCTGCAAATGGTATAAAAATATTCCTCAAATGGCTTCTTAATTACATGAAACAATACAGAAGCAAGCACTGACACTGGGCACAGAGTCGGCTCTCAGTTAATATTTATTTCCTTCTTCCCAGTTCAGTGTTTCCCATTTGCAACAGCTCCTGACAACGGTAGGTTATAGACACACTGAAGAGAGTTGATGAGAAGCTTCACAATCAGGAAAGCACCACCATCTCTTTAAGCTGCTCTAGAGCCTCACTTCCACTTCTGACCACTCCCTAAAATATGCCTTCTCAAATTTTTCTTTTCCATTGTTAAGGCATATACTGAGACAGAAGAGAAAGTAATTAGGAAAATTATAGGAGGCAGCAGTCTGATGTCAGCTGAAAGGAAAAGTAGCCATTATAAAATAAAAGAACTGAGCAAAATAAGATTTGGGAACAAATATGAAATTCAGAGTTTTCATTAACCATCAAGATAAAAGAGAGACCTTTAAAAATCATAAAAGGTCCATACTGTTGCAACTAGTTACAATTTCTAAGCCAGGATGTCATGAGAATGTCATATAAGTGGGGTACTGCTCTGTCAAACACTTCCTAGTATTTCCTAACAGATTGTTCCTTAAGTACTATGAGCAAGATCTTACCACCTCAGTGTAAAGGGTCTTTGTAGCCTACATGGCATTTAAAGGTTAACATCAATGTTGGAACTTTAAACAGACAAATGTCAGGAAATATTAATATCTGGGATTCCCAGATTAATCACACCCAAGCCTCCTGGTGCAAGAATATACAACGTTGTTCTCGCTCACCTTTTCTCTTCCATGAGAGGGACCCACTTTCTCTTTTGAAAAAATAACAGAATAAGCAATGTTTGTTTTAGTCTTATGTGACCAATCACTGGAGCTACTAAGTAGCTGAAAGAAGAAAAACTGAATTGAGTTAAAGCAACATACCATTGCTTTAACAACCAGCACAAAGATTCTTGTTTGCTTACAATACTTAATTACCTCTCCCGACACACCCCCTTTCTCTGGTCACACTCTAATAACTTCTCACTTCTACATGCTCTGGGGCTTATATCACAGTGGAAAAGTTTTAAAAATTGAAGCAGAGGAAATCCAACCCAGTTCTCTTCCACTTCATCAAACTTACTTTCTCCCAGGAGTCATCTGGAATTGGACACCACAGCTTCATCTTAAAATAACTGGGGTAGGTGCAAGGATGCATTGTCTCTGCTTGCCTAGAGGATCTCACAATGCGGTCAGAGGCAAACGTACACAAAAACATAAAGAAGCTGGCAAGAAGGGGAGACAGAACATGAAATGTTTTGAAGGCCAGGCAGGAACCATCAATATGCTAGTTTTATACACTGCATGCAAAGACAACTTTGCAATCCTAGTGGCACAGCTGATGGACAATTCCCACCCATAGTTTGTGGGGGAGGAGACGTCTTTGAATTCCATTACTAGCTCTAAATATACTTCTAAAGCAGTGTTTCTCTACAGGAATGTGATTTTTCCTCCAGGGACATATGTCAACTTCTGAAGACATTTTGGTTGTTAAAGGAAGGAGAAGCTACTGGCATCTAGTGAACAGAGGCCAACAATACTGCACAGGAAAGCCCCATGCAACAAAGCATGACCAGGTCCAAGATGGCAACCGTACTGAAGTTGGGAAACTTAGTACTAAAGCAAAGAAACTTTATGGTAAAATTAACTATATTCATAAAACAAAAATTATGGAATGTAAAGTTAGTTTTTCTCAAAGAGCTGAAACTAGTCATTGTAGCCAAAGGCTTCATAACTTCCCCCACCAGATGCAAATGTTTTCCATACACACATGAGAAATCTCTTAATTATACATTTTTTTTGGCAAATTAATCTTAGATACTTTAAAAAAATCTATAAATGGCAGTTTTATATAAGAAAGAAAGTATACGCCTAAACAGGACAAATATGGCATGAAAATAATTTTTATATTCAAATAATAGTTTTACACAAAAAAATCAATGTCAAGTAATAAAACTTTACAAGGAATGTTAATGTCTGCTCAGGATGACAATGATATCTGCAGCAGATACTAATTTACTCTGAAAAAGACAAACATATCTGAGATAAATTAACCAAAACAGAATACTTTAATAAAGAACATGTATTTGTAACTCTTATACTCAAATATAAAAAGAAACACTTGGCCCATTAGAAATTATCATAAAGCTAAAAGATCCAAAGTCCCAGCATCCAAAGTCTTTCAAGAAGAGCAAAATCATTATTGGGCAGTGATGGATCAAGGAAAACAAAAACAATGATAAATGGACTTCATCAAAATTAAAAAATGTTCTGTTTCAAGAGACATCATCAAGAAAACCAAAAACTAAGCCAAAGAATGGAATATGTGGTCTGACAACTAAGTTTGCAAACTCATCCTAGAAAAAATACTATATATCTCATTGCTGAGTACTTTGAAGTACTCCCCTTGGGAAGCTACACAGCGATGCCAGGGCCTAGTTCACCCTTCAAAACAATTTTGGAACTCTTTTTCTGGAATGGCCATCATGTTACCCTTGATGTCCTGAATGTCATCAAAATGTCTCCTTTTCAACATTTCCTTTATCTCTGGGTAAAGAAAAGAGTCATTGGGGGCCAGATCAGGTGAGTATAGAGGGTGTTCCAATACAGTTATTTGTTTACACACTAAAAACTCCCTCCCAGACAGTGCCATGTGAACTGGTGCATTGTTGTGATGAAAGAGCCAGGAGTTGTGGGGAAAAAAGTTCAGGTCATTTTCATCTTTTTCATGCACCCATTTTAGCACTTCTAAATAGTAAACCTGGTTAACGGTTTGCCCAGTGGGTATAAATTCATAATGGATAATCCCTCTGAAAGCAAAAAAAGGTTACCAACATCATTTTGACTCTTGATTTGGACTGACAGAACTTTGGGGTCAAGGAGAATTGGGTGAATTCCATTGTATACTTTGACACTGTTTCAAAGTCATATGGTATACCTATGCTTTTCTTCATGAGTGATAATAAGGCCTAAAACATGGCCTTGCCTCTCTAAAATGTCTTGGTGACCTTCAACTCTCCCTTGCTTTTGTTCATAGGTGAGCTCCTTTGGGACCATTTTTGCACATACCTTTCTCATGCCAAGATTTTCAGTTAATTTGATAGAGGGATGGTAAATGGGGGGACCACAGCTATGGAACATATTGCAAGGGTACAAGTCAAATCTATCAAGAATAGAACATAAATGTCTTAACACAATAATTAAGTAAATGAGGTGAAAGCTATGTTGATTAGTTTGATGTAAGCAGTCCAAATTGTATAAAAAAACAACACACTGTACCCCACAAATGCATAAATGTATTCATGATCTATGTGACTTAATAAAAAGAAAAGAAATTCACATATTCAAAGGCAAAAAAAAACAAAGATTTTCAGTTAAGATTTACCTAATTGTTTGTCTACTGATGTTTACTTGGGCTCCTATATTTTTCACAGTCAGCCAATAATTTTGACACACAATTTGTCAAATTTTTGCAGTGTTTTTTCTCAGTTCTACTCATTACGGGCCACCCTGACCGCTCTTCATCAGTGATCCTTTCTCTCCCCTCAGAAAAAATGTTTAATCCATTTGTACACTGCCGTTTTCTTCACGGCATTATCTCCCTCTTGGATTAACATGCTCCTGATTTCACTTCCACTCTTGCCAAGTTTAGCAAGAAATTTAATGTTTGTTCATTGCTCTAATCCAAGCTCCCACATTCTCTCAGACAGCATACAAAACATGCAACAATAATGAACACCATTCAGCAAGACCCTGCCACACATTGATATGAACACAGCTGAGAGACACTGATATATCAAGGTGATGAAACCTTACCAAGCTGTTTGTACAGTGCTGCCAACACAAGTGCATGGTGCCAGGTTTAGGAACTTAATTATCAGACCTCATATATTGATAAGGAACTTGTAATAAAGAGCTCATTCATTAATAAAAAGACAAAAAAAGAATTTAAAAGTAGACAAAAAGATTGGGATAGACATTTAACCAAAGACATAATAAATGGACTATATGCGCAAGAATGGATTCTAAACATCATTAGTCATTAAGGAAATGCAAATCAAAACTACAATGAGACACTACTTTATACCAACTAGAACGGCCATAATCAAAAATATAGACAATAACAAGTGTGGTCAAAAATGTGGAGAAACTGGAACCCTCCTACAATGCAGATAGGAATGTAAATGGTACAGCCACTTTGGAAAATGGTTTGGCAGTTTCTTAAAATACTAAACACAAACTTAGCATATGACCCAGCAATTTTACTCCTAGTCATCTACCCAAGAAAAATGAAAACATATGTTCACATGAAAACTTGTACAAGAATGTTTCTAACAGCCTTATTCACAATACCCAAAAGGTAGAAACAACTCCATATCCCTTAACTAATGAATGAATAAATAAAATGTGGTACATAAAATGTGGTACATCCATGCAATGAAATACAAAGCACAGGTTACAATACAAATGGACTCAAAAAAATTATGCTAAGTGAAAGAAGCTGGACAAAAGACCGCCTATTATACGATTCCAGTTATATAAAATGTCCAGAAAAGGCAAATCTATAAAGACATAGAGTACACCAGTGGCTATCTAGAGTGTGGTGGGAATGAGACATGACTACAAATTGGCACAAGATTCCTTCTGGGATGATAGAAATGTTCTAAAATCAGACTATAATGATAATTGCATAAACCTATAAACACATTAAAAATCACTTAATATACATTTAAAATAGGTAGATTTTATAGTATTTCAACTATGCCCCAAAAAGGTGCAAAAAAAAAATCATGGAAGCTGGGAGATAATGCCCTCATTTTATTGAAGAGGTCAGTGACTGAGGCATATAATGGTCTTAGGTCAGTGGTTCTTAACCTGTGGGTCGCGATCCACAGGAACTGTATTAAAGAGCCAGGGCATTAGAAAGGTTGAGAACCACTGTCTTAGGTACTTAGAACAATGAATGGCACTTGGTAAATATTTGTGGAATGAAGTTAATGTGTTGAAAGTCAGACAACTAAGGAGACGATAACACTTAGTGCTCAACACACAATTTCTTTCCCACAAAAAAATTCTGCACAACCCTAAAAGAATTCAGACAGAATGGCAACTGTTATATCAGCATCACAGTGCTGTTTATTTCCAAATGATCACACATTTTCCTGCTCTGAGCAGACTGATTTTTATCCAAGTATGGTGATACTTTTCTCCACTTCTATGTAGAACCAGCTGTTAGGTAAATCTGTATGGAAAATTAAACCCTAAATAGGTTGTTACTGAAGCTAAAACTTCATAAAGACTCCCAGAGTTTCACAACTGTCCTGGCCCATCTTAACCTATGCCAATCTTGCTTCCTGAATAAGGATATATTATTAGAGATGTATTTGTGGTACCTATGTGTGCTGCGTCCAGTGTTATATCTAGGTTATTCTTACTAGACAAATTTAAAGTTTCATACTTTAACCTTATAAAAAGTGATTTTATATCAGATTTCATTATTTACTAAGTGTCATTATTTGTTGAGGAATTATACAGGACAAAAGGCAACAAGTTATTTAAATGAAGTGACCACTGTATACTTTCCAGCTGTCTTTACCTTTTGTCACACTAAAACAAGCAGTTAAATGGCCCAGAAATAAAGGTTTGAGTCTAGACATGCTCAAAGTCTTCCAGGATGATACAATACTGTCTGTATCTTATGTGGCTTTGTGTAACATGAGCTGGTGTATAATCCTGCTCCACTGGTATTTCTCCTCCTACTTATGGGTATGCCATTTAATGAAAAGACAACACCTTATAATTATTTCGCTCTCTGAACAATAGATAAAAGATTAAAATTTCACACAAAAAGTCAAATTCTCAATGGACACAGGGGCTCAAGCTTGTAATCCCAACACTTTGAGAGGCCAAGTTGGGAGGATCATTTGAGGTCAGCAGTTCAAGACAAGTCTGAGCAACACAGTAAGACACCCTCCATACACACGCACCGGTCTCTGCCATCCCTACTAAAAAAAAGCCAAATGCTGTATTCCACAACTAGGGAAACAAACTGGATGCCAACAGAGGCATTCTCCTAAGGCTCCAACTACCAAGGCAGAATAAAGTAAGCTTAAACTTATTTTGAAAGCCATAAATGTTCTCATTGTAGTAGTAAAATCATCTATTGCATTGTCTCCTATCCCTCCCTTCACTTTGAATACATATAGTTCTGGTTGCCAAAAGCTGATCATATTTTACATGTATAGAAGAGCTAGGATTGAATCTTGGCTTCCCAACTTTTATGAACTAAACAACTTTGGGATACCACCACTTCTCTGAACTTTAATTTCACACACAAACACAGAAGAACATAATGTGGACATGTTGCTTAAGTCCCTTTGGGTCTAGAGAGAATATAAACCTGTATTTAAGCTTTCCCTCCTCCTTAGATTGATGACTTAGTATCCATCTTTTAATAAATGTAAAAATCTTAAGTCTTCTTCCAATGTTAATTGAAAATTTTTAAATATATTAAATATAATAGCTAAATACAAATTGGTTCCTCTATTCCCATCACCAGTTGGAATCACCACTTTAGTCTGACCACCTAACTGAATGAATCACTCTTGTGGTAACTACTCTACGTCCTTGTGGTAGATCCTGCTGGCCCAATATTTCATCCTTTAAAGAAAATAAAGACTTGGAAATATAAAATCCAATCAAAGGCAGAGCCCTCATACCACAACAAAATAAGCAACTTTGCCTAAGCAAAAATTAGTTATTCCAAGAGTAGACCAAAAGGCTCCACTCAGAATACCTCAAGCAGAAAAATGCAAAATTGACAACAGATGTATGTATCCCTACTTTGTTACAAAGCAGTACTATAGCCTCTACCTTTAAAATAAGAATGTGTTCCTTAGTAAATCACCTTAAGGTCTTTTCTAAGGTTAAAAGTCTGACAGACCTAGAAACTAACTCCCAGTCTTGCAAAAGAATGCACGTTTTCCAAAGAAGCAGGTCAGAAATGATGGCTGGCTTTGCCTGTGTAATTCTCCAATGCCTAGTTTACATTGTATAATTGGTTTTTGGCTTTGCAATTTCAGAAAACTGAGGACTAGAGGATTGTTTCTATAGGTAAATGCATCTGAATTCCAAACACAGAATGTTAAATTTTCTACTCCACAAGTCAAGTGTCTAACTGCAACATTAAAATGAGGTTTGATTCTTAAGTGTTCCAAAACTAAACACAGAAAAAATCAAGAGTGCTAGAGTCAAGTTAAGACACACTATATAATCTTAAATAAAAATAAGTAATTAACACAGTAACATAGAACTTTACATCTAGAAGGGATGTTAGAGATCATCTGAAACAACCTTATATTTTTAATGTTAATACTATATCGTAGGAGTGACTTACATAAATGTCCCTTCTTTGAGCTCTCTCAATTGAGAAAATAAAAATCTAGACATTGGTAAAGACTATAAGGCACGCACAAAGCCCTTTTTAATATATATTTAATATTACATAGATTAAATAATGCTTTAACATAGGTCTTCTGGCAACAATTTCTTTCCCCTTTCCATTTGAAATTAAGACTTCAACATCCCAAATGGCAATGTGAGCACATTTTAAAACCTTTAAGAGATTAATCTTCTCTTCATTTCCTACACCAATGCTATCACCTTAAATTTAAATAGTTATTAACTGCTAAGGAATCCCAACATTTCATTCATATATTCATTCTCATCCACGTAAATCCTGAATTTGAACATAGGCTCTAGCACTTACTACCTAAGCACTAGTTTCTTCATCTATAAAATGGATACAATTTGCCTTCACAAGGATATAAGAACTAAATTAAATGATGCGAAAACATGTTTGGGCAGAGTACCGATACACATATAAATGCTTATTGTGACTATAAGCTCTCCAAATTCCTACATTCCACTAAAAGAAAGAACTTTGCCCCAGATAATCTAGATGTTTGTTCAGATGTAGAAACGAATGGGACTACAGTTGCTGAGGTGGCATCAGGGGCATCCAACCTCAGCCCACTGACCACATGCAGATCATGCAAGAAATTTTTTGTTTATCTGTGGTGGCAGATATTAAGAATATTATGCACGGACCTTTTTTTTGCTCATCAGCTTTTATTAGTGTTTGTTTATTTAATGTGTGGCCCATGACAACTCTTCTTCTTTCAATGTGTGGCAGAGAAGAAAAAAGGTTGGACATTTCTGCAACCAAACAAGTCTCAAGGGCTTTTTCTATCTGAAGTTCCTTCTAGGGAAGGGAGGAGTAAGGTGTTTAAACTTACATATCTACATTTTAATATTTTCAAAGGGGAGCACATACTTTCACTACATTTCTCTCCAGGGTAGGAATAGTACCTAAATCATCATTCCAGCTTGCATAACTAGAATAGAGACCAGCTCTGTTTTTTTGTTCTGTTTTACTTTGTTTTGTTTTGTTTTTGGAGACAGAATCTCACCCCAATACCCTGGGCAGAGTGCCATGGTGTCATCATAACTCACGGCAACCTCAAATCCTTGGGCTTAAGAGATCCTCTTGCCTAAGCATCCTATAGGTGCCCGCCACAACACCCAGATAATTTTTCTGTTTTTAGTAGACACAGGGTCTTGCTCTTGCTCAGGCTGGTCTTGAACTCCTAAGTTCAAGCAATATACCTGCCTTGGCCTCTCAGAGTGCTAGGATTACAGGTGTGAGCCTGTAATTGGCATTATTGGAGGTAAAATTGTATTTGAAAGGACTCTCATATATCACTAATGGGAATCCAAATGTATAAGTCTTTTGGAATGTTAAATACACCAAGAATTTTTAAGAATCTTTAGCAAATTCTGGTATATTCCCTACATGAATACAGGATAGAAACAAATTTTTGATAAATATTGGGATTAAACATATATATTAGTATACGATACCAGGACAAAAATTATATATGCAATAATTTCTTTCTTAAAAATTATGCATTGGGAAAAAAGGGTGGGAGGATATGCATAGAAATGTTAGCAGTATTTGTGTTTGGGTTATGAAATTATCTGTGCCTGACATCATCTTTTCTCCATATGCTCAATTTTACTTAATGAGTATGCACTAGTTTTACACTGAAACAATTTTTAAAAAGGAAGGAAGGAAATGGGAAGGAATATTGCTTAGAGGTAAGGAAATGGCATAATTAGATTAATTAGTTAACATTTAGCAAGTGGTATAATTAAACTTTTATCCTAGCAAGGAACTTTCCAAGTGATCACAAATGATAAATCATAGGATATTTGTGTATTAGGGACACCTTGCTTAATCCTGTCATTTCACAGGTGTAAAAAAGAAATTGTAATTGTATAATGCTTCACAGTTTATACAAAGTGCTTTCAAAATATCTTGTCACCTGTCTTTCAAACAATCCTGTGAGATAGGTTCATATGCCTCATTTTAAGGATCAGGAAACAGGGCTAGAGAGATTGTAATAACAATACCTATCATTTCTCGAATGTTTACTATGTGCCAGCTTCTGAGTCAGGCACAATCCTGTGAAAATAATCCCCATTTTACAGACAGAAAAACTTAAGGGCAGAGGTTAAGTGACTTGCCTGTGATCATACAACTAACAGTCACTGCTCTGATTCTAAGCCATACTTTTAAAATAGGAGTCCTGAGTTATATATGTATAATTTAACTTCCCAGGGCCCTTAAGTGGTACAGTTGTTCTATGACCCAGTCTGCTGTTCTTTCTACTGTATTGGACTCGTTGTCTAAGGTTTCTCATAAGACTTACTTAGCTTGGCAGCCACTAGGAAGATCCAAAAGCAGAAACACTAAGCCCAGGAATACCCCAAAACTAATGTTGGCAGAACACGCACACCTCAGCAGAAAGGAAGTTCATGAATAACTGCAGAGTGGAGGGGACAAGGCTAATAAGTTTTATACACAGCGGGGGTAGCCAAGAATTCACAGAAAACATACCCTCTACCTCAGCAGCAGGAATGTCAAGAAAAAATCTTAACATTAACGATTCCAGCACCTTACACTCGCCTAACTCGGCCCTCATTGAGATGAACCAGAGGACCCTTAGTTCATCTCCACGGACCCTCGCAACAACCTGTGAGCTGAGGTGAGCAGGGCTCAGCGTCACTTTGCCTAGGAAGCCTAAAGTAATGCAGAGGTAGAGCCGGTGGGCAGAAACGCAGACACCAGGGGAGACTAGGCACTTCCACGGAGTGAAGAGGTGCCCGGTGCCCGAGGCGGGGACAAGGCCTAGAGAAAGGCCGCGGTCCTGGAGCTGTCTCCCTCCGTGGCTCAGGGGCTTTGGAGGTCGGCCCAGGCGCCTCGCTACTCACGTTGGACCAGCCGGTCTCCGGTGAAGGTAGAGGAGCAGCTGGTAACCAGCGCACAGGGAACACCCGCAGCCATAGCGGCCCCCGAGAGCCGGTTCCGTCAGGGAGCCGCTTCCGCCTTGGGCGGCACCACGGCCGCCGGCGCGAGGGGGAGACGCGCCGGGGAGGGCGTGTTATCCGAATGGCCCGGCCGCCGAGCCCGCTCTCATCCTCCCTTCCGCTCCTAGAGTGGAACAGGCCGCGCCGAGCGTGGCGTTGCCATGGGGACCAGCGCCCAGTCGGGAGGATAAAGTAGCGGGAGGCAGCGCCTCCGCCGGGAGGTGGCCTCGCCCGGCCCTCGTCATGACCGAGGAGACTGAGAGCTACGATCCTGTTGGCTCCATCTTAATCCAGGTGGGAAACGGGCCTCCTCGGCCCTGCCCAGCCTCTACACGCCCAGGGGAGGCCCAGCGCCCGGACTGACTCGGGTCCCCGCACTTGGGGCGCTGCCCTCAGACTGCCTCCAACACTCCCCAAAGCGCCCACCGCGACCTCCGCACGGGCCTGACACTCTCCCGGTGCTTTACGCTGCACCTTGCGCACCAGAAGCCCAACCATTCTGCCTCTGACGTAACTCTTAAAATTGTTCACGTCGGAACACTGAGGCACCATTTAAAAAACGTTATATTCTAGAAAATTTGAACCCATGACTCAGAGAAGTGGAGAGACAAAGCAGACACGTGAGAGGAGATAAGAAATGTGGGGAGAAATTGAAATAATGTGAACTGCTTTTTCTTAGGCACGCCAATTTTTGGATCTACATGTCCCTTAAACACACAGAAAAATGCTTTTAAGGTAACTTGGATTGCAAATCAAGTTACGTTTTGCATATAGAAACGTGACAAATTTTGAAACTCAGAGAAAAAACTTTCTGACCTAAGGGAAAAAACTGAGGAAGTCTTGACTTCCTCAGTATAACTCAGTTTGTAACAGTTATAGTCCTCAGATTTTTCTAAAATGTTTAGGGTACTTTGTTTCTTAATATTTACAAATGGCAGCTCTAATGTTTCCACATATACTATCACTTTTAACTTTTACATATAGCCCCATCTGACTAAGGCTTGAGGTAACTTGCCTAAGGTCGTTCTATCAGTGCTTTAACTGAGTGGGTCTGAATTAGGCTTCACTCTTCAAAGGCATCTTACTTTTTCCGTGGAATTTTTTTTATTATTGTTTGGAATTCATTGAGTGTACAAAGAATTAGGTTATGCTGATTACATTTGTCAGGTAAAGTCCACCTTATGCTGTGTCCCACCCCAACAGATGTACCATACACCTTGACCTCCATCCCCTTCCAGCTTTTCCTTTCCCGGCTACCTCATTCCCCTACCCACCCCTCCTATTAGATCATCTACTGACTTCATATTAGAATTGCGGACATTGGATTCTTGCTTCTCCATTCTTGTGATGCTTTAACAAGATTGTGTTCTAACTCTATCCAGGTTAACACAAAAGATGGAAAGTCTCCATCTTTTTTAAGGGTCTGTCATTATTTTGATTGCTTACCTCCTATCTGGGAGAGAATTCCCTAAATCCACATTTTCCCAAATATAAGCTCCTAAAGTCATCAACTTCATAGGCTTCCCCTTTATGAATTATGCTTAAATCTTATCTTTTGTCATCCTCTCTCTCACTCTCATCCTGCAATGTGTTTAGCCAAAATGCAAAGTCTGAGCAAATAGTCTCCACAAGACTGCCCCTCACTTCAACACCAGCTGCAAGTTCAGGACTCCCTAGAACCATCTTCACTTCAGACCATCGTGTTACAAATTTAGGATCCCCATGACTATTCACTAGAGTAACTCAAAACACAGAAGATGTGTTTTATGCTTACAGTTACGGTTTTATTATAGTGAAAGGATACAAATTTAAATTGACCAAAGGAGGAGATACATGGGCAAGGGTCCAAGAGAGGTCAAACACTGATCCCTGTGGAGTCATACTTCTCCCCGCCACAATATATGACAATATTTGTGGAGTGTTGCCAATCGGAGAAGCTTACCTGGGCTTTTGGTAGCCAGTGTTTTTATTGGGGTTCAATCTCACACTGTCCTTATGGCTGACCTTTAGTCTCCAGCCCCTCCTGGATGTCACACTTAATGCCTTTAATTTTCCACTCAGCCAGAGTTCTGAACTAAATACAGCATGGATCAAAGCCTCCATCATAAATCATGTTAAAATGTCTGGGGGCATCTATCAGGCAGAACATTTCGGGGGGGCCAAGATATCACTTCCCCAAAGCCAAGGGCAAAGTCCAGCCTCCCTTTGGGTAAGGTTAATTCTTCCTTTGCACTTACCCACGCTTTATTTATAGACTCCAAGTAAACATTGCAACAGTAGTGAAGACTCCTACCTGGAAACAATGGATTCTTCCTCACAGTTTGTTTCATGTTGACTATAGGAGCAATTAAGTTTCTCTTTAGTTTCCTCTATTTTTCCAGACCTGGAACATCTTTGAACAAGAAACCAGAACCTGGAGAGAATTCTTGTGCTCAATTTCACACTTCTCCTTGAGTTAATTCTGTTTCCAAACTCTGCTTCCCTGTGGTTTGGAATAGTGCAGGATAGTATATTAAAACCAGAAGCCTCTTCACTTCAGTGTGGGATCTAGAGGGAGCTACTTGGTTAACCTAGGATACAACGTTACAGTAATAAATAGCTGTTGACATCGGATTGTAAAATGAAACAGAAGAGCTAAGAATAGTTATATCCATGTTGATCAGTGTACTCACTTGTTTGAAAGGTTTACTGCAGAAATGCTAGGTGAAGGGCTGTGTAGTCCTCAAACTACAGCCCGTGAGCCACATGCGGCTTGCCTAGGACATTTATCTGGCCGCCAGGTATTTTTGCCACCGTTGCCTGTCCTGTTTAGCATCCGACTCGTCCTGGGGCCCGCAGTCCGGCCCTCCAACGGTCTGAGGGACAGTGAACTGGCCCCCTGTTCAAAAAGTTTGAGGACCCCTGGTGTAGAGGAAGGGACTACATGTTAAACTAATTAGTGAGGCTGATCTCTGTATAATGTAAAATTCTCTTCTCTACGTATAGAACATGTATAATGAGGGAGAGTTGGAAGACTTTCCCTGAGTGTGTCCTTAGTACTTGTGAGCACATAGCATCACCACTCTGAGACAAGCCAACATGAATTCTACTTCTACTTGGCACTGTGGTTTATATCCCTCAAACAGGCTATCAATAATTACAACATGCAGGGGAAAGAACACTTGATTGGAAGTCAGAATACTGAGATCTGACCATGGCTTTGACATCCTCACAAGTGGATAACTTTGGGCTAATCACTTAACCTCTCTGGGCCTCAGTTTCCTCTTCTGTAGAATATATAGTTTGGATTACATTCCCTTCTCACTCTAAATTGACCTAATTTTCTGAAAGCTACATAATTTTTCTTTGCTATAGAAGTAGGCCTCCTTTATTGTTAGCCGAGGCCCTAGGCTAGTGTTTTTCAAACTTTTTTTTTTATCTCACAGCACACTTGAACCTATAGTTAAACCTCCACAGCACACTTAAATTATGGTGATCAAAACAAAAAGAGTAGGGCAGAGCCTGTAGCTCAAAGGAGTAGGGTGCTGGCCCCAAATACTGGAGGTGGTACCATAGGTTCAAACCCAGCCCCAGCCAAAAACTGCAAAGAAAAAAAAAGAGCAAAAGAAAGAACATACTTACTGTGCTTTGAACTTCTTTTGAAAATAATTTAATTAATAATCTTTAAAAATTTTTGAGGCACAACTAAGATCCTCTCATGGTACACCAGTGTACCACAGCATACCAACTGAAAATCACTGACCTTATGCAATCACGTTGTTTCTGGCAAATGAGTGAGTGAGTTTGTCTCTGTGTGTATGTAATTTGACTTTAAAGCAGAGGTACTTTAAATCTCCAATTACTAAACTCTAATATGCCATGTTAGGTCTGTATTTCAATCAAATACATAAAGCAACTCTTTAGGCCAGAGGTTCTTAAGTGTAGTCCCAGAACCAGCATATCAGCACCACCTGGGAACTTGCAAAAAATGGACTGAATTTTCACCAACCATTAGCTTTGTATATTTATACATATTAAGCATGTACTAGTTAATGGTTAAGCTTGAAGGTTCTAGCGTCAGCCTACCTGGATTTGAATAGTTCCACCAATTAAGCAGTTGCCTTATTAAGCCTCAGATTCCCTCGTGTATAAAATGAATATAATAATATTAATTCCCCCATAGGTGTATTTTTAGGATTAAAATATAGGATGAAACAGAAAGTGTAACAGTAAATGTTAGTTACTATTGGACTTGGTCTGGGTTCTTACCATTTGGTGTTATTTACATTTCTGTCTCTTAAGTTTAGGCTGCTCCTTGTTCTAAGTTCCTAGAAGAAAAAGAAAAAATATTGTTAACTTATCTTTATATTTAGGACTATTTCCTTTCTCTGTTAGTTACAAACTGGTTCTTTGGATACCCCGTTATACCCAGTGAGAAGGGACACGGATACCCCATTATACCCAGTGAAAAGGGACACCAAGAGAAGGGCTACAAGGGGTGTGGGAGGAAAACCTGACCTGGTAAACCAGGAAGTCTGGAAGGCTTATAAGAATGTGGGTATAGTGTAACCTAGGTAACCAAAGACCAATAGAGACAATCAGTGACCAATAGAAAAGGGCAATACTGCCTGGAGGTTCAGAGAAGCCAATGAAAGACTTGCAGAGAGGGTATTTACCCTCTTCAAACAGAGAGAGTATTTACACCTCTGCAAGCCCTTTGTGTCTCCATCTCTCTCACCTCTCTATCATGAGAGGAACCTACTTCCAGCTCTCTTTGGAAGTATGCTAAACTTTCTCTTTGTCTTCCTAAATTAAATTTCTCTTTGTTACATTGAAACTTATGCAAGTTACTTTGCTATCTATTCACACTGCCTGTGCTGCTACATTATTATTTCCAGTTCCCATTCATTTACACTTTCAGTTACCACCGTGTGGTGTCCTGGAACTTTCTACCTCAGCCAAGTAATCAAACCAGGTCAACTGGGTTCCAGGAAATGGGACCCCTGACCCCCAACACCCAGCACAGTACTGGGCTCATAGATCCTGATCAACTGGATAATGATCTATTCATTAATTTAGTCTCCAATAATTTATGGTTTGTTCAAAAATGTATGAAGCTGGATTAACTTTTAGCATTGTTTAGAAAATATCTTTTTTCATGGATAGTACAAATTAATAAATAAAAGTAATATTTTTAGAAAATGTCTAAGCTACTTATGAGAAAATATTTACAAATACTCAGTGCTCTGATTATAAACTCTTTTTGTAACTTTTTATGAAAACATTAAATGTTTGGATTTTCCAGGATAGTCTCATTCTGACTATTGTGTCCCCTTGTCAGATCATCTATCAAAGTCCATGCTTTCATTTTGGTTCAGGAAATATAATTACCATCTCCACGTATAATTCTACTAGGCAGAATTTTCTTAACTACTTTCTCTTTCAAATCTATAATTTAGATTTTTTACAATTTCAGCTGGATCTTTCCTCAATTAATCTGAATAGTGAGTTTTACTATAGTGATAATAATCAGCATGATAATTAAAATAATAGCCAACATTCATTGAGAGCCAGACACTGAGCTTTGGATTATCTTATTAAGTCCTAACAACAAATCTATTAGGTAGATATCATTTTGAGCCCCAGATTACAGAAGGCACTAAAGTACAAAGAGGTAAAGTAACTTACCCAATGTGATATATCCAATATTTGTTGATTTTTTTTTCTGGGACAAGAGTCTCACTTTGTCACCCTGAGTAGAGTGACAGCTCTACTAGTGTCACAGCTCATAGCAACCTCCAACTCTTGGGCTCGAGTGATCTTCTTGCCTCAGCCTCCCAAGTAGCTAGGACCACAGACAACCACCACAGTGCGTGGCTATTTTTAGGGACAGGGTCTCTCTCTTGCATTCTGGTCCCCCATTTCTGAGGCAATCTACCCACCTCCACCTCCCAGAGTGCTAGGATTACAGGTGTGAGCCACTGCACCTGGCTATTTGTTGCTCTTTAAATAGGCTATGACATGCCTGTGAAGTAATGTTGAAGAAATGTGGTACAGGGTGGCACCTGTGGCTCAGTGAGTAGTGTGCCACCCCCATATACTGAGGGTGGCAGGTTCAAACCCGGCCCCGGCCAAACTGCAATGAAAAAATAGCTGGGCGTTGTGGCGGACACCTGTAGACTCAACTATTCAGGAGGCTGAGGCAAGAAAATTGCCTAGGCCCAGGAGTTAGAAGTTGCTGTGAGCTGTGATGCGACAGCACTCTACCAAGGGCAATAAAATGAGACTCTGTCTCTAAAAAAAAGAAAAGAAAAGAAAAGAAAGAAACGTGGTAGTGACCCTGGGATGTTTCTTAAAGGTGTTTTCTGTTTCTGTGTTTTTATTAGTAACTCTTAAAAGTTTTATTCTTATGGTTCATTAATAATGTGGTGTCTTTTGAATATATCTTTCTAAATGCTTATTTGATCTATTAAACATTTGTTTGTGCAAAAAGAATTACCTGGCCTTGCAATCACAATCAACATTTTAATTAGTTTGGAAATCATATTTCGATAATCCAACAGTTGTATGTTAGCAACAACCTTGGCGGCTTGGCACCTGTAGCATAGTAGTTATGGCTGGCCACATGCACTGAAGGTAGTGGGTTCGAACCTGGCCTGGGCCAGCTAAGCAACAATGATGACTGCAACGAGATAGCCGGCCACTGTGGCAGGCGCCTATAGTTTCAGCTATTTGGGAGGCAGAGGCAAGAGAATCATTTAAGCCCAAGAGTTTGAGGTTGCTATGAGCTGTGATGCCATGGCACTCTACCAAGAGCAGCATAGTGAGACTCTTGTCTCAGGAAAAAAACCTGGGCATAATAGAACTAATTGGAAGTTTGATAGTGTCACTGTCTTTTTTATTAATTCCCCTGTCTAATTTGCCAGGTGCATACAATATAAAAATGGATGAAGTGAAAGATAACTTGAAATGATGAGAATGACTCAGCCAAACTCTCTCTTTAGCAAAGATGAAGACAATGGAATTTTATATTGTTTCTGACAATACTGAGCCTAGTTTCATGGCTCTTTTACACTCGACAGCAAATCTTTGCTGCATAAAATCTTTCAAGAGCTGCTTATTATGCAGCTCTGTCCTAAACTAACAAAATAATAATCTTCCTCCAAGTAGAAAATTTATGGAAAGTGATGTTCGATGATCACAGAGGTAATGGGTGACGTGTAAAATTTTAATATGGTAAACTGGATCTATTTGAGGAAAGAACAGAGATTTAGAACTTAAGTCTCTTTCACTAGGCAAGTCAAGTACAAAAATTCCTATAGAACTTACCTCCATTACATTTAAGCAAGTGGTTATTAAGAGAGGAGGAGAAAATATCTCACAAGAAAAGGAAAAAGCTCTTGAGGAAGATTAGAGAACAATTTAATTCAGTGAACATTTTCTGACTATCACTTATAGTGTAAGGAGTTTCATAATTCAAGAAAGGAGAATTAACATTTGTTCTGTGCTTTCCTGTGTAACACTTTACATATTTTAATTTATTTTTTTCTTGCCTCTATCCTAAGATAATTGCTATCTTCATTTTACAGATAAGAATACTAAGCCTTTAAAAGTCTAAGTCACTTTCCCAAATTTAGTTTAGTAAAGGAAGAAGCAGGATACCTGTTCATACCTGTTGGCACCAAAGTCTATATTAATTTACTTTCAAACCTATTACCTCATTTTCATTCAAGAATTCTAACAGGTAGGAAACTTAATTCCCTTTTTTTTTTTTCTTTTTTTGAAACAGAGTCTCAAGCTGTTGCCCAGGGTAGAATGCCAGTGGTGTCATAGCTCATAGCAACTTCCAACTCTTGAGCTCAAGCAATCCTCTTCCTTCAGTTTTTCTATTTTTAGTAGATACAGAGTCTTGCTTTTTGCTTAAGCTGGTCTCGAACTCATGAGCTCCTCAACCTCCCAGATTGAGGATACAGGCATGTGCCATCGCACCTGGCCTATTCTTGCTTTTTGGAGTCTTGCTTTTTGCTTAAGCTGGTCTCGAACTCATGAGCTCCTCAACCTCCCAGATTGAGAATACATGTGCCATCGCACCTGGCCTATTCTTTTTTTTCTTGATGAAGAAGTTAAAGGTTCAGAAAATTTGGATGATGTATGTGGAGATCATATGATTACTAAGTGCTAGAGCTAGGAGTTATGTTCAGTGCCTTTTATTGAGTTCTATGCTCCATACCAAACCTATTACAGATTATCTTACAACTCTATGAATAACTATGGTTGTTCACTCAAGGCAGATGAAAAAACCAAGCCTTTCATACCCTAATGAGTGATCCAGAGCAGTTTTTACTTCCTCTAGCATCTCAAAGACATAATTATAGAAAGATACATGGAGTTACAAGTATTAGAAGAAGGAAAGTCAGTACATTTAAAAGAGGAACCAAAAAATAATGGGCCTCAAAAGGGCCTTGCCCTTGAACTGGCTTTTTATGCTTAGATGATAAATCAGCTTTCAATAGTAATTTGAGCAAAACAATCAGAAGAAGTACATCTTCATCTTAATCCCTACAATCAAGGAGTAGGTGGGTTCACATTTCAATCTGTGAGCCCCGGAGGCTTTACATGACAGTTTGTACAGAGTACAAATGATCAGATGTGTCTGCCAGACTATGATACCCATCATTGAAAAGATGCAAATTCTGGTCTTTTGAATACTTGGCTCTGTGAGAACAATCAAGTAATCAATGACATAGGTTGGATCAATATGTGAGTCCAGTTATACTAACGGAGAAAAAGGTAACCATTTCAAAATGCCTTTAGCAACCCAGTCTGCAGATTGTTATTGGTGTGACTATTGCTGAAACAGGTGTTGGGTTCATAAATTTGCATAACAAAATGTTTTTCTTGTGGCAGCAGCCCATACAATAATTGGTGCCATCTGTATTTATCTGAAGTTTGGTTTGTAATATGAATGCAGAAAATCTTGTGCTTTCTCATAATTTCATGCCTATTTTGTTCTGAGGGTGCTGATATTGGAGAGATGTTCATCATTTTCAAGGAAAATGTTAAAGTAATAACATGTTACCTCTTCAGGGGTTATTTTCATTTCTCAGTACTTGAAACAAAATCATGGCCACAACACCTACAGAACTGATTCTTGAGAGCAGTAAGTGGAGATGATGTAGCTCCAATAGAAAACCAACAGGTCCTGGCAACGCATTTACAATACTTTTTTGAAAGACAGTGCTTCCCCTGGAACTTTGCTGGAAGTTTTCTGTTCTCTTTTTTCTTAACCAATCTGTACAAATTGGAGTCTGACACGGACTTCTTACGATCTCCATCTCACCTCTTGTTTTACCACCTGATAAAGCAGAAGCCTTTGAGTTGCAGTTTCATCTTAAATCTATTTCTAATGGGAGGAAAATAGCCCATAAATTGTGTGAGAGAGCATAGTGTTTCAAAATCTGAAGGCCACAATGGAATATTCTAAATAATGACCATCTTAAAACTGTAGAGGTGGTCCTTTTCAATAAATGCCATAAAATTAACTTTATGGCTTTTGCAATTTAAGCATATTATAAACTTCTAAGACAAATAACTGCTATAAGTGGACCATGTCTGTATTCCTTAAATATTTTGTATTTTTTATATTTACAGGTCCAAGATGACCTTTATCAATTAAAGGAAAAATTAACAGAATTTTCACCTGAAGACAAAGGAGACACACTAGACATTCAGAATCTTGAAACAGCAATCAAAAGGACTGAATTAGGGTTAAAAGTAAGTAGAGCTTTAGATATTAAATAAAATGCCAGAAGCCTGCAGAAGGGAAGAATTGTTGCAAGACCCTGTGTAATTCTTTAACAGAGTTGGATTTATTTTAGGGCAGTTATCAGCATTCTTATTTTGTTTCTTTACAATGATAATTATAATCATTAACTGATTGATTTGTCATGTCTCACAAATAATTTAAGTGATTAAATATAATATTATCCAGTGACAACTCCCAAAATGTGTTTTTTGTTTATTTTTGTTTTTGTGTTTGTTTTTTGTGACAGAGTCTCACTATGTCGCCCTCAGTGGAGTGCTGTGGCATCACAGCACACAGTAACCTCACACTTTTGGGCTTAATCAATTATCTTGTCTCAGCCTCCCAAGTAGCTGGGACTACAGGTGCCTGCCACAACACCTGGCTATTTTTTTGTTGCAGTTACCATTGTTCTTTAGCAGGCCCTGGGCCGGGTTTGAACGCACCAGCCTTGGTGTATGTGGCCAGCGCTGTAACCCCTGAGCTATGGGTGCCAATCGCCAAATGTGTTTTGATAAAAATAACTTAGAGCTTAAAATAAAGTTACATCCAACAGTATGTCTAACCAAAAAAAAAAAAAAAAAAAAATTCATACCAATACAATGTAGACTTACTGGGATTTACCAGGATTCTAAAAAATAAGAGTTGACCTTTCCCTAAGAACTTCATTATTTTGAATTATTCATTTTTGTAATATTATAATCAAATGGATAAAACTAAAGAAATGTACTAGTTTGGGAACAGAGAAATAAAGTGGGTAGGAACTTCATCATTATAAACAGAGCTAAGGGCAAGAGCGGCCAGGATACTATTCCTTTATAAAATAAGGATGTGTTAGCTAATGAGATTCATTTTCCAAACAAAGTCCATCTCCATCTTCTTGACATCTTATTTTCAGTGTCTCTACTTTTGCTTCAGACTTTCACTCTGCTGTGTTAGCAGCTTTATCTCTTAGCTCCTGAGGCTGAGAAATATGTATTTTATAGCCCCTTTAGGCGAGCACATCATCGTTTTATATTACCTGACCATGATTACCAGCTAGAGTCTTGGGTTGGCCATTTTAAATAACCTGTTACCTAAAGGCCAAATGCTTTCCTTGGATGCTTCCTTGACGTTCCCCTAAGAGAAAGACATTACTCTATCTCTGTATCGCCTAGTTCCTGGTTAAGTGATATTCCGACTACTGTGCACAGTTTCATTTTTAAGGCATGCTACAGGTCACTTAGGCTTTGAGTTTCCATTATTTATTATTCTGTTTGGGATAGTTGAAGCAATTTGTCCTTAAGATGCCTAATGATACCTTAGGCAAGCAATAACACAAACTATATTGTGGTTTTTGGCTTAATTACACAATTCAGAGTGTTAACCTAATGAATTTAAGTAAATTATCTGAGAATCTTAAGTCCGCTATAATGGCCTAAACTTTGACTTTTCTGTAACAGGTCCACATCGAGAAGTATTTAAATGTTGTAAACCAGCGTGTGTTAACGACTCCTGTTAATGATGAGAGCTTTTATATGCCTGGGGCTTCCAAATGGTAAGTAAAATAGCTTTTTTTTTTTTTATTGTTGGGGATTCATTGAGGGTACAAGAAACCAGGTTACACTGATTGCATTTGTTTGGTGAAGTCCTTCTTGTGTCTTGCCCCTAAAAGGTGTGTCACACACTGAGACCTCCTCTCTCCTCCCCACTTTCTCTCTCTGCTCTTCCATCTCCCACCCCCTCCTTCCTTCCCACCCTCTGCTCTTCCTTTCCCCCTCCTGCCTCCTTCTCTCTCTCTCTCTTTGCTCTGCCCTTCCCCCACCCTCCACCATTAATTGTCCTCATATCAAAATTGAGTACATAAGGGCGGCGCCTGTGGCTTAAAAGGGTAGGGTGCCGGCCTCATATGCCAGAGGTGGTGGGTTCAAACCCAGCCAAGGCCAAAAAAAATTTTTTGAGTACATAAGATTCATGCGTCTCCATTCTGTGATGCTTTATTAAGAATAATGTTTTCCTCCATCCTGGTTAATACAAAGGATGTAAAATCTCCATCATTTTTAATGTCTGAATAGTATTTCATGGCATACATATACCACAGCTTGTTAATCCATTTATGGGTTGGTGGGCATTTAGGCTGTTTCCACATTTTGGCGATTGTAAATTCAACCGCAATAAACAGTCTAGTGGAAGTGTTCTTGTGGTAAAAAAGATTTTTTTTCCTTCTAGGCAGCTGCCCAGTAATGAGATTGCAGAATCAAATGGGAGGTCTAGCTTGAGTTCTTTGAGGGTTCTCCATACTTCCTTCCAAAAAGGTTGTATTAGTTTACAGTCCTACCAGCAGTGTAAAAGTGTTCCTTTCTCTCCACATTCATACCAGCATCTGTAGTTTTGGGATTTTGTGATGTGGGCCCTTCTCACTGGAGTTAAATGATATCTCAGGGTAGTTTTAACTTGCATTTCTCTAATAATTAGGGATGATGAGCATTTTTTCATATGTTTGCTAGCCATTCATCTGTCTTCTTTAGAGAAGATTCTACTCATCTCTCTTGCCCATTGATATATGGGATTGTTGGCTTTTTTCATGTGGATTAATTTGAGTTCTCTATAGATCCTAGTTATGAAGCTTTGTCTGTTTCAAAATATGCAAATATCCTTTCCCATTGGGTTGTTCCCATTGCTTTAGTTGTAATCTCCTTAGCTGTACAGAAGCTTTTCAGTTTAGTTAAGTCCCACTTGTTTATTTTTGTTGTTGTTGCAATTGCCTTGGAAGTCTTCTTCATAAAGTCTTTCCCTAGGCCAATATCTTCAAGTGCTTTTCCTATGCTTTCTTTGAGGATTTTTATCATTTCATTCCTTAAATTTAGGTCTTTTATGCATCTTGAATCAATTTTTGTGAGTGGAGAAAGGTGCGGTTCCAGTTTCAATCTTCTACATGTGGATATCCAGTTCTCCTAGCACCATTTATTGAATGGGGATTCTTTCCCCCAGTTTATGTCCTTATTTGGTTTATCAAAGATTAGCTGACTGTAAGGTGTTAGTTTCATTTCCTGGTTTTCTATTTGATCCCAAATGTCTATGTCTCTATGTTTGTGCTAGTACCATGCTGTTTGACCACTATGGCCTTGTAGTACAACCTAAAGTCTGGCATGCTGATGCCCCCAGCTATTTAGAACCCAAAGTCAATAAAATAAAAAAGATAACTTTTCTCATTCAGGTAAGATGACTAAAATTAAAGACATAATTTTCTTGGTTTTGGTCACATCCTTTCTACCAATTTCAGCAGAAGTCTTGCATAAGAAGTTAATGGCAGAATTTGGATTTTAATAAAGTTTATTGTAGGTTACTTCTGTTGAGTTCTAATACTTGACAGTTATTTCGGGGCCTAGTGGTATTCTTTGTTGTTGTTTTTTAGTGAAAGGTATCTAAAGTTCAACTAAAGGAAGCATTTATGTAACTTGCTTGAAATATTCAATGTATATATATCCTAAGAGATGATATATTAGAATTAGAATTGAGCTAAAAATAAGTACCCTTGCCTTACTATGGACCTTCTTATACATAGCCCTTCTGCAATTGAATGAATACAGAGTAAGCTTTTTAGTAAGCTTAAAAGTCCTGTGGCCCTTATTTGCATTATATAAGATATATATTTGTATGTCTACAATATAACTGAATGATAGTAGGCAATGAAGTCAAATTTCCAAAGTAGTGCAGAAGAAGTCATGGAAAACTATGACATAACCAAGTCCCAGCACTCAGTGATGGGAAGCAGAGTTTTGGATATACATTGTACTTGTACTTGTCTCCTTTGCCCCCACATGAAGGTAGTGCTACTGACATCCTTTGGTAGAGGCTGCCCTTCCCTCATCTCTCTGTTTATACTTAGGATTCCTTTCAGACATAAATATCTATCATCTCACCCTAATCTGTATTCATCACAGTTTCATTTCTACTGTCTAGAAGGCACTTGCATTAGTTATCTATTGCTGTATAACAAATTGCCCAGGTAGTGGCTTAGAACAACAGACACTTATTATCTCATAGTTTCTATGGATCAGGAATCAGGGCATAGCTTAACTAAGTGTCTGTGATTCAAGATCTCTCATAAGGCTGCAATCTAAATGTTGGCTGAGTTAGTCTCATCTGAAGATTTAATGAGGGAGAATGGGGCGGAGAAATCTGCTTCCACACTTAAGTCATATGATTACTGGCATGTTTCTCTTACCATGTCTCTCTTAGGGTGCCTGAGAGTATTTCACAGCTATATCAACATGGCAGATGATCAGAGCCTCAGAGAGTGAAAGAGGGTGCCCTAGATGGAAGCCGCGGTCTTTTGTAACATAATCTTAGACGTGATATCACTTCTGCCCTATTCTGTTTGTTAGAAGTGAGTCAGTAGGTTTAGCCCATGCTGAAGAGGAAGGGTTACACAAAGGCATGAATACCAGTAGGTGGGGACCCTTGGGGGCCACCAAGAAGCCAATTACCACTGTTCTCTCCTATTTATCCTCCTGATCAAACTTTGATCCCTTTTCATTAAGCTTTTCCTCACTTCTTCAAATTATTTTTGAATTTTTATAGCATTTGGTACCTCTGCAACTCATTCACATACATAATTTGCTACCTTACATTGGTGATTACTTTTGGGGAGGAGGGCAGAACTCTGTTGTCCCAGGACAGAGTGTCGTGGCATCATAGCTTATAGCAACCTCAAACTCCTGGGCTCAAGCCATCTTCTTGCTTCATCCTCCCAAGTAGCTGGGATTACACGTGTATACAACCATGCCTGGCTAATTTTTCTATTTTTAGTAGAGATGGGATCTCACCCTTGCTCAGGCTGGTCTCAAACTCCTTAGCTCAAGCAATCCACCTGCCTCAGCCTCCCAGAGTGCTAGGATACAGGCCTGACCCACTATGCCCCACTAGTAATTACTTTCTTATTATTCTTGAGGGCAGCAACCAGTCTTATATATCTCAGTAGTACCATAATGTCTTCTTGCGTATGGTAAGTCCTCAATAAATGTTTGCTCTTGGCCAGGCTTGGTGGCTCACACCTGTAATCCTAGCCCTTTAAGTGGCTGAGGCAGGTGGATTGCTTGAACTCAGGGGTTAGATACGAGCCCAAATGAGAGTGAGACCCTGTCTCTTCTAAAAATAGAAAAAATTAGCTGAGCATGTGGTCCCAGCTGCTTCAGAGGCTGAGGACAGAGAATTGCTTCAGCCCAGGAGTTTAAAGTTGCTGTGAGCTATCACACCACAGCACTCAACTCAGCGTGACAGAGTAAGACTCTGTCTCAAAAAAAGTTTGCTCTTGATGATAATATTTTTTTCCAGATTTTTTTTGATGATAATACTTGATCCCCTTCCATGGATAGTATATGTTGTATATGTAGTATATTTATCTATGTTATGTCTGTCTGTCTTTCTTTCTTTCTTTTTTTTGAGACAGAGTCTCACTCTATTGCCCTGAGTAGAGTACTGTATCATTATATCTCACAGCTAGTTCAAACTCTTAGGCCTCAGCCTCCTGAGTATGCCATCATGCCCAGCTAGTTTTTCTATTTTTAGTGGAGACAGGGTCTCACTCTTGCTCAGGCCGGTCTTGAACTCCTGAGCTTAAGCAATCCACCCACCTCAGCCTCCCAGAGTGCTGAAATTACAGGCATGAACCACTGCACTCCGCCTATATTATTTCATTTGATCCTTAAAATTAAGTATGTCATAGGCTTGATAAGTATTTTCCTCAATTTATAAACATATAAAATGAGGTGATAGAGTTTAAAGGACTTGACCAAGATCTGAGAGTTGATGAATAGAACGAATGTTAGAATAGAGATTCCCTCAACTCTTAATGTTCTTTTTGTTATTTGATATTATTTTTGCACATATTAGAATAATGTACTCTTGCTTGGGTTTGTATCTAACCCCTGAGTTCAAGCAATCCACCTGCCTCAGCCTCCTAGAGGGCTAGGATTACAGGCATGAGCCACCTGCATATCTTTGTACATGTTAGAATAATTAGCCAAAATGAAAGGATTAAACCTTGAGGCGCAGAGATAACAATGGACTATATTTAATTTAGTACCCTCATATCTCTTAGGAAGCTGGAGAAAATTATGAGTAACTAATCTCTGCCTTCCTGACCGATTGCTAGCATGTCATCATATGAGGTGCTCTACTTTGGGAGTAGGAGAAAAATCATTCCAGAAAGCTGATCTTGAGCTAGCAACCTAGAGTAACAGAAAAGTCCAGGAATGTGCAGATGTTGTGGACATCATGAAGCAGGAACACTATTTGTTATCATTACCTCTTTATGATATTAACACACTCCCTCCAGAGCTCCACCAAATTCTGGGTCTATGGTGAGTCTAAAAGCCCATTTCCTTCCCTTCATACTTATCCTTACTTTGGCATCCTGAATTACAGCACCTGTTCAGCCCATATTTAATTCAAATCAGAAGGTATCAAATGAATTTGTGCTCCATATATGTGCTAGTACCATGGCTAATGCTCTTTGAAATTCAAAACAAGGTTACTACCTCAAAGACCTTAAAGTCTAGTCAGAAAGCTAACTCAGTGCAAATTACAGAGCAACATAGCATATGATTAAAAGGTGCTATAAGTCAAATAGGAGATCAAAACCTTGAGAGGTTAATATGGGCTGCTCTAATCTGGAAAGATTTCAAGGGTGAAGTAGTACTTGGGCTTGACCATGCAGAAAGGAAAAGGGCAAGCTTTCTGAGAAGGAAAAAATAATATCGGTGAAAAACTATGTGGAGAATAATCATGGGAGGCCTTTTCAACTTCAGGCTTGGAGAAGAGAAATGGAAAAACAATTGAATAAAGTAGGTGAAAGACTGTGCAAGAGTTTAATACTAGAGAATAAAATTTAAATTCATTATTTTTGAAAGTAGGATGCCATTGAAAGTTTTTGTATCAAATTATGACATGATGAAAAGGACATTTTATAAAGATTAACCTGGAAGGTGCTGTATAGAGTGAATGGGAAACAGCATAGTCTAGATATAGGAAACTTGTAGATGGCTTTCCACAATTACCCACATATTCATAATAATTTATTCAACAAACAGTTATTAAACAACTTCTATTTACCAAGCACTATCCTAGATATTGGAGGATAATTAGTCATAGACCTTGTCCTTCTTACTCAAAATTTATTCTGAGATACATAGGTCTACACAAAGTTGATGGCAGGGTAGTAAAGGGAAAGGTTAAGTGTAAGGTATTGAGAAAGAATCTCAATGAACATGAGTTTATGTAGAATTAAAACGAGTGAGACTCAAAGTTGGCCCCAAGATTTGGGGATTGGGTAACTGAGAAAATAGAGGAATCATTGATCTCAAATGATAGCTAAGAGAAGTCAGATTGAGGGGAAAAAAGCACTAAATTTTATTTTTGACTTGGTTTTGGGAAAGATGAAACAGAAGATATATAGCTTCAAGTTTTTATGTCCCAGTAGGTTAAGATGAGGAACTAAGATCAGGGAAAAAGATAGGGCCACATACCAACTTTCAAAAAGTCTGGGAAATGAGGAGGCCAGAAGTCAGATAAGCAAATGTACATTATATAGCATGTTAAATTTTACAAATCACTTTTGCATACATTATCTCAAATAACCTTTACAACAGCACTGTGAAGTCAGCATTATTATCTATATTTTATAGATGAGGAAACTAAGATTGAATAGATTGCACAAGATCACATGGCCCAGAAGTCTGTAGGAATCCAGTCTTCTCTTTCTAAGTCTAGTGTCTTTTTTATCATGCTAATGAAAAGTAATATAATGGTGTTTTCAAATTATTTTCAGCATTTTTAAGTTCTTAAAATAAATCATTATTAAACTAAACCTTCAAAAGCATTCTCTTGAGTTAAACAATTCAATGACGTAGAATGTGTTACTCCATACTGGTTAAACGTTTTAAGTTTTGATCTTTTATATTTTTAATCGTTAAATTTGAAACTAAAACTATGACTTGTGAACAGGTTAATATATGTAATCTTTTAAAATAAGGAATCTTATCTTGAGGGAAAATAATAAAAGAGTTCCTTGGAGAAGAAAATATTGAAGGTTACCTTACCAATTGAAGATATTGACTCTTATTTGAAAATCAAGCGAGCCCAGCAGGGCAAAGTAGGAGGCTGATATGCATGGCAGCTCAGAGGTCTGTGGTAGGTGGAGAAGGTATTATGATCACAGGACCAAGCATACAAGCAGCAAGTAAGACAGCCTCAGAACAAAGGAGGTGGGGAAAAGTAAACAGGATAATAGATGTCTGCCACTAACTCTGATAAAATATTTCAATACTTAAATTTTCCATTCTCCAGATTTCTTATTGCTCTCTCATATTGACAGAGAAGGGAGTCTGGCCTGCAGGTTTGTAGGTTATAATACCTGACAAGAGCTAAGTAGGTAGCAGTTGCAGCATAGAGAACAAAATGGAAAGTTTCTAGCTGAGATTTTGTTCTCTCTTTTTTCTTTTTATTTTTTCTAGAGACTCACTTTGTTGTCCTCTGTAGGGTGCCATGGTGTCACAGCTCATAGCAACTTTCAGCTCTTGGGCTTAGGCAATTCTCTTGTCTCAGCCTCCCGAGTAGCTGGGACTACAGGCACCCGCCACAACACCTGGCTATTTTGGGGTTGCAGTTTGGCTGGGGTCAGGTTCGAACCCACCACCCTTAGTATATGGGGCCAGCACCCTACTCACTGAGCCACAGGTGCCACCCTTTTTTTTTTTTTTTGAGATGTTTTCTTATACGTTATAGTTCTCTCTTGCCAAAGAATGTCCTTGTCCCTTATTAAGGTGTTAAAGGATGAAGGAAAACGTTGACCGTGGCATGGAGTTGGTAAGTAGAAGTAGTTGTTGGATCATGTATTTCCTATTAAATATAATAGTATAATAACTGGCCTTCCTGTCAGGAAGATGGGAAGATTTCCAAGTTTGTATGGGCCCTGTAAGCCTAGAGGAGGTTGCAAGAGCATCTTTATCCTAGCTGTGGATATGTGGGGCTAATGTAGCATGTAATTTGAAATGAAACAAGATGGGTCAAAATTTAAAATCTGGAGAGAAGTCCAAACTGGGTTTTCAAAGTAAACTAGCCTGAGGCAGGTCCTGGAAGTCAAGGTGAAAGTCATACGGTGTGGCTCAGGGAGGAAGAGAAGCACCAGCAGTAGGTGGGAATAGACAGGAACAGGAGAATCCAGGAGGTGAGCACTGTTGGCTGTGATTGACATTTCCTCTGCTTCCAGGTAGATAACACACCTGGTTTTGCACTTGCCATGGAAGACTATCATAATTAGACTTAGCTTCAGAGTCTGGCCTGGCCTATTGAGAGATTATATGCAAGGCCGATTGCAGAGTCTAAAATTCCTTGGTTCTCATGCCTAGATGAAGCAGAACTGGCCAATTCAGTGCATTTTTCTTCTGGGGTTCCCAATGAAGTCCTTATAATATCCAAGTAGGAAGGTGTTTTTTGATGTACTGATGGCATGACTCACTGAGGAGTGTTACTTAGTCACAACATTGAGCATTGATCCAGAGCTTAGAGGGGAGACTTAACTTCCTGAAATTTTCAAGCTGGTACTGAAGTTAGACATGGGCTTTTATTCTACACAGCCATCATTCAAATAAATTTGAGCATGTCCTCATAATATATGTACATTTATTCGTAAATTATACACTTTTATCATTTATAGTGAATACGTAGTAAAATACGTCAACAGAATTTTAAAAATGGAAATAGTTTACATAATGAGATAAAGAAAAAATTTTAGAAGTTTTACTAACACAAAACTTTTTGCTCTTATTAATTAAGATTATTAATTATAATGTTCTGGTTGTGTGATCATATTAATCGTAATGACTTTAGACTGACTGTAACTAATAGCCCAAAATATATGCTATGGTGAGGTTTAGCACTGATGATAGGTGTAAGTTCATATTTAGTCTTCTGGATAATTTTTAAGTTTGGGGATTTTCTTTGGCTGACTTTTCTTAAGTTCAATTGGATTATCATCAATTTTACTTCCTAAGGTAACTGAAAAAAACTCATGCTGAGAGTAAAAGCATCAGCTCTGCCATTTTCTTATTGTTCATGGATGCTTGTCATTATCTTCAAAATACAGTGTGTGTTTGGCAGAAATCTTCTTAAGACACATGTTTATTTTTTCAGGTTTAGTTAAAACTGCATAATACAATTCATAACCTCTCTGCATAAGTAAACTGCATTTCATTCCAGTGCTCTGAAAGCAAATATATAGGGATGCTTTCAGAACTGTAAGAGACAGGACCATGTGAGGGATCCAGTGACAAGATAAATATTAATGCTAGTACAAAGTAGTTTCTTGTAATTGATTTCTTTTTCAATGTAAATAGAAGTTATTATCCTTTCCTCAAATGGCCAATGGCTTTATGTTATGTATCACCTGGGATGTGGGTACCCAATTTGGGGGAATACAGGTTACAGTGATGGTTTTCAAATTTTGGTTTGCAGTTTTCTTTCACTGGCTTCCAGATGGAGTCCTAGAATCTGCATTTTAACATTCTTGGTTTTTCTTTTTTTTTTTTTTAGAGACAGAGTCTCACTTTATCACCCTCAGTAGAGTGCTGTAGCATCATAACTCACAGCAACCTCTAGCTCCTGGGCTCAGGTGATTCTCCTGCCTCAGGGTCCCACGTAGCTGGAACTACAGGAGCCTGCCACAATGCCTGGCTATTTTCTTGGTTGCAATTTGGCCAAGGCCAAGTGCCAGGTTTGAACCCACCACCTTTAGTATATGGGGCCAGTGCCCCACTTACTGAGCCACAGGCACCATCCCCATTCTTGGTTTTTCTAAAGCAGATGATTTGTGCTCGAAATTTCAGGGATGAGCATGACTACCTGGAATCAATATCCTTTTGGCCAAGTGGAGGGACTTGTCTATGTATGATCAAGAACCTGGTCATGGAAATTCTGCCATCCTGTTGCTATGAAGGGTGGGAATGAGCCTCTTGAGCTGAGGTTGAACCAGGCCTGGGACCTGGCAGTCAGGCTGGCAGGAACTATCTGTTCAAACTGTAGGGCTTGATGAAGTGTTAGAGGCCAAAAGTCCTGCAGCAGCAAATCCTTTTGAAAGGAGAAGTATAGAGTACTGACTGCAGCTCTCTGTCCGCTCCTTTGACAGCTGATCAAGGTTCCTGTGACTGAGAATCAACATTGTTCCAATATGTGAGGAGGGCTTCATTCTATCTATAGAAACTCAGGAAATGAGAAGAGTTCATTGCAAATGACTATTATCCCTGGATAATAGAATAGATATGCAATAATTATCTTTATGATCATCATCATCAAAATTTTCAAATCACTTGACAGTTTGTAAAAGCCTTTCTTTAAACCTATGAGGTAGATATTTACTTTTTCCTTTTAAAGATGAAAAACTGAGGATCCACAGAGGTTAGGTAAACCAGTTCCAGGTTATACATTTGGTCAATGGTGAGGTGCAGACTCAAGTCCTGACTAAATATCTGCAATCTAGCACTCTTCTCCTCCTCCATACCTGCATGAAAACCAGAAAGCTTAGTTTTCACCAAAGACAGTTTTCCTTTTAAGCAAGTATTAATCAAGAGAAAATCTGGTAGTTTTGTCTGGTATAGACAAAAACCTGTAGGTACATAAAGTGATAATAATGTATGCCAGCAAACGCAAGATTTTCTCAGCAGTCGTTCTGAAACAATATTAAGGACATTATCAAAAGTCGCATATTTTCTCCAAAGAGTTCAAAATGCTTTTGTATTGTTTTTAAAATAGGTTTCACTATTACCCCACTTTGGCGATGATTATTCTTCTGTGTCAAAAAGTAGTTTTTCCCCTTATCATTCCTGGCTTGCACAGATTTTATTGCTTGTCCTGTCTGCTCACACTGTACTTAATGACCATGATTTGCTTATTGACACTAGGAGGGTGACTACCATCTGTACCAGCACTATCAGAAATGCATAGACATCTTCACTTTATGAAGATGAGCACTCTATTGTGCTTGTATTTGAGGGAACAAAAAAAGAAATAAGAACAAAGCAAGTAATAGAAATGGTGAGTGGAAAAGAAGAGGTTTTACTAAATGGTCAATATAGACTAGAAGGCATATTGTCAGTTAATTATTGAAGCACCTCAGATCCGATCTATTCTGGGTTGTTCCAGTCAGTATACAAATCCCAGTTACATAATATATGGCTACAGTCTAGTTACCGAGAGAGAGAGAGAAGGAGAGAGATAAAGCACAGATAACAAGATGTTAACAGTAATCTACATGAGGGGCATGTGAATTCTGACTGTTCTTTCCATTTTTCTGTGGGGTAAAATTTTTTAAAACAAAAAAAATTTTTAAAGCATTATAAACCAAACATAACAACAAACTGGAAAAAACATTTGCAAAAGATATGACAAGAAATTGCCAATATTCTTAAATACAAATTACTCTTGACAATTAAAAAAATGAATGATATAGATGAAAAAACAACTGCTTACAGATATGGAAATGCAAATAACCAGTAAACATATGAAGAATGTATGTCACTGGTAAGCTGATGAAATACAAGTGAAACAAAAATGTTTAATCTTGGGTGGTGTTTGTGGCTCAGTGAGTAGGACGCCAGCCCCATATACCAAGGGTGGTGGGTTCAAACCCAGCCCCAACTAAACTGCAACAAAAAGTAGCTGGGCACCTATAGTCCCCGCTACTCGGGAGACTGAGGCAAGAGAATCGCCTAAGCCCAAGAGCTGGAGGTTGCTATGAACTGTGATGCCACAGCACTCTACCAAGGGAAACAAAGTGAGACTTTGTCTCTACCAAAAAAAAAAAAAGTTTGATCTTACAGGTAAACCAGAGAAATGCAAATTAAGCATTATATTATAATTTTTTCTTTAAAAATAAGCAAAACAGATAGTTTAAACCACCACAATATTCAGTGCAGATGAGTATTAAATAGAAAACCTAAATCTATTTTTAGGTTTTTGAGGGACCTCCATACCGTTCTCCATAATGGCCATGCCAATATGTATTCCCACCAGCAGTGTTCAGGCTCCCCTTTCTCTACATCCTCACCAGCTTCATTTCTTTCCTTTTGATAAAAGAAAAGTCATTTTAACTGAAGCAAGATGATACCTTATTGTGGTTTTGATTTGCATTTCTCTGATGATTAGTGATGTTCAGCATGTTTTCATATACCTATTGGCCATTTGTCTGTCATCTTTTCAGAAAGATCTATTCAGATCTTTTGCCCATTATTAAAATCAGATTTTTTTATTTGCTATTGAATTGTTTGAAGTCCTTATATACACTGGTTATTAATCTCTTGTCAGATGGTAGTTTGTGAATATTTCTTCCCATTCTGTAGGTTATCTGTTCCCTTTGTTGCTTGTTTCCTTTGTTGTACAGGAGCTTTTTAGCTTGATGTAATTCCATTTGTCTATTTTTGCTTTGGTGGCCTGTGTTTTTGAGGCCTTGCACAAAAACATCTTTGCCCAGAACCATGTCCTAGAGTATTTTTCTGGTGTTTTCTTCAAGTAGCTTCATAGTTTCAGTTCTTAGATTAAAGTCTTCAATCTGTTTTGATTTGATTTTTGTATATGGTAAGAGATAGGAATCTAGTTTTATTTTTCTGCATATAATTTTCCAATTTTCCTAGAATCATTTATTGAAGAGATTGTCCTGTCTCCGTTGTATGTTCTTGGTGCCTTTGTCAAAAATGAGTGGCATATAAATGTGTGGATTTATTTCTGGGTTCTCTATTCTGTTCCATTGGTCTGTGCATCTGTCTTTATACCACTACCATGCTGATTTGGTTACTACAGCCTTGTAGAATAATTTGAAGTCAGGTAGTGTGATGCCTTCAGCTTTGTTCTGCTCAGAATTGTTCTGGCTAATCAGGTTCTTTTGTGGTTTCTTATAAATTTTTAGGGTTATTTTTTCTATTTTTGTGAAGAATGTCTTTGGTAATTTGATGGAGATTGCATTGAATCTCTAAGTTGTTTTGATTGATATTGTCATCTTAACAATATTAATTCTTCCATTCCACAAAAGTGGAATATATTTCCATTTTTAATGTCTTCTTCAATTCCTTTGTCAGTGTTTTATAGTTTTCCTTGAGTATATCTTTCACTCTTTGGTTAAATTGACCCCTAGGTATTTCATTTTCTATCTTTGTAGCTATTGTAAATCGGATTGCTTTCTTGATTTCTTTTTCAGATTGTTCACTGTTAGTATATACAAATGCAACTGATTTTTGTATATTGATTTTGTATCTTAAAATTTTACTGAATTTATTTATCCGTTATAACAGCTTTTTTTTTTGGTGGAATCTTTAGGTTATTGTAGATATAAAGTCATGTCATCTTCAATGAAAGCTAATTTGACTTCTTCCTTTCCAGTTTGGATGCCTTTTATTTCTTCCTCTTGCCTAATTGCTCTGACTAGGACTATTCTATTGAATAAAAGTGGTGAAAGTGGGCACCCTTATCTTGTTCTGTCTCTTAGAGGAAAGGCATTGAATGCCTTTCCTTGCTCAATATGATGTTGGCTGTGGGTTTGTCATATGTGGCTTTTATTATTTTGAGGTATATTCCTTCTATACTCAGTATGTTGAGAACTTTTATCATAAAGGAATGTTGAATTTTATCAAATGCTTTCTCAGTATTTACTGAAATAATCATATAGTCTTTGTTCTTGGTTGTGTTAATGTGATATATCACATTTATTGATTTGTGTATGTTGAACCATTCTTGCATCCCTGGATGAATCCTACTTGATTATGGCAAATGAATCTTTTTAATATGATACTAAATTCAGTTTTCTAATATTTTGTTGAGGATTTTTGCATCTATGTTCACTGGTGATATTGGCCTGTACTTATCTTTTTCTGTTATGTCCTTTTCTAGTTTTGATACTAGGAAAATGCTGGCTTCAAATAATAAGTTTAGAAGTATTCCCTCTTGAAGTGTTTTGAAGAGAGTGAGTAGAA
Source organism: Otolemur garnettii (assembly GCF_000181295.1). Lineage (NCBI taxonomy): Eukaryota > Metazoa > Chordata > Mammalia > Primates > Galagidae > Otolemur > Otolemur garnettii. Next base: position 19,675,155 of record NW_003852406.1, read on the forward strand.
TTGCTATTAGTTCTTCTTTAAATGTTTGGTAAAATTCAGCAGTGAAACCATCAAGTCCTGAGCTTTTCTTTGATGGAAGACTTTTCATGGCAACTTTGATCTCATTATTCCTTATTTATTTCTGGAAGTTCTTTCTTTCTTTCTCTTTATCTCTTTTTCTTTTCTTTTCTTTTTTTGACAGTCTCACTCTGTTTCCCCAGGCTAGAGTGCCATCATCTCAGTCTAGCTCACTGCAACCTTGATCTCCTGGGCTTAAACACTCTTGCCTCAGCCTCTTGAGTAGCTAGGACTACATGTGCCTGCCATTTACACCTGGATAATTTTTCTACATTTGGTAGAGATGGGGTCTTGCTCTTGCTCAGGCTGGTCTCAAACTCCTGAACACAAATGATCCTCCTGTCTAGGCCTCCCAGAATGCTAGGGCTACAGATGTGAGTCACTGTACCTAGCCATTTTTCTCCATGGCTCAATTCTGGTAGGTTATATGTCTCCAGGATTTATCCATGTCTTCTGGGTTTTCCAATTTGTTGGCATATGTTTACTCATAATAGTCTCTAATGATTCTTTGTATTTCTATGGTCTTAGTTGTTATGTTTTCTTTTTCATTTCTGATTTTATTTACATGGTTTTTGCTCTTTTTTATCTTAGTCTAACTAAAGGTTTGTCAATTTTGTATATCTTAAAAAAAAAAAAACTTGAAGCATGTGCCAAGGGGCATTTTCCATTTCCTCACGGTTGATGTCTGTGGCCTGTAGAAGGGAAAGGAAAAAGTCACATTGTTTGTGGAGAGATGCTCAAACTATGATAGATACTGAATTCTGAATTAGTGCATAGTGCAGTAGGAAGCTATCTTAAGCCTCCAGAAAGAGTGTTGTTCCATCATTCACCCAAAATGAATCATCTCAGACTTGCCAACCCAAGAACTTAGACTAAGTCACCTCTACTAAAGTGTTTCTTGGCCCAGTAGCCAAGCTCTTATTTTAACCTTAAAGACTCTTCAGGGAAAGATTCATCATTTAGAGCTAGAGAGAACACAAGCTGAAGATAACCTGAACATGCTTTCCAAAGAAGCAGCACAGTATAAAAAGGCCTTAGAGAATGAAACGAATGAGAGAAATCTGGCACATGAGGAACTGATAAAGCAGAAGAAAAATATAAGTATACAGTTATGTTCAGCCCAATCTCATACCCCTCTAGAAAAGCAACTAGAATATACTAAGAGAATGGTTCTCAATGTAGAGCGAGAAAAGAATATGATCCTAGAACAACAGGCCCAGCTTCAAAGGGAAAAAGAACAAGATCAGATGAAGCTGCATGTAAAACTTGAAAAGCTCGATGTCTTAGACAAAGAGTGTTTTAGACTTACAACAACTCAGAAGACTGCTGAGGACAAGATTAAACATTAAGAGGAAAAACTCAGGGAAGAAGAACATCAGTGTAAGCTATTTCAAGACAAAGCTTCCGAGCTTCCAACTGGACTTGAAATCAGTAGAATTTTAGTTTCAAATCCAAAACACTCCAGGGAAAAGAAGACATCTTCAAAGAAAACTTAATATTTAAAGACAAGACCACCTTGGCATATTCATCCGAAGTTTGGAACACTGCCTCTTATAACTGAAAAGTCCTCCAGTGCAAGCTGTTCCATGAATACAAGTGTGCAGAACCTTATGCAGATGATGCAACGTTGTGACCTACATTCCCTCCAGAAACCATTGGAAGTGACTGAGCCTAAATGTTTCTACAAGCCTATTAGAAAAACTTGCCAGTATAAGGCTGTCCCTTCTGGCTCTGAAAAATCTATTTCCATTTGTGACAATGTGTGTCTGAACTTTTAATGGTAATGCAGGATGAGCTGGACCAAATGACTATGGAGCATCAAGAACTACTGAAACAAATGAAGGAAACCGAAAGCTATTTAGTCTGTGATAACATAGAATGTGAACTCGCGCGTTTAGTCAAGAAAATGGAAATGAAAGGAGAACAAATTTCCAACCTGAAGAAGCATCAAGATAGTGTCCATAAACTGCAGCAAAAAGTTCAAAACTCAAAGATGAGTGAAGCTTCAGGTATTCCATGAGAAGATATCAACCCTAAAGGATCAAAGAACATAAAAAATAGCCCCAGAAAATGTTTTGATGAAACGAACCCTTTTCTGAAAAATGACAACTTTCATCCACTACGAGTTCATAATCTTCAAATGAAATTGGAGAAGAGATGATATCATGTGGGAATAGTTACACAATAGCAAAACTTTCACCTTGATTGAACTTTGTCAATGAAATCTTGAATTGTCTAAAGTGGTTTTAATTTAATATAACTTTGTGAAATTTTGAATTATGTTTCTAGCCTCTATAAAAAATTAATACCTAATGACATACTAAGAATCCCAAATAATAAATGTTTACTTTGTTATTTTTCTTATTAACCAAATTCCTGAACCTCATCATGTCTTAGAACATTGTTCAATTTGCAAATATCTTTAGCTAAATCTAAGAAACAATACTAAAATTAACTTAATACAAGTACCATTCCACTTTTCATTTAGTAGGGTTATAATCTTAAGCCTTAATGTTAAATGAACAGAATTCAGAAAGGTCTTTTAACTTTCTTGGTGCTTCCTCCCTATCTTGTTTTAAAGGTATGAAATATTTTCTCTTTTGGAAAAGGAAAAGCTTAATAGTCCTCCAGTTTTGACAAGAAGCCTTTAATTCATTCCCTTGAGCTACTATTGTAACTTAATAGCAGAAGTTTTCCTGTGTTATTCCCATTCTCTTTTATAAACCTAGTTTGCTTTTTTTTAATAACAGTGATTTATTTTATCTTCTTTATATCTTTTTTATTCTTTGGGTTATATATAATGTTCATCAATGTGAATTAAGACTATGAATTTCTAGGACCTACAAAAGTGATATATATTTTTTATAAGAAAGTATAGGAAGAAAAAGTTGAGCATTTAATTACCTCATCGAGCAAAACTTAAGGGAAATATAGTACATTTTTATTTTTTATATTGTGAAGTCAAGGATGTCATGATAGATTTCTTTGTGTTCACATGCTATATAATAAATTTGCACTTGTTGACCTAAAAAGCAAAAACCAACTTTTCATTTTGTTGATCTTATGTCAATTTTTTGTCTTCATTTTGTACTCCTGGCCTGAAGTGATTTTCCTTCCTTGGCCTTCCAAAGTGCTAGGGTCACAGTGTGAGCTGCTGTACATAGTCCATAGTCTCAATTTTATTTATTTCTACTCTGATCTTTATTATTTCTTTCCTTTTACTAATTTTTGATTTTGTTTGTACTTGCTTTTCTAGTTTGTGTAGTTAGGTTGTTTACTCGGAGGACTTTTACTTTTTTGATGTAAGTGTTTATTGTTGAGAACTTTCCTCTTAGTACTGCTTTTGTAGTATCCCATAGATTTAGGTATGTTGTGTTTCTATTTTCATTTGTTTCAAGAAATCTTTTAATTTTCTTCTTTCTTTCTTTCTTTTTTTATGTTTTGTGGCTTAATCATAGCTTCACCATAACCTCAAACTCCTGGGCTAAAGTGATCCTCCAGCCTCAGCCTCCCAAGTAGCTAGGACTACAAGTGCGTGCCACTCTGCCTGACTAATTTTATGGAGCGAGGTCTTTCTGTATTGTCTAGGCTGCTTTAGAACTCCTGACCTCAAGTAATTCTCCTGCTTGATCCTCTCAAACTATTGAGATTATAAGTGTGGGCCACTATACCAGTCTTAATTTTTTATTGCTCATCATTTAGGAACAAGTTGTTTTATTTCCATATGTTTGTGCAGTTTCCAACATTTCTTTTTTTATTGAGTTCTAGTTTTATTCCATGTGATTAGAAAAGATACTTGATATGATTTATACTTTCTTGAATTTGTTGAGGCTTGTTTTATGGCCTAAGATATGGTCTTTTCTGGAGAATGCATAATGTGCTGATGAAAAGTTTATGTATTCTATAGCAGTTAGGTGAAATGTTCTATAAATGTCAGTTAGGTCAATTTAATCTAGATCATAGTTTAACTTCAGTGTTTATTGGTTTATTTTATGTCTGGATAAACTGTTTATTACCAAGTGGGGTGTTGAATTCCCTTACTATTATTGTATTGGAATTTATCTTTCACTTCAAATCTATTAATGTTTGTTTTCATATACTTGGAAGCTCTGGTGTTGGGCTTTATAATTGTTATTTCCTTGATCCCTTTTTCATTATATAGTGATCTTTCTTGTCTCTTTTTACAATCTCTGACTTGTAATGTATTTTATCTGATCTAAGTATAGCTACTTCAGATCTTTTTTGGTTTCATCTTTCTTCATTGTTTTTCTTTCAGTCTATATGTGTCTTTATAGAGGAAGTGGGTTTCTCAAAGGCAGAATATAGTTGGATCTTGTGTCTATCCACTTAGCCACTTTGTTTTAAGTGGAAAATTGAGTCCATTTATATTCAATGTTATTGTTGGTAAATAAGGACTTACTATTGTCATTTTATTGCTAGTTTTCTGGTTGTTATATAAAATCTCCTTTTCCTTTCTTTCTTATTAAAGTATTGCTTTTTATTTCTAGAGTATATATTATAGTTTTTCATTATGATTACCATGAGGATTGTAAAAACCATCTTACAAATATAGCAAGTTATTTTAAGGAGATAATAACTTATCTTAAATCATAAAAAAGAATAGAAGCAAATAAAAAGCTTTTAAAAAACTGTGTACTTTAACATAGCTTTCACCTCATTTACTTGATTATTATGCCAAAACATCTATATTCTACACTTCACAGATGTTGATGAGTTTAATGCAACCACGTCAGGTTGTGTAAAAAAAAAATAAATAAATATCAGCACATTGTACCCCACATATGCATGAATGTATTCATGATCTATGTGTATTTGACTTAATAAAAAAAAAAGGCAAAACAAATATATTTAGAAAAGGAATTATGAGAGTAAATTTGATTTAGTAAATATTATAATATCTTATAACAATAATAACTAATAAAAATAATCATGATGCTGGTAAAAAAAAAAACTGTGTACTTTAAGCCCATCCCCCCAAATTTTGACTTCTTTTCGTTTACGTATTTTAATAATGCCTATTTCTTAAGAGATTGATAGCTATTATTGTTTTTGATAGATTTGCCTTTTAGGCTTAATACTAGAGTCAAGAGTAGATTGCACACCACAGTTAGAGTATTAGTATATTCTGAGGCTGTCTATATACTTATTTTACCAGGGGTTTTTATACTTTTAAATGTTTTCTTTTTGTGCATTTGTTTTTCATTCTTCCATGTTAAAGAATTCCCTCTATCATTTCTTGTAAGGTGGATCTGGGGTGGGAATTTACCCAGCTTTTGTATGTCTAGGAAAGACTTTATCTCTCTTTCATATTTGAAGGATAGCTTTGCAAGATACAATATTCTTGGATGGCAGTTTTTTTCTTTTAGCACTTTGAAAACATTCATTCCATTCTCACCTAGCTTGTATGGTTTCCACTGAGAAGTCTGTTGCCAGATGAATTGGAGCTCCTTCATATGTTAATTTGCTTTTTTTCTCTTGTTGCTTTTAGGTTTCTCTCTTTGTCCTTGATCTTTGAGAATTTGATTTCATATACCTTGCACTATATCATTTGGATCAAATTTGTTTGGTGTTATCTGCCTTTTCTGCACCTGGTTATTTATTATTGTAAGTTTCGGAATGTTTTCTGGCATTTCTTTGAATAACCTTTGTACCCCTTGCTGTTGTTCCATTCCCAAATCTTTGAGATAATTTTCTATATCCTGTAGCTGATCTCCATTCCTTTTCATTTGTTTTCCTTTTTTCTCTTCTGATTGTGTGTTTTCAAATACTGTTCATGAGCTCATTTATCCATTTTTCTGTTGAGACCCTCTAGTGTATTTTTTAATTCAGCAGATACTTTCTCAGTTCTAAGATTTCTGTTTTACTTTTTATTATTTCAATCTCTTTGTTAAATATCTCTGATAAATCTCTGAATTGATTTTCCATGTTATCTTGGTGATTTGTGGTTTTATTAAAACTGCTATTTTTAATTCTTATTCAGAGTGTTTAAATTTTGCTGTCTCATTAAGGTCAATCACTGCTGCTTTACTTTGTACATTTGGGGAGGTTATGGTTCCCTGTTTGCTGTTATTTCTTATGGATTTATGCCTATATCTTTTCATCAAAGGATTAGTTATTTATTCCAATCTTCTCTACCTGGCATGTTTTGATTTTTATTGCATATGTTTTCTCAGAGATTTTTTGTAATTTTTAAATTTCTGCCCCTCATCCCCTGCATTGGAAATGGTTGTCCCTTTCATCCCTAGATGATGCCTTAACCCCAGGTTTGCCTCAACTCTAGTAAAGGATCAGAACACTGCTTGTCCTGAATGAGGGAGGTCCCAAAAGGAATATACCAACAGGCTGGCTAGAGGTTTGTGCCCAGGGGACCTGTAGGATGCCAACAGTGACTGCTGACGCACAGCTACTATGATGTGATATCTATTTTGGCCAAGTTATAAAGCAGAGTTTCTAGGGCTGAGAATGTAGTCCTACCTCCCTCCTTTGTTTCTAGCTGTCCTCAGGGATATTTTACCCTTCAGGTACCCCCAGTGTTTCACATGAGTTGAGGCAGGGACATATCTTCTATCACAAAACCCAAGATAGTGAGCAGTCTCATTGTCTACCTTGATCTCACTTTCTCCAGTGGAAGCTGTGAGTTGGGGAAGATGTTTCATGTGCTTGGTGCAGGGCAGGGGACATCATAGATATGAAAATCTGGTTCTATTATCATCTTCTTGGAGTTTTTTCACTTCTCTGGGGCTTTGGAAAACTGTCTCATTCTCATATTCAGGTTCTGTAATACTGTAGAACTGTATGTTTATTTTTGGTTTTCTGTGGTAGGGGCGTGAAGCCAACTTGCACTGACACCACCATGTTGGAAATAGAAAAGACCACAAACTTTTTAAAGGCAGTTTTTCAGTGTATGTGAAAAGATTTTTTTAAGTTATTATTTTTGGTTTAGTAATTGTGGCTCTAGAAATTATCTTTAGAAACAAGGAGAGATACAAATGAGTTTCTGTATAAGTATGTTCATTTTAGCATTACAGCTAATAGAAATACATTTGGATAGACTTTAAATGTCAATAGTAAAAGAATGATTAAATTCATTAAGCACATCTGTATGTGTAGTATATAGCTATTAAAATTGAAGAAATTTTAATGAATGGAAAATTTCTCATAGTATATGTTGAGGGGAAAAAAACCAGGTTATAAAATTGTGTACCAAGTCAGTTATCAATATTGAAATTCACTTCTAACCACATAATTCATGGAGGTTAAAGAATTTAGGAAGAGACTTTCACTTTTGGAACGATGGTGATATACTTTCTTCTATACCTCCTACTAAGTATAACCCTAAACCCTGGACATCATACAGAGGGTACCAAAAATGTATACACATTTTAAGAAAGGAATAAAAACTATATTAAAATTGTAATACTCAATATATACTGATAATAATAGATGAATACAAGTTATATCAAGCACTTCTTATAACTGCTGAAGTCAAACATTACTTGAATATTACAAATTAATATAGTTTTTTCCTTTCTTAAAATATGTATACATTTTTGGCACCCTCTATATATAAAACAAACTTAAGAAGACTGAAAGTTGAAGAGAAGAAAGGCAGACCAGCTAGGGCCTTTGGGACACAATGCACAACACGGTGGTAAGTTTACTGGGTTTTCTTTTTGCCTCATATATCCTGTATATAAACTAAGTCATTGTCCTTCTCTCCAAGAATTACTTTTACCCTTTTTGCAAGACAGATCTCTGACAACAAATTCCCTTAGTTTTTGTTTGTCTGAGGACATCTTTATTTCCTCTTCACTTTTGAAGGGTAATTTTCCTAGATATGGAATTCCAGGTTGGTGGGGGTTTTCTTTCCACATTTTAAACATTTAATCTACTCTCTTCCTTCTTGCCTGGTTAGTGAAGAGAAATCCAATATAATTTTTTATCCTTGCTCTTCATTAAGGAATTTTTTTCCTCTGTATTCCTGCAAGGTTTGTTCTTTGTCTTTAGTTTTCTGTAGCTTGAATAGATATAGTTAGGTTGTTTTTGTTTGTTTGTTTGTTTGGGTTTTTTTTTTTTTTTTTTTTTTTGGTATTTATCATGGCCAGTGTTCTCTGAGATTTCTGGGTCTGTAGTTTGCTGTCTGTCATTAATTTGGGGA
>NW_003852406.1:19683629-19697893 GCF_000181295.1 Otolemur garnettii
CCCGCCACAATGCCTGGCCATTTTTTGGTTGCAGCCATCATCATTGTTGTTTGGCGGGCCCGGGCTGGGGATTCGAACCCACCACCTTAGGTGTATGTGGCTGGCACCTTAGCCACTTGAGCCACAGGCGCTGAGCCTATTCCTTTAAAAAAATTTTTTTTCTCTATTCATTTCAGTTTTGGAAGTTTCTTCAAGCTCATGGATTTTTTTTTCAAAGCCCATAAAGGAATTCTTCATTTCTTATGGTACTTTTTATTTCTTATACCCCCTTTTAATTCTTGCTTGGAGTTTATGTTACCCATCTGTTTTTGAATGTTGTTCACTTTTTTCATGAGAGCCCTTAAGCTATTAATCATGGTTACTTTAAATTCCTGATCTGATAATTCCAAAATCTCTGTCATATATGAATCTGGTTCTGATGCATGCTTTGTCTCTTCAGACTATTTTTTATTACTTTTCAGTGTGCCTTATAATTTTTTGTTGAAAGCTAGATATCATCATTACATCATTGTGTACTAGGAACTGGGGTAAGTAGGTCTTTGGTGTGAGGGTTTATGTTTATCTGGCTGGAAGTTCTGCTGTGTTTGCTGTAACTGTAGGTGTCTGAGGTTTCACTTTCCTCCAGGATCTTTATTTTTGTCTCTCCTATTGTCTCTCCCTTGGGTTTCCCAAGGAATTCTTTCTTAAATAGAGTCTGAACCTTGTAGTTCTTTCATTTTTAATACTGCCTTATTAGGGGCTTTGTAGATGTGGTGGTAGGGGTGTGTGTGTGTGTGTGTGTGTGTGTGTGTGTGTAGGAAAGCTTTCTATTCTCCTATAATTATGTCTCAGTCTTTTGCTGGGGCATGCCCCCCTGTACTGTTATCTTCACAAATTTCACTAAGCACTTTTCCCACTTTAGTGCAACAAGAAAACTAGAACAGGCTGGAGTTGTCTATTGCCTGTCTCCAAGTCAGATAAGGCTTTGATAAAATAGTTTTCCTTGACAGTTGACCTTTATTCAAAGAACAGAACAAAGAAGAGGACTGTCTGGAAATATCTCAAAACAGTTACTTACCCTCCTCCTAGAAGCAGGAGAAGATTTTTCTCTGATATTCACAGTGAGAGCACAATAGGGATCAAAGAGGTAAAACTCAGAAAAGCGTGAGAGGCCCTGCCCCAGAGATTTTCACTCTCAGGCTAGTCCACACCAAGTAAGTCTGAAGAAATTTGTCAATTAGAGTTTAAGTGTTCTTGTCAGTACTGGCTCTAGGAGTAGACTTCTGCTGTGTATAAACTGTGACTTGTGACTCTTTTTTTTTTTTTTTTGAAGCAGAGTCTTACTTTGTCACCCTCTTTCACAGCAACCTCAAACTCTTGTGCTTAAGAGATCCTCTTTCCTTAGCCTCCAGAATAGCTGGACTATAGGTGCTGGCTACAACACCTGGCTGTTTCTAGAGATGAGGTCTCACTCTTGCTCAGGCTGGTCTCAAACTCCTGAGCTCAAGCAGTAGTCCCCCTGCCTCAGCCTTCCTGGATCACAGGCAGGCATGAGCACCTAGCTAAGCTCTGACTTCTTGAGTTTTCCTCTCCCTCCAGTTTTCAGCAGCAGTTTGCTCTGTGATTTCAATTTCAATTTTCTGATAGATATAAGATGAGTTGATTTTACCTTTTTGTTATTGTGAGAATGGGAGTGATAAATTCCAAGCACTTCACATGTTGGAATAAAACTAAAAGCCTTATATTGCTTTTTAATGATAATTTTACAAAAATGGGCATCACAGTAGAATCAAGGGAGTTATTGGTGGGTGAGTTTTGTTGATCCTAATTACATTGACCATTTTAAAGAACTAAAACCTAATTTTAAAATTTAAAACATAACATAGCACACATATACTCATTCTTAAAATTTTAGTTTGTTTTTACATTGCTTTCCCATGGAACTGTCCATTATTTAACAAGGAAAACTTTTAATTACATTTGATCTTGAAATCTTTACAATCATATAAAATAGCAGAGATTTTAAAAATCTAAGTATTAACTTCTTAGCAACCATGATTTTAAATATATTTATCATTTACTATCCTGTAATTTGCTTTTTTAGACAAAATACAACATTATGTATTTTTCTTTACCAAGAAATGTTTTATAAAATAATAATTCTGTCAGTAGTTAATCATATAAACTTAGCTTTTATTCATACTGTAATTTTCCCTTATCAGATTTAGAAGTTCTTCTGCTTAATAAAACAACTGTAGTTTTAAAGTGGTAAAAATGCTAAAGATTGGTTTAATTTATTGTAACTACCATAAGAATATTTCTTATAAAATACAATCTTAACTAGGAAGCATTGTTTTAAAATTATAATTTGAGAAGCTATTAAGATAGCAAGTTTGATTTTAAACTCCATTTCTTTCTACTTAGGTTACTTCCTACTGTAGTTGATCAGAAATCATTTGTTTTCCCTCTGGAATCTGAGGGTAAACTTTGGCAACCCCAACGACAGCATGGGCCATTTTCACGTGTCTTTCCAAGAGCAAAGGTATGAATAAACAAAATTATAGAGACAGAAAGTGGGTTAGTGATTGCCAGGGACTGGGAGAAGAGGAAACCAGGAGTGACTTCTAATGGGTATGAAGTTTCTTGGAGGGATGAAGAAAATGTTCTGGAATTACAGTAGAACTTCTTAAGTTGACCACCCAAGGGACTGTAACAAACTGATCAACATGTAAAAGTGGTCAACATAAGGAACTAGGCCTACTATGCTAATATGTACATGTGATGCATGTCTGGTCAATTTAAGGAGGTGGTTGGCACAGGGAGGTGGTCACCAATGAGGTTCTACTATATATAGTCATGATGATTATATACCTCTGTGAATATAATCACCACCATTGAATTGTATACTTTAAAAGGGTAAATTTTAAGATGGATGTGGTACAGTGAGCCTTGTAGTCCAAACTTCTCAGTAGCCTGAGGTAGGGGGATTGCTTGCGGCCAGGAATTTGAGGCCAGCCTCAGCAACATAGCAAGAACCTGTCTCAAGAAAAGGTGAATTTTATGGTATATGAATTACATCTTATTAAGCTGTTAATTTTTTTAAGAGTAATGATAGGAAATTTGTTTTGTTTTCTAAATTAGAAAACATAATATATAGGTCTGTTTCAATAATTTCAAGTTATTGTTGTTTCAGATCTATTCGTGGCATAGTTAATTTCTATAACAAAAGAGCTTTCCCTAGAAGAAAAGTTTCTAGTTTACAAGGAATAGAGCTTAAGAGGTCTCTGACTTTGCCTCTATTTGGGTGCCTATCTCTCTTTCATTCTTGTTTCTTCCCCCATCTTACTCAGTATAGGCTACCATACAGAATACTGTAGATTGGGTAGCTTAAACAATAGATTCTATTTCTTACAGTTCTAAAATCTAGAAGTCCCACATCAAGGTGAAGGCAGATCTGGTGTCTGGTGAGGGCATTGTTCCTGGTTTGCAAACAACCTTCTTCTTGAGTCGTTTCTTCACACAGCAGGGAAAGAGAGAGAGAGAATAAAGATAATGTCTTATCTTTTTTCTTTTTTAGACAGGGTCTCCCTTTGTTGCCCAGGCTAGGGTACAATTGTGTGATCATGGCCTTACTCCAGCCTGAAACTCCTGAGTTCAAGTGATCTTCCTGCCTTAGCTTCCTGAGTTGCTAGGACTACAGGAGCATGCTATCACACCCAGTTCATTTTTTTTGTTCATATTTTGTAGAGATAGGGTTTCTCTGTGTTACTCAAGAGAGTTACATATGTTGCATGTCTTTTTATAAGGGCACTAATCTCACTTATGAGGGCTCCACCCTTATAACCTAATTACCTCTCCAGAGCCTTACCTCCTAATACTATCACATTGGAGGTTAGGATTTCAACATATGAGTTTGGGGCAGACACAAACATTCAGTCCATAGCACTTCTTTACTCCCCAAAGTAGTAATAGTACTCCTTTTTGGGATACCTGGTTCTATTCTCAGTGCTCTGTAAGTACTAACTTGTTTAACCTTGAGAACAATCCTAGGAGGAGCATCTAGGATTATTATCTTTATTTTATTGGTGAAGAAACCAAGGTACAGAGATGTTAAATATAACAAGTAGCCCAAGAGAAAACAGCTAGTAATTGTTAGACCAGGATTATGAACCCAGAGTTGCAGGCATCCAAAGGTGTATAATTGCTTGTATGACCCTGTGTTTTTCCTTCATCACACTTGCCACCATTTGTAATTAGATAATGAATAGTGTGACTTTTAAAAAACATCTATCATCCCACTAGATTATAAGCTTAATGAAGTCGGGATAGAAGGAAATAAGGAAATTTCACCCCTAAATATGACACCCCCCAGTATAAGGGTATAATTGTATCCTTTTAAAGTATACAATTCAATGGTGGTGATTATATCCACAGTATAAAGAATGTTTTAAATTGAAGGCCATTCGAAGTCAGAAAACATTGGATGAGGCCTTCCCTGTATCTGCATAAACTGGACTGGCCTGATCAGAGGGTCAAAGGGGCAATTGACTCCTTTCCTCCTTCCTGTTATCCCAAAATATTGCAGGAATGAGGGTCCAGAATGTAGATGGACCTGGCCCAAATCATTTGAGTCATAAATAACTATCTCCCAGGGTAATCCACAATCAATCTATTTCTTCTCCATCCATTGGTCCTCCCTACCAGTTGTTTATTATCCTATGCTTTTCAATTCCCCCCTTCACTCTAAAAGGGCTGTATCTGAGCTCCATTAGAAAATTGGGTTATCACCCTGTGATTCTCCCCATGTACATAGTAAATAAATCCTTTCTCTTACTAACCTGCCTTAATTGTTGGTTGATCTTTCAGCAAACTTTCAGGGGAAAAAGCAAGTTTCCCTGCCTCCATACAGGATCTATGTCAGTTTGTTCAGTGCTACATTATGCCAGGGGATGCTCAATAAATGTTTGTTGACTGAATAAATAAAATCCCCACAGTGACCTGAAAGGTGTGCTTGTCCCCATGTAAAAATCAATCAGGCTCCTCTGTACTCTCAAAGTGGCCATCTTCTACCTCTGTCCTTGCACTTGTTAACGTTGAATCTGTTCAGTCACTCTGTATGGAGTACTTACTGTCTACCAAGGATTGTTAAAGACACTCTGAGATGAATAAGACAGATCAAGTCCCTGTTCTCAGAGAGCTTACATTCTAGTGGAAGAAAACAGACCATCAGTAAGAAAATAACAAATACCAATAAAGGTCTGATAAAAACAAAACAGAGTGTGGTAATAAAGAGGCCAAAACTTATTATCTTTCTTATTATTAAGGAGCTGCTTCAGTTAAATTTTTCTTTATTTGCTAAGAATCTCAGGAGGGCTACAGTGAAGGTCTTTGATTTATGAGAACAATGAAATAGAATACCTGAAATTAGGACTATTGTAGAATGGATAATTGCTATTATTGTTCCAGAAAAAAGAAAAAAAAAACAACTATGGTCAGAAAGTTTATTTTCACCAAAAGAGTTTTGAATCCTGGCTAATGATCATGTAGGTAAGGAATCCTATGTGCTAACTAAAACCCTGGTTCTTTTAAGTGCTGTGAGCTGGGTGAGCTTCACATAGAAAGGGGCAGGTACTGTTTCCCACCCTGACTTTGCCTCCAGGCTCTGGATCCCTATTGTTATTTTATTTCTAATAATGGTGACATATGGTTAAAAATGCATATCCTCTGACATAAAAGATAGCCCTAATTTGGCGTCGTAAATTCAATGACAGACAGTGCTGTTTGCCAGCTGTTATACATGCCTACTACACCAACAGGAGAGTTTGTATTAGTAAGTAGTTGTGAAATCCATCTGCGATATTACCACCTTTAATTGCCCACTTCCAACCTTTTAAATTAGGTAAACCCCAGTTGCTTCTTCTTCTTCTTCTTCTTTTTTTTTTTTTTTTTTTGAGACAGAGTCTCAAGCTGTTGCCCTGGGTAGAGTGTTATAGCATCACAGCTCACAGCAACCTCAAACTCTTGGGCTTAAGTGATTCTCTTGCCTCAGCCTCCCAAGTAGCTGGAACTACAGACACCTGCCACAACCCCCGGCTATTTTTTGATTGTAGTTGTCGTTGTTTGGCAGGCCCGGGCTGGATTCAAACCAGCCAGCTCCAGTGTATGTGGCTGGCGCCCTAGCTGTTTGAGCTACTGGTGCCAAGCCCCCAATTGCTTCTTTAAGTTACCTTTCTCCTGGCTTAGCTCTTGTAACTCAAGCAACTAAGGCACCAGCCACATACACCAGAGCTGGAGGGTTCAAATCCAGCCCTGGGCCTGCCAAACAACAATGACAACTACAACCAAAAAAAATTAGCCAGGTATTGTGGCAGGCACCTGTAGTCCCAGCTATTTGGGAGGCTGAGGCAAGAGAATCGCTTAAGCCCAGGAGTTGGAGGTTGGTGTGAGCTCTAATGCCACGGCACTCTACCCAGGACAACAGCTTGAGACTCTGTCTCAAAAAAAGAATAAAGTTACCTTTCCCCAAAAGTGGATAGCTATTTTTGGAATTCTGGTTTACCCCCCCAAAAGCTCAAAAGACAAACAATTAAGAGTTGCTCCATTGTAATTAAGAATCATAATTAAGGGAGGCTCTTGTGCTCAGTGAGTAGGGCGCCAGCCCCACATACTGAAGGTGGTGGGTTCAAACTCGGCCCCAGACAAACTGCAACAACAAAAAAATTGCCAGGCATTGTGGTGGGTGCCTGTGGTCCCAGCTACTAAGGAGGCTGAGGCAAGAGAATCACAAGCCCAAGAGCTGGAGGTTGCTGTGAGCTGTGATGCCACAGCACCCTACTGAGGGCAACAAAGTGAGACTCTGTCTCTAAAAAAAAAAAAAAAAGAATCATAATTAAAAATTATGTATTCAGTGTCTTTAAATTTGAAAAGACACATTCAAAAGCACTACATATAATTTTAAAAAAATGTTTACACTAATCTTTCATCTTCTGAGGCTTTTTCTCTTGAAAAAATAGAATCAGTAATGAAATATTAGTAAATAGTATTGGAATATAAAGTCTTTTCAGGACTTGGAGATAATTATAGGCAAAATCAACATGGACTCCATTTTTGCTTCTTAAAATGCTCATTTAAAATTTTTTTGCCTCCAGATTTATCACTAATATGTTTGTTATAGTAGGTGAAACACATACTGTGAAGATGCAAAGGCAAAGCTAATTGTTTCACCCCCAGCCTCTACCAAGCTGCCCAATTCCATGAAGTAGCCAGTGTTAACAGTTTGATTTTTATTTTTCCACATATTTCTCTTTGTTCATAATAATACATACAATGCAAACGCATATGCAGATGTATGAGGTTTGATTTGTTATTTTTTTTTGCTTTTACTGAAACACATTATATTTGAATTATTAAAAATAAAAGCTATCTTTTATTCACAAATGCTATATATGAAGCTGTATGCATATAATTATTTGTAAAAAATGTATGCATACAATTATTTGCAAAAAATGTATACTATTTTAAAATCAAAGAACTTTAGGATAAAATATAAATGGAATATTGTATCAGATTTTTAAGGGTTTTTCTGTTGAATATTTGACAACCTAAAAGGGAATGTGTGACACTATAGGTTCTGGGGTTGAGTCTAAAGAGCCTAAATAAGGCAAGTGGGACATATCTTGCTATCTCATGCTTCGTCATAATTGTACTACGTACAGGAATTTTTTTACTTCATTCCATTATATATCCATTTTTGTTTCAATATAAAAATATAGAACCCTGAATATTAGGAAAAAAACGCCCTGAGAAATATGGCATCATATTTCTCATATTTATTATATTGCTACTACACTACAACATTCTCCCAGTGGTACACCAATTTGAGAAGCAGGGGATTGTAAAGTATCAATTTATTCATTTATCAAATGTTTTTCTTAGTTTAGTTTTTTATTGATACATGTTTCAGGGGCACACATGATATTTTGATATATTCATATAATGGGTAAAGATCAAATCAGGGTAATTGACATACTCATTATCTTAAATATTTATATTTTATTTATGCTAGGAGCATTTGAATTATTCTCTTATAGTGTTTTGAAATATACAATAGGTTATTCTTAATTTTATAGTCACTCTACTGATCTGTGATTCACCAAGTCTTATTTCATTTATCTAACTTTATATTTGTACCCATTAATCAATGTATTTAATTATTAAATGTTTATTTATGTCCATGTGCTAAGCTATTAGGCACCAAGGATACCACAGTGTTCCTATCCTAATGGAAATAGTGTCTATGTGGAAGAGATAAGTTGGTGACAATTATAAAACTGTGAAAAAAATGCCATAATGGGAAAACTACAGTATTCCTATTGGAGTAAATAGAAGGATACCCAACTCAGACTCAGGAGGAGTAGAGTTCAAGGAAAGTTTCTTAGAGTTGAAATTGAGAAAATCAGTGAAATTCAGTCCAAATAAAGGTGGGAAGATTGAGTGAGGAGGACAAGGTAGAGGAAACTATATTTACAGAAGGTTGCAGGTGAGAGAATACAGGGTATAAGGAGCACTAAGTTGTCCATTCTGACCTGAGCTGAGATTAGGAGAAGAGAGCTCAAGGATGTAGTACATGGGAAAATGCTCTCATGAGCTCAGTTAATGGACTTGTGCAAAGTCTAGGAATGGAGATAATGAAAGCTTTCAGCCAGAAAATTATGTTTATGACATAATCATGCTTCCTTTTAAAAAAAATGTTACTTTGCCTATAGTGTGATAAACATACTAGAGGGATCAATTCTAATTTGGAAACAACTTCAATAAGATGAGCAAGAAATGACAATGGTCTATTTTTTTCTTTAAAATATTAGGCCAGAGATTAAGGGGCAGGGAGATCAAGAAGACAATATTGTCTGGATTGGGCCCTGCAACTTTCTGGCTGTTTTGTTTTTGATAACTTACTGCGCTTTTCTGGGATTCATATTGATTGACTCTAAAATGGAAATACAAATACTTACTCCTACTAATTCATATTACTAGAGTGAATAAACTCATCTATGGAATTGTTATTTTATGAAGACTAATTGCTTTTGAGCTTATAGAAGTAATGAATCAAGCAAGTACTTGCTTCATTTGTACTGTATAGTAGGTGCTCAATAAATGTGTATATAGCTGGGGAAAAAAAAAGAAATGATAATGGTCTAGGGGCCGGGTCCCATGGCTCATGCCTATAATCCTAGCACTCTGGGAGGCTGAGATGGGAGGATCCTTTGAGCTCATGAGTTTGAGACCAGCCTGAGCAAGACCAAGACCTTTGGCTTTGCTAAAATTATGAAAATTATCTGGGCATTTTGGCAGGTACTTAGAGTCCTAGCTACACAGTAGGCTGAGGCAAGAGAATTGCCTAAGTCCAGGAGTTGGAGGTTTCTGTGAGCTATGACACTACAGCACTCTACTGAGGGCAATGAAGTGAGACTTTGTCTCTAAAAAAAATAAATAAATAAAAATAAATAAAAAATAAATACAAGAAAAAAAATGGAGGGAGGAGGCAAGATGGCCAACTGGAGCTAGCTTTCTGCAAAGGCTGCTGTCCAGAAGGAGAGTTAAAGGACAGAAGTTTAGCAAACAAGCTGATGGTTTGGAGCTGAGCTAAGAGAGAAGGTTGAAGAGCACACTTCACCCCTGCTGAGGTGAGCTGCAACTCCAAGGAAACAAACATTAGGTACAGAATCCATTGCCAAGCTGACAGGAGTCCCCTCTCCCATGAGAATGGCTCGCGGTATACTTTCTACAAACAAGCAAGCAGAGTTCAGATCTCCTTCTATTTTATACCATGAGAGAGACCCTCTAAAAACTGGAACTCCTACCCCAAAGAGGACCCACTAGTGTGCCATGGCACTCTCCTGTGAGGCATAAAACTGAACATAGATTCTACCCACAATTCTGAACTCCCAGAACTCCCCTCCACTCTCACCCCAAGGTCTGGAAGCCTGTCCCACGTGAAGTCCAGGCTCTTGGGCATTTTCTCAAGAGGTGTGGATGGGGCTTGAGCTGTTGCAGGTCTGTGCTGCTTCTGTGGCACGGGTGTGGAGCCAGGACTGTGGAGCAAGGGAGCCATATGGGAGAGGGAGAAGCAGTGCCTCATGGCACAGTGCAGCAGCAGCAACAACAGGAACAAGAGGGCTCACACCCCTGGGGATATTTTGGAGACACACTTTTCCCCTCTCTTAGCAACTGGAGGGAGCCAGGCCTCTACTCTGGTGGCAGCCCCTGGTGGAATAGATCTGAGATGGAACCCACACCCCATGAGCAAAGGGTATATCTGAGACTGTACCTGCCTGGGCAGGGCATGGTGGGGACAGAGAATAGAATCTGCATGCATGCATGCAGAGGTGGCATACTCCCAGGGCAGGGTTGAGTCAGAATTGCTGCTTTTGTCAGCCTAAGATGGCCCGGCCCCCAGGGGAGTGTAGCTGGGACAAAAGAAGGCATGAGAACAGCATCAGCCCAGGGAGGGGCAGGAACTGAGAGCTGTTTTGAGATCTAACCATTGCACCCACTACAGAGTGCAGCAGAGACTAAGACGCCAGCTCCATGAGAATTGGAGCAGTGGCAGCGGCACAGGGCGGGGCTGAGTTGCAGTTTCTGTGAACTGAAACAGCACTTGACCTGTAGGGGAATATAGCTGGGACTGAAACATAAATTCTGCAAGAATAAGTGGCAGCAACATCAATCTGGGGCGGAGCTGGAACTGAGTGAAACTCCCAGCTTCTATTAAGCACTCAAGGTTGTCAGGCTTCAGCTCCTGCCAGCTGGTGGCAGAGTGTGACAGCCTGGCTGAGGAGACATAGATCTCCCTGTGACTCAGGCAGGCGCAAATCCCTGGAGCATCTGCTCATTGGAGGAAACTGGGTCACAGTCCTGCGGGGTTACCAGTGACTGGGTGTGGCAGAGGTGCAAGGTGGGGAAGGAGGCATCAACCTTCCCAAACTAATTCATTTGCTGGATGGGCCCTTCTGACTTCACAGAGCACCAAAGCAAGTCATATTCGAGCTGCTAGCAGATCCCCTGCTAACTAGTCACTGGAGATCTTCTGAACTCCCCAACTTGAGACTGGGTGCTGACTGAGACAATTGATTTGGAACTCTTGACCCGGGCCAATCACAGTTGTGTTGTTTTGGGAAGGTTTGATTTTCCTTTTCCAGTTTTTGCCCATGGGGGACAGGGTGTCTTAGTTGCTGGTATTTCTCTATAGCTGAGACTTCAACCAAGAGTTATTGATTCACTAGGATTTGACAGAGACTAACTGAAAACAAGACAGAGCAACTTAGCCCCCCCACACCAAGCAGGTGCCCAGTGTCTCAGGTTGTAGTACTGTATGGGTCCTTTGCAAAGCTGTAGGGAAAAGCTGCAGTCACCAGTCCTAGCTCCTGGGCAATGAGCTGGTTAATCACTACTCCAGGAGCCCCCAACCCAATTTCACCTTAGCTGCTCATCTAGCCAAATGGTGAAAAATAATCATTGGGCAGAATCAGCAGAAAAACTCCAGCAACATGAATAATCAGAGTAGATCAACTCCCCCAAGGAATGACAAGGTGGACACACCAGAAAATCCCACTCATAAACAAATGGCTGAGATGTCAGAAACCAAATTCAGAATTTGGATTGCAAATAAGATTAACAGAATGGAGGTAAAGTTGAAATTAGAAATTCAAGGAGCATTTCAAAAGTTGTCTCAAGAATTCAGTGAATTCAAAGACAAAATCACCAAAGATTTTGACATATTGAGGTAAGAACTTGCAGCCCTCAAAGATCTGAGAAATATAGTAGAATCCCTCAGTAACAGAATGGAGCAGGCAAAAGAAAGGATTTCAGACATTGAAGACAAAACTTTTTTTTTTTGGAGACAGAGCCTCAAGCTGTCCCCCTGGGTAGAGTGCTGTGGCATCACAGCTCACAGTAACCTCCAACTCCTGGGCTCCAGAGAGTCTCCTGTCTCAGCCTCCCAAGTAACTGGGACCACAGGTGCCTGCCACAATGCCTGGCTATTTTTTGGTTGCAGCCATCATTGTTGTTTAGCAGGCCCGGGCTGGATTTGAACCTGCCACCTTAGGTGTATGTGGCTGGCACCTTAGCAACTTGAGCCACAGGCACCGAGCTGAAGACAAAGCTTTTGAATGCTCCCAAAAGCTCAAAAAGGAAGAGAAGTGGAGAGCAAAAATGGATCATTCTCTCAGAGAGCTCTGGGATAATTCAAAGAAAACTAATATTCACCTGATAGGAATTCCTGAAAGTGACGAGGTTGCTTCGAAAGGCCCAGATGCTCTACTCCAAGAGATAATGAAGGAGAACTTCCTAAACATGGCTAGAGATTCTGAAATTCAGATAGCAGACAGTTTCAGAACCCTGGCATGACTCAACCCAAATAAAGCATCTCCCAGACACATTATAATTAACTTCCCCAAAGTTAATATGAAGGAGAAAATTTTGCAAGCAGTGGGTGGCACCTGTGGATCAGAGGAGTAGGGTGCCAGCCCCATATATCAGAGGTGGTGGGTTAAAACCAAGCCCCGGCCAAAAAATCTGGAAAAAAAAATTTTGGCAAGCAGCAGATGTAAGATAACCATAACCTACAAGGGAAAGAATATTATAATGACTGCAGATCTCTCTGCTGAGACCTTTCAAAGAGTGGTCATTGATCTTTAACTTCCTAAAGCAAAATAACTTTCAATTCAGGATCCTGTATCCAGCTAAACTGAGTTGTATTTATGATAGAGAAATTAAATACCTTAATGACATTCCCATGTTAAGAAATTTGCCATAACTAAACCAGCTCTCCAGGATATTCTCAGACTTATACTCCCTAATAACCTCTAGAGCACAATCCTCTACCACCAAAGTAAACTCACTCAGAAACTTTTGATCAAATTCCAACTTCTACAGTGGCAAAAGGATTAAAAATGTCCACTGGACTTTCAAAAAAATTCGATACCCAAAATACTACCAGACTTATCAGTATTCTCAATTAATGTGAATGGGTTAAATTGTCCTTTAAAGAGGCACAGGTTGGCTGACTGGATACAAAAACTCAGGCCAGATATCTGTTGCATACAAGAATCTCATCTTACCTTAAAAGATAAATATAGACCCAGGGTTAAGGGATGGTCATCTATATTCAGGCAAATGGAAATCAGAAAAAAGCAAGTGTTGCAATTTTATTTGCAGATACAGTAGGCTTTAAACCAACAAAAGTAAGGAAAGATAAGGATGGTCACTTCATATTTGTTAAGGGTAGCACTCAACATGATGAAATTTCAATTATTAACATTTATGTACCCAACCAGAATGTGCCTCAGTTTATAAGAGAAACTCTAACAGACATGAGCAACGTGATTTCCTCCAGCACCATAATAGTCATTGGTAGTGTTGGATAGATCCTCCAATAAGAAACTAAGCAGAGGAATTTTAGATTTAAACTTAACCATTCAACAATTGCATTTAACAGATATCTACAGAACATTTCAACCTAAAAAAACTGAATACATATTCTTCTCATTAGCCCATGGAACATCCTCCAAAATTAATCACATCTAAGGTCACAAGTCTAACTCAGGAAGTTTAAAAGAATAGAAATTTTTTCTTGAATCTTCTCAGACCATCATGAAATAAAAGTTGAACTCAGTAACAACAGGAATCTGTATACTCATACAAAAACATGGAAACTAAATAACCTTATGCTGAACAATAGCTGGGTCATAGACAAGATTAAGAAGGAAATTACCAAACTTTTGCAACAAAATGATAATGAAGACATGAATTACCACAACATCTGGGGTACCACAAAGGCAAGCCCAAGAGGGAAATTTATAGCATTGCAAGCCTTTCTCAAGAGAACAGTAAGAGAAGAAGTTAACAACTTAATGGGACATCTCAAGCACCTGGAAAAGGAAGAACATTCCAATCCCAAATCCAGCAGAAGAAAAGAAATAACCAAAATTAGAGCAGAATTAAATGAAATTGAAAACAAAAGGATTATATAACATATCAATAAATCAAAAAGTTGGTTTTTTGAAAAAGCCAATAAAATAGATAAACCTTTGGCTAACCTAAACAGGAATAAAAGAGTAAAATCTCTAATTTCATCAATCAGATGAAATAACAACAGACTTCTCAGAAATTAAAAAAATCCTTAATTATTACAAGAAACTCTATTCTCGGCTCGGCGCCTGTGGCTCAAGCAGCTAAGGCGCCAGCCACATACACCTAAGGTGGTGGGTTCGAATCCCCAGCCC
>NW_003852406.1:19699351-19706063 GCF_000181295.1 Otolemur garnettii
AAATCGATAGTGATCAAAACAGCATGGTACTGGCACAAAAACAGAGAGGTAGATGTATGGAACAGAATAGAGAACCAAGAGATGAACCCAGCTACTTACCATTATTTGATCTTTAAGCCAATTAAAAAAGACTCCCTATTAACAAAGCCAATTAAAAAAGACTCCCTATTTAACAAATGGTGCTGGGTGAACTGGCTCGTGACCTATAGAAGATTGAAACTGGGCCCACACCTTTCACCATTAACTAAGATAGACTCTAACTGGATGAAAGATTTAAACTTAAGACATGAAACTATAAAAATACTAGAAGAAAGTGCAGGAAAAACACTTGAAGAAATTGGCTTGGGAGAATATTTTATGAGGAGGACCCCACACACACACTGGCAATTGAAGCAACACCAAAAATACGTTACTGGGATCTGATCAAACTAAAAAGCTTTTGCACAGCCAAGAATACAGTAAGTAAAGCAAGCAGACACCCCTCAGAATGGGAGAAGATATTTGCAGGTTATGTCTCCAACAAAGGTTTAATTACCAGAATCCACAGAGAACTCAAACGTATTAGCAAGAAAAGAACAAGTGATCCCATCTCAGTGTGGGCAAGGGACTTGAAGAGAAACGTCCCTGAAGAAGACAGGTGCATGGCCTACAGACACATGAAAAAATACTCATCATCCTTAATCATCAGAGAAATGCAAAAACCTCTTCGAGATATCACCTAACTCCAGTAAGATTAGCCCACATTACAAAATCCCAAAACCATAGATGTTGGCGTGGATGTGGAAAAAGAACACTTCTGCACTGCTGGTGGGAATGCAAACTAATATGTTACCTTTGCAAAGATGTTTGGAGATCACTTAAGGATCTAAAAATAGACCTGTCATTCGATCCTTCAATTCCTCTACTAGGTATATATCCAGAAGATCGAAAATCACTTTATAACAAAGATTTTGTACAAGAATGCTTATTGCAGCCCAATTCATAATTGCTAAGTCATAGAAGAAGCCCAAGTGTTTGTCGACCCATGAATGGATTAATAAATTGTGGTATATGTATACCATGGAATATTATGCAGCCTTAAAAAGATGGAGACTTTACCTCTTTCATGTTCACATGGATGGAGCTACATATTCTTCTTAGCAAAGTATCTCAAGAATGGAAGAAAAAGTGTCCAATGTACTCAGCCCTACTATGGAATTTATAAACACCTACACTTTCATATGAAAGCTATAACCCAACTATAGCCCAAGAAGAAGGGGAAAAAGGAGAGGGAGGGAAGGGGAGAGGGGAGGATGGGTGGAGGGAGGGTAATTGGTGAGACCAGACCTACGGTGCATTTTACAGGTACAAGTTAAATCTACTAAATTTAGAACATAAATGTCTTAACACAGTAACTAAGAAAATGCAGTGAAGGCTAAGTTAACCAGTTTGATGGAATTATTTCAAATTGTATATAAAACCAGCACATTGTACCCCATAATTGCATTAATGTACACAGCTGTGATTTAATAAAAAGAAAAAGAAAGAAAGAAAGAAAGAAAGAAAGAAAGAAAGAAAGAAAGAAAGAAAGAAAGAAAGAAAGAAAGAAAGAAAAGAGAAAGAAAACAAAGCAAGAAAAGAAACAAAGAAACAAGAGTGGTGGTGAGGAGATGGAGAGCATAAGATCCAAGGGAAAGAGATTCCAGTAGAATCTAAAATATTTAATGATAAAGGAGAGAGAGAAGTACAAAACAATGCCAAGACTGGATCAAGAATTGTAGTGAGTGTGTAGTGGTGCTATTTACTGAAGTAGAGAACACAGGATACCCAGTTTCTATTTGGACTTTTTGTTATGTGAAGTCAGATAGTAAGTTACGAGAAATTAGGTATTCACATAAATAATTAAAACTGGGCCATTACAGAGGTATTAGTGTTTGGGGCCAGAAATAGGTGGTTGAAATTAGGTAATTTGAGGAGAATTTCATAAGAAGGACAGTTTTGGGGGTGAGAAGAAGATAGAGGGAAATGAGAGACAATAGAGAATGCTTGGGACTAGGATAGCAGGACACAACCAACCTCAGGTCTTAAGGGTCAAGGGGAGGAAATGGGGCAGTGGATGCTATTGTATGCTGTCTAGATTTCCTGTTCCATTCTCTCCCAACCTCCAGCTTAGGATGGAAGAACTCAATCCCCCCAACTGCTCGAAATGTTAGGGCTAAGACCTCCCCAGGACTATGCCAAAGGAAGATGCTCAAGCCAAGAGGACCCTTCTTCCCAGGGTAGCAATGTCCAATGACGGGTTGATTTGGATTACAAAGTCTAGTCCCCTTCTCTCAATTTGGGACAAAAATAAGGATCATAATGGCAGAATTCCCCACAAGGATCAACTTGAGGACCTTGTACCCACATTACAATTCAACTTCTCCCTCTGTCCAGCCATACATCCCTTATTCCTCACAGATACTGATCTTGAAAGCTCTTCCCAGTTAACCTTCTGTGTAGCTCTCTGTTTCTGAGTCTGTTTCTTAGGACTGAAACAATGGTTACAGTTATCTGTTATGGAGATGGAGGGAAAGCCCTAGAGATTGCATGGCCCAAAATGGCTTAAACTTTTTTTTTTTTTTTTTGAGACAGAATCTCACTCTGTTACCTGAGCTAAAGTGCAATGGCTTCACCCTAGCTCTCAGCAATAACTTCTAGGCTCAAGCAATCCTCCTGTCTCAGCCTCCCAAGTAGTGGAGACTACTGGGCCCTCCATAACACTGGCTATTTTTTCTTTTCTTTCTTTCTTTTTTAAAGGCAGTCTTACTCTGTCACCCTGGGAAGAGTGCCATCACATCATAGCTCACAGAAACATCAAATCCTTGGGCTCAAATAATCCTCTTGCCTCAGCCTCCCCAGTACTCAGTAGCTAGGACTACAGGTGCCCACCACAACATCTGGCTAGTTTTTCTATTTCTAGTAGAGATGGGGTCTTACTTTTGCTCAGGCTGGTCTCAAAGTCCTGATCTCAAGCAATCCACCTGCCTTGGCCTCTGGGAGTGCTAGGATTACAGGCATGAACCACTATGCCTGGCCTAATTTTTCTATTTTTAGTGGAGATGGGGCCTCACATTTGCTCAGCCTGGTCTCTATCTCCTGAGCTCAAGGTATCTTCCCCCCAGCCTCCCAGAGTACTAGGATTCCAGGTGTGAGCTGCCATTGCACCTGGCCAAAAATAGTTGTTATACCGTATTGTTTAGGGAATAATGTTAAGTCTGTACATGTTCAGTACAGACACAATTTTTTTTTTTTTTTTAGTATCCTCAATTCACTGTTAATTGAATCCATGGATGCAGAACCTATGTTTCAGAAGACTAACTACGTCACAGTTAGTTGGTGAGAGAAAAGCTGGGGAAGGAACATAGAGAAGATTGGGATAGTCTCACTTGTAGGGTGACACTTGAGCAGAAATTCAATAGATATGACAGAGCAAATCATGTGGCTCTTTGAAAAGCATTCCAGGCAGAGGAAACAGGGTAAGTTAGGATTGTGGACAGCAAAGAAGAGGAGTGTGCAAGAGTGAGAGAGAAATAGGAAAAGCAGTAGGGGCTAGGTCTTTTACTACTGGGAGACTTGACATATTATCCTAAGCAAGATCGATAGTTATTGGAGACTTTTCACCAGAGGACTGATCTGATCTGATTTGCGATTTGAAATGTTCCTCTGGCTACTGTGTTGAGAACATGAGGTGGAAGGGCAAGGGCAAAATCAGGGAGACCATTTAGGAGCCAGGATGCTGAAATTATATCTCATCTTCCTATTTTGAGAGGAGGAATTATTATCATCTTCATTTTACAGATAAGGAAACTGCAGATGGGAGAGGTTAGTAGTTTAAAGTTAAGAAATTATGAAATCAGTAAAGTATCTCAGGAATGGAAAAAAAAAATCGAAGGTACTCAGTACTATGAAACCAATTTATAATCACTCACACTTGCATATGAAAAGTGAAACACAACTATAGCCTAGGATGAAGGAAGGAAGGGAAGGGGGAAGGAAGGGGGGTGGGTTGATAGAGGAAGGGGTAGTAGGGGGACCACACCTGTGGAGCATATTGCAAGTACAAGTTGGATCTATCAGGTATAGAACACAAATGTCTTAATCCTGTAATTGGGTAAATGAGGTGAAGGCTATGTTGATTAGTAGGATGTAAACACTCCGATTTGTACAAATAACACATTGAATCCCATAATGGCATAAATATATTTATGATCTATGTACAAATGACTTAATAAAAAAAATAACTAAGTGTAAATTTTAAATTTCTTACTGGAATAAATAAGTAAGTGAGGTGATGGTTGTGTTGATCAGTTTGATTTAAAGATTCCACCTTGTATATCAAATCATCCCACTGTACCCCATAAATGGATAAAATGATTTTAATTAAAAATTAAATAAAAAATTAAAAGAAAAAAGAAATTATGAAACCACTTTAGACTTATGTATAATATTCAAAACAGTTAAAAGAGAGGATTTTAAATGTTCTTACCACAAAGTAATGATAAATACTTGAGGTGATGTGGACATGTTAGACTGATCATTCCACTATATGTGTGTGTGTGTGTGTGTGTATTGAAACATCACATTATACCAAATAAATATATACAATTATTATCAATTAAAAATAAAATTATGGAGGAGTCCGGAGCATGAGCAGGATCAGTGTAGGCACCATGGCCAAGATCCAGGTTCTGTAGCAGCAGGCTGACAATTCAGAGGAGAGATCCGTCTGCCTCCAGCAGAAAGTAGAGGGAGAAAGGTGGCCAGAGAAAGGCATCTAGGAGCAGGTGAGGCTGAGGTGGCCTCCTTGAACCGCAAGATCCAGCTGTTTGAAGAGGAGCTGGCTCATGTCCAGGAGCACCTAGCTACTGGCCTGCAAAAGCTGGAGGAAGCAGGAAAAGCTGCTGATGAGAGTGAGAGAGGTGTGAAGATTATTGAAAACTGGGCCTTAAAAGATGAAGAAAGGATGGAACTCCAGGAAATCCACCTCAAAGACACTAAGCATACTGCAGAAGAGACAGATAGGAAGTATGAAGAGGTGGCTGGTGAGCTGGTAATTATTGAAATAGACTTAGAATGCGGAGGACGGAGCCAAGCTGGCGGAGTCCTGTTGCCTAGAGATGGATGAGCAGATCTGACTGATGGATCAGAACCTGAAGTGTCTGAGCACTGCTGACGAGAAGTATTCTCAGAAAGAAGACAAATATGAGGAAGAGATAAATGTTCTTGCTGATAAACTCAAGGAGGCAGAGACCTATGCTGAGTTTGCTGAGAGATCCGTAGCCAAGCTGGAAAAGACAATTGATGATTTGGGCAATGTACCAAAAAGGAGCACCTTGGTACACAGGGATGCTGGACCAGACTCTGCTTGACCTGAATGAAATGTAGAGCACCCCAGTCCTGCCCTGCTGCCACTTCTCCCTCTGACCCTGACTTCACCTGAGGCCAAGTCTGTCTGAAGCTGACCGGTAAACTAAGAGCTGATCTTTAACTGAAAGGCTGCTTTCTCCTTTTGCTGCCCCACCCCACCCCACCTCTGTCCCCTACCCACCTCACCACTATGTCTTTTTTGCCAAACTGTCTCTTATCTCTTCCCAGAAATTCCACCTGGGCTAGAGGCTGAGCATCTTTGGGAACAACATTTAAAAGAACGTCAGCACAATGTAAAATGTTTTTAAAAGCATGTTGTAGTGTACACATTTTGTAACTACCTTTTTGTTGTTGTAGCAATCATTTGTAAAACATTCCAAATACTTCCCCAGCTCTGAAGCAGCAATCTCATCCCTTTCTCACTTTCGAAAGGTGACTTTCAGCTTAATGCATATTGCCCTCTTCTTAGAGGAGAGAAAAAGGTATGGGCCTGCCTTACTGAGAACCCAACAGAGCCCAGAGAAAGACTCCTCTTTGGGAAACCTCACTGCTCTATACAAAGTACCAGCCAAACCAGAAAGGTGATCCCAGAAGAAGTTAGCAAAAAAAAAAGAAAGAAAGAAAAAGAAAATAACAACAAAAACATGCTGTTGAGGTTTTCAGCTTTAAGGTTTCTTTGGACAACTTTATTTTTTTCATTATAAGTGACCAAATTAAGATGGTAAGACCTCTGAGCCCAGATTTTTATCCTGTCTCTACCCATTCCCCACCACTCAGAGAATAGATCATGTGCTCCTTATGTTGCACAGACCACATAATTGCTCTCCTGCCTTCTTAAAAGAAAGAAAATTAGGTTTTTGCCAATAATTTAGCTATATGAAACTCATCTCATTACCCTTTTTCTGGGTTCAAAGCTGCTATCTCCTTGTGCTTTGCATCAGTCTGTGCTGGAGAAATCTTGAATAGCTTATATACAATACTTTGAATATTTTATATTATTTTGAAACCTTGCTTCTTGGGGTTTGGGGCACCCTGGCCACCCCATCTGGCTGTGAGATCTCTCTACAGTCTTTGAGCTGGCAGTGTACTGAAAACCTTTTAAAGTTTCTTTTCCTGCCCCGTCCCCGCTTTTTGGTGAGGCTTCTGTGAGTGAGGCCTGGTAGGTGTACATCCTGCAGCTTATTGGCTCAAAATGTGCTCTCCTTTGGTGTGGTATCTTTGGGGCTGATGGGAAGAAAGAGAAAACCAGTAGTGCAACTGTTTTGTTTTGGTTTTTTTTAATTTATTTTTTTTTTATTGAATGGCAACTATGTACATTAATGCA
>NW_003852406.1:19710263-19737452 GCF_000181295.1 Otolemur garnettii
TTTTCTTATGTCTGACTGCTTTCAGAATTTTCTCTTTCATCTTAACTTTGGTGAAGTTAATTATGATGTGTCTGGGGGATGTCTTGTTTGGGTTGAGTTGTGCTGGGGTTCTGAAACTATCTGCTATCTGAATTTCAGAATCTCTTGGCATGTCTGGAAAGTTCTCTTTCATAAAGTGCAACTGTTTTGATTCTGAATATTGACATGTGTCTTTTCTCCAAAAAATAAATAAATAAAAATTTTAAAAATTAAATTAAAATTGAACAAAGATATATAATTATGATATTCTATGTTGTGTAGTACTATTTTACTATAGTTAGTTATTAGCAGTCATTTGACTTATAAGTATACTTTAGAGTATCTATAAGTAATAGCTAATGGGGTTGTTTCTATTAAAAAATGGGTATGGAAAATAGGCCCTCAGGACTAGACCCACTAATAACATTTCCATGAGAAGATTCATATTTTTTATTCATATCATCATTTCTAAAAACATGAGGTACTTACTATAACTGTGAAGAGTACCTGAATTTTATTATGTGACATTGCACATGGTATATGAAATACCATATAATATCTCAAAGGTGGCACCCTAAATGTAATGCCTTTGTCTCTGGCTTATCAGGACTTCCTTCTTAGGTAGATGAACTGTCATTCTCTGGCCACCAACTCGTGAAGAGTAGTTGCAGCAAGAGAAGGGAGGTCATGGAATTAGCAATCATCCCATATGCCATAAAAATTAGAATGTCACCTTTGGCATACCACTACTATAAGCTGATGGTTGTGTCACTCTGGCAGATGGTAAGAAAAGCACAAACATAGTAAAACCAAAAAACATTTTTATCCCTGGTGTGCTATTTCATTTCTTCAAATATTTTGATTTTAACATTGCTAGGTGGTAGGCACTAGAGATGGGAGGAGCACACAGTCCATAGCTACATAGTTTACAGTGTGGTAAGTGATCTGACAAAGCTAGGGGGTGTGCCTCATGCCTGGACTTTGTTGTGAATATTTAGAGCATCATCTAAAAAATCTGTTTCAAGCACGGGAAGCTGACCTCTGCAGCCTCATCTAGAATATATTCAGCTCATGTAGAATATATTTCTCCAGCAGACCTCCAATCCATTGACCCCTCATTATTTCACTATTTATCATTTTTGTCTTATTGTCCTTTTCCTCCTCAGGTAGATTAGATTCCATGGTTGTCGCAGAAATTGTTGGTTCTTTCCCCAATATCCATTCTTCACCTACGTTAATAACAGAACTGTGATTTTGTTTAGGAGGGCATCATTTCATGAGGAGTAAAAGTTCTCATTTTTGAGACTTCCTTGCATGAAATGTGTCTGTGTGACCCAGTTCTGCCCAGTGAGTATCAAGCAGCAGTACACCAGGGGTTGGTTCTGGGGAATATTTTGCCTTCCTGATAAAGGAGATAGTCACACCTGGCATTCCTTTGCCACTTCTTTTCCCTTTCCCCTTTCTTTCAGCCTTGAACACAGACATCAAGAGCTGCAGCAATCATCTTGTAATCCTGGGTTGATAAGCATGGGCAAAAGTCAACACTCTGAGGATGGTAAAAGCTGAGAGCACAAAAGGAACTGGGCTCCCAATGGGTTCTCTGAGAAGCTGAACAAATGCCAGCAATTATCTACCTCTGGCATGTCTGAATAGATCTCAATAGGATTTTATTTTGTTATTTAATATCAAATCTCTTCAAACTGATTCAGTGGTTCAGCACTGTTGGCTCTCTCTTGCAAATATTCTTGTCCATCTTTCCTACATTGTGCCTGGGAGACAAAACACAAGCTTGCTTACACCTAACCATCCAGCTGCTCTGTGTTTGCATCTGAGCAGCTGAACATGGCTGACATCCCACAATGATGCTAACTGGTCTGGCTTTACCTTTATGATCCCAAACTTCAAGTGGCCACTAACCTCAGCCCAGAAATGTTATCATTTTTCTATAGCCAATCACTTCCTCATTTGGGGGGATGGCTATTTTAAACTTTATCCTGTCTTCAAACCTCCAACACCCTTGTCTCCCCTTTCAGCTGATGATCTCCCTTCATACTTACTGAAAAAATGAATGAAATCAGATGAGAGCCCTCTCATTTTCTGTGTCTGAGCCTGCCAGTAGGCCCAGTATTCATCTCTATCTTTCTTGGAAATAAAACCCTGGGTTTTTAGCTTGAAATAGGGCTACCCAATATAAAGACTACATTTCCTGTCTTCCCTTGCAGGTGATCATAACTGTATGATGAAGTACTGGATAATGGAGTGTAAGAGGAAATATTATGGATAGTTTAAAGGAAACTTTCTTTTTTTCTCATTTCAAATTAATATAAGGGTACATATGATTGGATTACATTATTTGCATTTGTTAGGAAAAGTCCAGATTATATTTAATTTAATCACCCAGAAAGTGTGCCATATACCCCTACATTGTACCCTTTAGGTGAAAGCTTACTGAGTCCCCTACGTCTCTCCCACCTTCTTGAATTTAATTTTTTTTTTCTCTTGTGTGGAAACTTTCTTGAAAGATAACTGGATTGTGCCCTTTGACCCTCTTCCTTTCTTTCTTTTGCTGCCTGGAATGAAGCTGTGATGGCTGGAACTCTAGCAGCTATTTTAGACAAGGAAGATGAAGCACACACATTAGAGATAGGAGAACACTGAGTTGAATGGAGTCCAGTCTCTAACAACTTCATGGACTTGCAAACCAACCCTGAACAACCTCTGGACTTCATATACACCAGAAGACTAAATTCTGTCTTACTTAAATAGTATCCTAGTTTTTATCATGTGTAGATAAGTTAATCCTAACCAAATCTGTCAGCCTTTGTATGTCTAGATTTATATTCTCTATCTTCTCTATTGTTATAAAGGCAGAAGTGTCTGCTCTGATTAAGGCCAGCCTCTATTAGGATCTTAGATTTTGCAGTCATGGCCTCTCATAGTTATCATTTTTTACTCCTCAGTCATTCCCAGATCTTTGCATGACTCACTCAGTTTCTTCACTCAGATTTCAGTATAATTGTCATTTCCTCAGAGAGGCTGTCATTGCCTACCATATCTAAGATTGTCTCCCATTATTCTCTATCCCACTATCCCAGTATACTTTAATTAGAGTACGTATGGCAATCTGAAATTAATTATTGATCTGTTTATGTGTTTATTGCCTGCTTTCTGACATTCCTTCAAGAATATAAGATCCATGTGGGCAGGGACTTTATCTTTCTTGTTTCCAATACCTAGTAGACTCTCAATAAATGAGTAAATGAGTGAATGTCCTTGGGAGTGGAGGAGAGACAGAGGCTAAGGGAGACCTCCCCAAGGAAGTTCTGCCTGATTTGAGATCAAGTTTGAGTAAAGTGGGCCCAGAAGACAATGAAGAGGGGAGAAGACAACATTCCCAGAAGAGGGAAGAGTGTGTCCATTCCCAGAGGAGGAGATAGCATGTTGTATGGAGACTGACGGGCTATTCAGCATGAACAGAGCACAGAGCAGTCAGGAGGGAAAGTCAGGAGAGGGTCTGGAAAGTAGGAATGGATCAGATTCTTTTAAGGAAAGAAAACTTTTGTAGAATTTTAAATGCAAAACATATTCTGATTAATGATCAGAAGACATGCAGAGGATGGAATAAGGCAAAGAGACACATTTTAGGGACCATTACAAAAATCTGCATAACAATCAGTGAGGGCATGGACCAAACCAATGCTGGCAGGAATTAGAGAGAGGCTACAGGATCTGATGGAATGATAGGAACCTTTCTATATGTGGTAGCATCTTATGATAGAAAGAGCTTTTGGTGACAGAGACTCAAAATGAAATCCTGTCTCCCCATTGTCATGTCCTCTCATGTATATGCAGTCCAGAGGCTGTTCAAGGTTCCTAGAGATCAGACTTTTAAGTGACGTTAATAAGTCTCTTAACCAATTATCCTCATTGGCAAAATAGTAATAATATCACATACTCCCTCTTATCATTTTAAGGAGTAAATTAAGTCTGTCAAATACAACAACACCCATCTATTATGGTGCCTGGCACAAAATGAGAACTAAATAAATGTTAGCTTTCTTCCCCCTCTCCTTTCTCTTACTCTTGAATTCAACTCTATAAGAATCAGAACAAAGGATGAGCACATCTAAATAAAAAGAGTTACGTCTCTAGGTTTTGTGACCCAGAGGCAGCCGGACTATTGAGAAGCGGCATGGAGCTAAGTGATGCTTTGCTTGTGGGGGGCTTCTCCTTTTTGATCCTTCTAGCCCTAACAGTGAAGTGAGAGGGAAAGTCAGAGACTGGAGCATTGAATGTTAGAGATGAAGTAATAAAATCATGAATAATTACATCTTAATTTTCATTATGACTTTTTAAGGAAATTTATTTTTGAGTAGACACAAAATAGCTTTAACAGTTTATATAATTTTACCATTCTTATTTTACCTTTTCCCTTCACTTTTTTTGGGCAAAGTTTTTTAAAGCAAGTCCCAGACAGCATATCATTTCATTCCATGGTATATTTTTTGATAAAGATTTTTTTTTTTTTTTTGAGACAGAGTCTTACTATCGCCCTTGGTAGAGTGAATGACATCACAGCTCACAGCAACCTCAAAATCGCCTAAGCAATTCTCTTGCCTCAGCCTCCGAGTAGCTAGGACTACAGGTACCCACCACAACACCCAGCTAATTTTTGTTGGAGTTGTCATTGTTTAGCTGGCCAGGGCCAGGTTGGAACCCGCCAGCCTGGGTGCATGTGCCTGGCGCTGTAACCACTGTGTTATGGGCACCAAGCCAGCAATTAATTAATATTATATAATTCTCAGTCCAGGCTCAGTTTTTCCCATTGTCTTTAAATTCTTCTAAAAGAAAGCTTCATTCTGCTGTTGTTTGAATCAGGAAGCAGGTTTAGACATTATAATTATTTCTCATTTTATCTGTGACAATTTCCCTCATTTTAAAAATGTCATGTACATGTTGGAGAAATCAGGTCATTTGTCATATAGGTTTTTCCCACAGTTTGGATTTGGCTGATTGCCATGGTGTCATTTTACAGGTGTCATTTTACAGGTTTCTCTGTCCCTAGTATTTCTTGTAAATTGATAGTTTTGTCTAGTAGCTTTATTGGATTCAGGTTCCATTTTTTGGCAGGAATACTTCATACTGTGCCATGGTTCTGTACCCAGGGATGCTGTATACTTTCTTTTATAGCATTATCAGGAGGCAATTTCTTTCTTTTTTAATGACACTGCAGATTGGTGGGTCCAAGTTTAATCAGCTCAATTTATCCTTCATAAAACCTTCCTCAACCTTTCACCTAATACAGTAGTATCAATAACTATTGTGTCTACTTAAATACATTGTTTCATTAGAGTTTGCAAAGTGGTTACTTCATAATCCTATCATTCCTTTGGATTTATTAGCTTCTACAAAGAACTTTTCCCTAGCAACTCTTTGGTGAGTCTGAAAAACAGTCTTTCAGGAAAAGTAGAATAAATGCTTAATTTCTTTCCTTACTTACCAATTTTCGGATCAATTTATCAATGTAATCAATTAGGTTTGGGGGGAGAGGGAAATATTAAGACGTTTTTATGTATTTGAAGTTTTTTGTATATTTAATGGTTTTCAGTTTATCATCATCATTATTTTGGGGCCAATAGGAGCCCCTTTTAGGTTGGGTCCTGCATAGTACTTTAAAATTTATAAAATACTTAACATATATTAGTCATTTGAAGCTCAAAAACAACTCTGTGAAGGTAGGTGTTATTACCTTGTTTTACAAATGAGAAACTTCGATCACATAGCTTGAACCACAACTTGACGTCTATTGCTCTTTCAATTACATATAATAATAGCTGAGAGAATGAGTGTTAAAGGTGATTGAATTCTTTTCCTATTCTTCTTCTCTCTGCTTTTGAGATTAAACAGCAGACATCTTTAACCGTTGGGAATTTGATATTAAGCAATATCCACTTTAGAAGACATTATTGGTAGCAAATGCTGTTGATAACATTGTAACTTAGTAAATAGCCTCTCTCAACTTTGTTTGTGAAGCATTTCAATTTTGATTGCTCTGTATGGGATCTGCCGCTCAGATGTGTGTCATTTTATGGTCTGCTCATGTCTGGGGAGCTGGCATTACACGCTGCCTAGTGTTTTTAATACAGAAGTTCTTCTAAAAGAAACCTTCGTCTCTTGTATTCCAGCCCTAGTTTTAATAGCATAAGCTATTTCCTTCTTATATAGCTTTGTGGGCATAGTAATAAAATAAATACCACAAAATCACTGATGAGATGAAAATTGAGCTCCCTGCCTCTGTGCAGCCATGTAGGTAAAACAGTAATTGGCTCTGATAATAACTTTTGTTCTTACAAACCAAAGTCTAAATGAGAGTCACATTTGATATATATATATCTGCTTGTAATTACTTTCAAAAGGAGAGAATACCAAGTTTAGATTGTTTAGTGACTCAAGATAGATTAAATAAATTGCTATTTTTCTTGACCAATTTAAGAAAAATTTCTGAAATTATTTCTGATATTTATCTTACTACGGTAAAAAAAAAAAAGATTATCTTTCAGGGCATGCTTTTCTGCTTAATGGAATGATTGATTTTATTTTTATTTTTGAAGTCTATAATTGATTTTATTAAAAACCTTATTACTGGGTCTGATAATGCAGCTTATGCTTACAAGTATTTCCCATACATCTCTCTAGATGGTTTATGAAACAAATTTAGGTTTTGAATGTATTTGGTGGTGATTTTTAGTAAAACAACTTGCTGTGTTAATATTGTTTAAATGTAAGTACCTTTGAAATGTTTTTGAAAATAGAATTTAAATCGTGTGCTATATATTTTAATTTTGGTATGTACATGGTGGCTTTGGTGACAAAATAGTGGATGTGAGAATATTAATAATTTTATTTATCTTTTTTGAGGATGTTAATGATTTTAAAGGACGTTTCCCTTTGCTTTAGAAGTCAACAATAAAGAATTGACAGTACAGCTATTGTTCTGTTGGATTTCTAGTTAAATAACTATTTTTTCCAAAAATATCTGTGTCTAGTGTCACAGAAATAGACAAAAACAACTGCATTTTAAATCCAGTTTCAACAGTGATTCTGCATTCAGTAATTTTTTCCCTACATCAGTCCTATAACCACACAAAGTTGATGGAGCATAATAAAACTAAGAAAACTGCTACGGTCTACTGAGTCAATGATCCCAGAATTAAAAAGTTCTAACAAAGCTTAGACATGATAGATGAAGCTATTTTGTATCCAGAGTACGAATTTTAAAAGCACCCTAATTACAGAAACCACCAGTCAATATAATACATATTAGCAATTTCCCAATTCTTGGTAGGATGGAAATGACTCTGAAAGTTTAATTAAGAAGGAAAAAAATTATGTTTAGGTATTAATTTCAATAAAAGAGGCTCCCAGCTTCCATGGAAAATACCCGGGATAGGGCTATGAGTGTGGATTACCCACAGAAGGAAGCCATTTATAATTAGGTACTACATTACTTTTGTCACCATTGTACATGTACCTCAAGGAGAAGGGAATAGACATCCTTTGTTTGCAACCTGTGTCCCAGACTGGTTTAAATAAAGGAGACAGGTGAGGGCAGTTATTTGGAGATTTGGTTTAAAAATGCTGTTTAAAAAATAAAAAGAAGGTTGGAGTTTGTCTTAAGAGAAGATTTACTGAGTCTCATCTTTGCTTACGTAGCATACATTCTGTAGATATTTTTGTGGGCTTCTTCACTTTGATCTTAGGCATAGGCCATAAGCAAAGAAATGGCTGAATCATGAACTAATCTGTCTGGTTCTTACAACCATTTTAACAATTGCATCAAATCATCCTCAGAACCACAGTGCTTAATTGAAAGGAAATCACTTTTTAAAATTTGCTCATGGTATCTCCAACCTCCTTCATAAAATGTCACAAAGGCTGCATAGTCTATGATTCTATTTATATAAAATGTCCAGAAGAGATACATCAGTCCAGACAGAAAGTAAATTAGTGCATTGCCTGGAGTTGGGGGGAAGAGGGAATGGGGAGTGATTGCTAATGGATACAAGGTTTTATTTGGGGGTGATGAAAATGTTCTGGAATTAAATAACGGTGATAGTTAGGCAACTTTGTGAATATACTAAAAACCACTGAATTACACACTTTAAAGCAGTAATAGTAAAGGTATGTAAATCATATCACATTAAAAAGTCACAAAGGACTTCAGAAGTTTTTGGTAATACCATATTCCCTTCATGCCAAATGATCTTACAGCCTCAAATCATAGAATGCCAAAGCTCAGGAATAATTTATCAAGAGAACATTAAGTCTAACTGGCACCTTTTGCAAATAAACAAATTCACTTCCAGAGAGGTGAAGTGACTTACCCAAGGTCACATACAGCATTCCAAAGTAGAATTGAAACCTGAGTGTCCTGACCCCTGTCCAGTGCTCTTTCCTACCACCACTGTGCTGCCCACTCTTGTGATTTATTTATAAGCTTCTCTGCAGTAACTAATTTGAATTTTTAAAATGAGGAACAAGTGTTTTGGACAAGATGCTTTTAATTTTTTCTAACGAAAGCACTAATTATTCTTACAGAGAGCAAAAATTCTCCAAGAAGCAGGAGATAAATTTGTTGTGGTAAATTTACCATGTCCAAACTGAGATTTACCTGTAAATGTTCCTAGAGAAAAGTGGCCACATTAACAGACCGAGGGAGCCCTCTACCTGTGCACTTGTAGTATAGATTTCATTGACAAAATCCTTGACCTGGAAAGCTAAAAATAAATCAAGACTAG
The DNA here is from genome assembly GCF_000181295.1 of Otolemur garnettii. Lineage (NCBI taxonomy): Eukaryota > Metazoa > Chordata > Mammalia > Primates > Galagidae > Otolemur > Otolemur garnettii. The sequence continues at coordinate 19,719,080 of NW_003852406.1, forward strand.
GTATTCTAGTCCTTTGTCTACCTTGGTTGGCTTCTAGCGTTATTTTTGAGAAAATGAATGGTGTCTGAGATGTATTTGTGTTACTCATAGGATACATAGAAGAAAATCTGCAGAAAGTTCCTTTTCTATAAATAAAAGGGACCAATTTAACAGCCTAAATAAAAGATTCAAATATATGTTTTCTGGTGAGAATTACATTAAAATAATTATTTTCAAAAAACTATATACTCCTTTTAGGATATAAAATGTTAGTAGGCATCTTTTTTTCATCCAGAATGAAAGTTTCATTGTTTCTTTGTTTCAGCCAAAGATAGGGTTGAATGTAAAAATCATGCAGGATCCTGAAAACATCTTCCACAGAGCTGCTATAAATGAGAACTATGGAATCAGTTTGCCATGTGTTACTCAGAGAAAATCATGTGTAAGTAATGAGCTATTTTAATGAGCTCTTTTTTTTTTTTTGAGAATTAAAAGTAATATATTAGTAATGTAAGATATAATGTAGATTTTAAGTGAAGATTGTGATCCTTTTGTCCTTGAAATTTTTAAGAGATGAAATGGAATGGCTTTCATTCTGGTTATAATTAGAGATCACTAAGAAAATGTAAACCTATTTTGAATAACCTCATGAGAAAATGTAAACCTATTTTAAATAACCTCATTCAAGTTTCTCTATTTTGTTTGATATTCCTGAATAATCTAGTGCCATAATTTTAACAAGGAGGAAATAGTGTACCAGCAAAAATAACAGAGAAATTTTAAATATTTTATTTCTTTGATAGTAGCTTACCACTAGAAAAATCAGAAGAAAACAATATAGCACAGTTTCCACATCCATATGCTCATATAATATACAATTTTTTTTTTTGTAGGAGGTATGTTTATTCAATCAATCAATCATTTGGTAGACCAGCAAACATTCACTGAATATACAAATATTTAAGAATGTTATTCTAAACCTGAAACAAGCAGGGACTAATCCCTTATGTCAGCAATATAATGAATGTGAAAAATTATCAAATGTTTGTGTTAAGGGATCTCAGAGTCTTTTCTGACTTTTGTCATTGACTTGCTGCTTCACTGTCCCAAAGCAAGAATTGTACCCTTTCTGGGTTGTGGGGTTTTCTGAAGGGAGTTAAGAGTAGTGCTTCATTTTAACTGGTAAATGATCTAATTTGAGATAATTTCTAATACTGAAAACAATTATTGACATCTGTACTTTTTTAAAATACATTTTAAACCTTTGGCATCTCTCAAAAGCTCCTAAAAATACATAGTTTTGTGAAATCAAAACTACAACCAAGATTAATTTTAAGATTAAATTGCAAAGCCATTTCTAACTAGTGTAATAGTCTCTTAGATTAATCTTCCGAATTTCCTACATAGACATTTTCAATTGCCTACTCCATTCATGTAATCCTGAAATATATTTTATATATTTTCAGTTTCTTTATGTGTGCTTTATGTTATTCTAACAAGTTTGGTTTAAGAGCACTTTGTCATAGAAATACTTTTATAGCCTAAGAAATAACCAGAAAGTTAGATATTTTTATTTCTGCTGAAACTTTATTTAAAATGTCACTGTGAATAATGTGAAAGGGTTTTTATCTGCTTCCCATGAGCCTAGAGCCCTTGAAATAAAAATATTATTTCTCTGGCTGTACAGACAGAAGCAGATTCCTCTTTTGTTGTTGTTGGTTTTTCTCTTCAATCTAGAATTAATATTGGCTTAGCTGGCAGAGTGCTGAGGCTTTGTAGCCCAAGGCAACTGCTGAATTTCATGCAAACTTTCTCTGATGAGTATGAAGTTTTAAAAGGTATGCCTTTAGATTTAGAAAGGATTAGTCTTTGCTTTGTGAATCTGAGTGAAGATTCAGATTTAAATAGAGAAGTAAAGATTACATCCAAAATTTGGGGCAGAATTTTAGTCATTTATTGTATTTTCTATAATTTCCAAATAGAATGAGTGCTTCGGGTATTGTATCCATGTACTGAGCAAAAAGAATTTGGGAAAGTACTTTGCCTTGTATGACATATAAATATTATATGTATATTTATTTACCGAATTAAAGATCCTTTTTTTCTTTCATAAAGCTTGACTCCATACAAATCTATACCAGAGCAATTTAAAATTAGATATAAGTATACCTGTGCTGCTCAAACTGATTATTAGCCTTTTGATCTCAATAATCAATTGGCCCTATCATTTTATGTTAATATAGATATATGATGATATTAACCAAAAAAACAGTATGCATTTTCATTCTGGATTTATAAAATAGGAAGTCCTATGAAGGAAGCATTCAGGTATTTGGTTTTAAACAATGATGTAGAACATTTGGGCATAAATACAATTGTGATTTACCACTTATAAAACTGTTTTTAAAAGCACTTCCCCAATAGAAGCAATACATCTAGGATTGTGATATATAGTTAATTAGAAAAGCAGCATTGAGGCTAATCATTTTAGAACTACTCTAAACACTCAAAGGGGATTATTATTTGGCTGCCGAGGGCCATGTGTTTCCTCACTTCTTATGAAACTTGATCAGCTTGTCAAAAGCCTGTAAATAATCTCAGGCATTTTTGACAGAGCAGATTTGAATTTGTAACCAGTTTACATTATGAGTTCCCTAGAAGCTGATATTTTCTCCATCTTTTGAAGAATGTTTTCTTCCTGATAGTAAGTGGTTGATGAAAGGATTTTAGTGCATCAAAAACACATATAATGACCACCACACACACTGGTATCACAAAACTGACTTTAGAATTTTATACCTTATGACTCTGTTATGTGAAATCAGTTTGCAAAAAACTATTAAAAGTGAAACTCCCTGATGATTTAAAAAAAAAAATATCTTAAATCTGCCAAATAGCAACAAACAGCTCTCTAACATGTTTTTGAGTAGGTCCTATAGGCACTCAGAGGGAAGAAGAAATCCCTGGTCTCGTTCACATTTACTCACTGACATCTAGTTCCAGTTAGACTTTATAATGCAACGTGTTAAAAGATCTGAAGAAAATTTGACTTTGATTTATTCTTTAAAATAAAAAGAGTTTCTTAAAAGGCTTGCAACATGTATCTGTTAGCATGAATTTTAAAAGAACGATTATGAATGCATAACAAAATAGCCAAACAAAACATTGCTTTGAATTGCTGCACAAATAACTCTGATTATAACTGTTATGACCTAGAAAAGAATCATAAAAACATTTTTCTTTCTGGCAAGATATGAGTTGCTGTAGAATTATACCAGTTCTTTGGTCCCACTTTCCAAATAAATAAATATATAATGCAATGTAAACTTAGAACCTTTTATTTATTCATGAGGTTGAATTTAATACTATTATGATTTCTAGATTTTATGAGTCATATGTTATGCAGTGTTTTCCACTAACTTAGTTGGGTAGCAACCACACTTCACAAATCATAGTTTCATTCTTTACTGTTTCACTTGGGGTGTACATAGTAATCTCTCTCTCACTGAAAGCATATTCATTTCTGAAATGATAAAGTAATGGAAAGTGAGGCAATTGTGTTAATGTCAAATGATTAGAAGAAGCACCAGAAGTGAGTGGTGGGGGTAAGGGGGTGGTGAGAAAGAAGGACAATTTCAAAACATGATTGTGTTTTAAGCCCATGCATATGGCCACAATTACAGTCACATCATAATTTGGCAACGGTAGCAGAATTAGATTTAAACAAATTGATGTTACACTGCAGTAATTCAGAATGAGCTTGTTGCATTTATAAACCATAACAAGAAGCAGAGTGAATTAATAAACCCTTCTTGTCACTAAAAATAAAAAAGGGAATAATTGCTGAGATGGAGTTAACTTAACAGATGACTATAGTCAGCATCCTTTCAGCCTAGATATGGGAAAGTGAAGGTCACCCCCATCTCGGATGACAAAGAGGGAACATTTTGTTGGTAAACAAATTAATCTTTTGAAAGGTCGCCATTTGTTTTAAGTTTTTATCCAGTTCTTGTCATCTGGAATCAGAGATTGACTGTCATTTCACTAGGCAGGGGTGCAGTTGAAGCAGACAAAGCTGCTTCTGTACATATCAGCATTCCTTGACAAAACTCAGTGCCTGATTGTGATGCTATGGGCTGCTGGTTTACAGCTGTCTCCGGACAAGAATGGAGGCCCACCCCTGAATTCCAATAAGATGGGCCTGCATATTCCGCCTGCTGTAAGCTGGCCCTCTGCCCACAAGTAAAATGTATTGTAGTTCAAGCCAGCAATTATCTCTTTTACTTCCTTCTGTGCTGCTTCTGTTCCCTTTTTCCAAAAACAGATGTGGGTATTCGCTCAAGTTCTGCATCTATTCTTTCTCACACCTGCCGGGGCAGAATTTTGACAGAGGTAGAGTTTGAGGGAGCCAGCAGACAACAATCAGATGTAATTTCTTTGAGAGCAGTTTAAAAAGAAGATGTTGATTTTTCAGGAAATGTGGAGTCAGCATCTTGATCCCCCTCCCTTTTCCCAGGAGCATTTGGTAAATTAAATTAGTTAAACAAAAGGAAATGGCTTTAAAGACATTCTGAAATGCCATATCCTATTTATGACACACAGTCATTACCCAAGGACTGCGGTGGCATGCACCACATCCCCACTTGTATCATTTTAAAAAGGCTTTTCTTCAGGTCGCTTAGAAAGAGTTTTCAAAAGAGCAGCGACTTTTCGCATCCTACCTGATTCACAGCCTATAATATGTATTCCACCAGTAGGGCAGTAGTGGTGCTGGTGCGGTGCCTTTGTAAGTCACTGCTATTCAGAATTGCAGTTCCGTGTTGGTTTGGAGTAATGGGAAAGCTGAAGAAGGTGATGTGCCGTTGGCTGGTGTATGGCTCTCTCACAAACATTGCTCTGGGAGTGGGGTGAGGAAATTAGAGGCCACTATACCCTCAGCAGATAGCGTTTATAACAAATCTAGCGCTAATGAAGTTCTCTAACAGTTTTAGAATGCTATGTTTCTTGAGCTTCTGTGCTAAGATCTGTCTTGCATTTCCAAATCAACCGTATGTTGGAAAGTGTTTTAGCTCCTAGCATAGTAATTTTGGGTCAGATGGCCTTGTGTGAATCTTTGCTAGATATAGGGGCCCTCCCAGAAACCGCCATCATTTCCTCATGTAAAACATCCTTAATGAGAATATCTGTCTCATAGGGTTGTATTTAAATGAGATAATTCAAAGCACTTAGCAAAGGTCCTGATACAAAAAAGTGCTCCGAAAAATATTAGTTATTTCTATTGGCAATTCTCACATACTGTACTATGCCATTGTTTTATACTGTCATTTAAAATATATTATTGTAGGGGTCTGGGGAAAGAGCCAGAATATTGCTGAGGTCCCCTCCAGGGATACTATTTAATATTTTATATGATTATGCCTTCTTTCCCACACGGATATGAGGATAGGATCTTGTCGTCCGTTTTGTTTGTCTGTTTTCCAAATCCTCCACTGCAGCAAGCAGTGTTTTAGACATAATAGGTACAAAGGAGAGGGCTGGTTTGTCCCCTTCTCTGTCCAGTCTCTGCTTTGAAGCTACATAGCCTGACATGGAGTCTTAAAGTAAAGTAACGTTTTTGCTGGCCCCAGGTAGGCCTGATTACACAGGGCATCCTCCCACTGGGCCATCTGATAGGATTTAGCACTACTGAATTCTCATTACAGCCTTACCACTAGCTAACTAGCTGTTTCCAGAAATAAGTTACTCCACCTCGCTCATTCTCATTTTTCTGATTTGTGAATGGGGGAAGCTAAATGGGGAGGCAGACTGGTGTGGTGGGAGGTTTTGGAGCCAAGTAGATCAGATTTGGGTCCTATCTGCTAGTTTCCTGTTGTTGAACACTAAGTAAGCAAATTCACATCTCAAGTCCTTAATTTCCTCTTCTGTAAAGTCAAGGTAATGATCCTTAGTAGATAAGGGTGTCAAGAGGATTACAGGTAATACATTAATACTGCTGGTACATAATAGGTGCCTCATAAGGTTCTTGCCTTTCTGAAAAATAAGTTAGTATTTAAAATCTGTTGCTTCCTTCTCTCTTATTTACATCTGTGCTTTCAGGAAAAATCTGATTTGGCTCCTTTCACACTCTAGTGTAAATGAGTGACAGGCTCTGGTTTTCAAATTGTTGCAGAGAACTCCAAGGAGTTTTAGATGAGTTGTAAGCATTTAATTTGCATTTCATTTTTATGATAAATTTTCAAGTTATTTTAAGTAAAATATACTGAAAGTTGCTAAATTTTAATGCATTAGATCATCAGGGGATTAATTTGTGCTGTCAGGTTTACTCTGAGTGCGTGTGAGCATGTACATTTGAATTCTCTATAAAGGTGGCTTTTATTAGATAGGGTGTAGCTTTTTATTAGTCATGTTTTGATATTCAAATCTGCTCATATACACTTTCATAAGCATACAAATAAATATGCAAAGATTAAATGAGCTAATATGTGGAAAGGTCTTAAACAATTCCTGGCTTCTGGTAATCATTCAGTAAAAATTAATTGGTATTAGTATTGGAACATATGTGTGCTACTATCAATTAAAAGCCAGATAAGTTCTCTGGTGCACACTTTTGGCACAGCATGATAGTCAACTATACCATGTTCCATCATAAAAATATAGCATTATAGATTTTTTCATTGCTTGATTTAAATTTGGGTTGGTTCTTACATGATTTGACATGAGCTGTGCAATCATTGTTTGACAGTACAGGCTTGCATTGTTATTTTGTTTGCAACTGCAGATAAAAGTCAACAATAAAGCATCATCTCAAAATCTGGATTCAACATGTGAAACAAAATTAGATTGTTTTGAAACTCTGAATATCTGAAAGAGAAAGATGCTGAAATACCTGTAAAAAATTTAAGTAAGATGTGATAGAACATCTTAAAGAAGTATCGAAAAGTTTTTGTTTGTTTGTTTTTGGGGGGGTTGCAGTTTTTGGCCACGGCGGGCTTGAACCTGCCACACCTGGTATATGGGGCCGGCACCCTACTCCTTGAGCCACAGGCACCACCCCGAAAAGTATTTTTGATCACTCAGCCCTTCAATTACAATAGCATTTATTAAGTTTGCCACTGTACTTTATGTACATTATCTTATTTAACCCCTACACCTATAGAAGAGGTGTCATTTTTACAGTCACTTTACAGGTGAGGAAACTGAGACTAAGATTAAGCTACTTGCCTAAAGTTACATGCAGTGAGTAAGGGGAGGCAGGATTCAAATTAATTATAAAATCTATTTGTCAAATCACCCCTAATTGACTATCTACCAACTAACCCTTAATTATTAAGGAACATGAACAGTTGTTAGATATTATTAGTGATTCTATTTTAAAACAAAAAATTCCTACTACTCTTTAAAGCTTCTGGATCATTTAAATTGAAGAAAATTCAGAGATTATAAGTGCCATAATAAATTGTTAGCTATTTGAAATTACTTATTATTCATGTCAAGATTTTCTCCATCTTGTGCAGGCAAAATAAAATACATAAATAAATCATATGCTGTGATGGATGTAAGACCACAGTTATTATTTATAACTCTTGATTTCATAATTTGCCTTCATCAAAATAGTCTCATTATTCCCAGTATTGATTTCTAGTTATATAATTAGAAACATATAAATATGCTTATATAATAAATACACACTATAAATATTTATACAGTAAACAATATAAATATATATTATACTTCTATAATAATGTATAAATATATGCTATATACTTATATGTTTATATATATAATTCAACAATAAAATTATACTAAATTCTTATAAAACTTGCATTTATTTACATTTGCATTTGAAAAACAGGTTCCACTGTTGGAAATAAATTTGAAAATCTTTGGCATAGAGTATTAGCTCTCCCATGAGTATTTACTTTTTAACAAGAGCAAATCCTTTATTTAATTAAAACAAAGGAGTTAAGCTCTATTAAGGGATTTCAAGCATGAGTGAGCAGGGAAAAGAGGGATTTGGGGGATTAAGGAAGAGACCCTTTGCACTCCTCTGGTATCATTCCAGGTCAGCAGCCACCTGCTAACAGGACTAAGCCTTCTTCCTTATATGATTCACTTTACACTTTGTGACTTGGGCTCTGGACTCAAGTATTTGTTTGACTCCATACTAAGAAATAGTGTTTCTTACCTCATAATTCCACTTTGAAGAGCTAAAGTCTTGGTTAGACAAGGAGCCTGAGGCACATCTATGGTAGGTATAAGACATAGGTGTCCACAGCTAGAACTGCATTTTCATGTAATAGGTTCCTGTGTATTTTATTTTATACATTTATAAAAACATTATTCCACTGGGCACAGTGGCTCATTCCTGTAATCCTAGCACTCTGGGAGGCTGAGGTAGGTGGATTGCCTGGGCTCACAGGTTCAAGACCAGCCTAAGCCACAGTGAGACACATACACACACACACACACACACACTCACCCATCTATAAAAATAACTAGGTATTGTGGCAGGTGCCTGTAGTCCCAGCTATTTGGGAGGCTGGGACAAGAGAATCGCTTGAGGCCAAGGGTTTGTGGTTGCTGTGAGCTGTGACGCCATGGCACTCTACCAAGGGCAACAAAGAGAGACTCTTTCTCAAAAAGAAAAGAAAACAAAACAAAACATTATTCCAAGAAGGGGTCCATAGGCTTCACCAGACTGCCAAGAAGTCTATGATGCCCCAAAAGTTAGAGCTCTCTGTGATAGATTCTTTTTTCTTTCACACAAACATCCAGTGTGGGGCAAAGTATGTATAAGAACAGAGAAGTATCCTAAAAACCCTATATGCTTTATGGATGAGATATCTATCTACTTCTCTTAGTTGATGGTATAGAAAAACCTACCAAAAAGTAGATGTATCTAGACTTCCACCCCTAAGTTTTATAAGAAATTACATCTTCTGTATGAGTAAAAATATAAAACTCCATGCTTTTGTCTATCTACTGTTGCTTTTATATTGTATGGAGGAAAATGGACTAGTTCCAAAAGTGATAGTGCTTCCAATAGTATAGTAAGTGTTCTGTTTCAGAGGAAGCAAAGGAAAAGTACTATAGCTAGTAACATGATAGTGTTAGCCACAAGAGAAATGGGCCTAGCAGAATTGTTTTTATCATGGCCCCGTTAATTATCTACTGAGAGGTACTTGAAATGAATAAGTACTATTGCTGTGTTCTCCAATATTTTCTAATCCAGTGTAACTTAAACTGTACCCAAGTACACATTCTTAGCCTTTAAGTCCTCTTTGTTAGAATGGAAGTAAGTAACCATAGACCAGAGTAATTCATCCTACACTGTCTTTAAAAGCATATCCCCTGAATCATATATGTATAGAGTAAACTCAGGAGATATTTCTTTAGTGGAGATTCCTCTCAGGCTGTAAAGTTGGGGAAATTTGACCCAAAAATACTGGATTTATATAGTCTTTTGACTTACATCTCTATTTTCAACAGTAGCCTAAATAAATCTGTTAATGGTGGGCAACTAAGAAGTCTAAAAGCAACCATGTACACATTGTGGAAAAAGTAAGAGGACTTAGGTTTCAGTTTTCTCTTCACCAAGTTGTTATAGGTACATCGCTTAGTCTCTAACATTCCTCGTTTGTATACTGAGAGGATGAATTGGCTTGTTCGGAGTCATCATCAGGGCCACAGGCCTGACTGTATGACTCCTAGATGAATGTTCATGTGGTTTCTTGCGAAACTGCTAGTCTCTCAGGGGAGACAAAATTGTGATCAGTGTAACTGGTGAGTGAAGATGGGCCTTCAGATAGGCCTTAGAGCAGCAGTTCTCAACCTGTGGGTCGCAACTCATAGGAACTGTATTAAAGGGCTGCAGCATTAGGAAGGTTGAGAACCACTGCTAGAGGAACTGATGGCCATTGCTAAAGGAGGGGCAGTGTTCCTTGTAGTTAAACACTAGAAACAGCACAAGCAAAGGCAGAGGTTGAGAATGGTCGGACTAGTGGAGAGTAGCTTAGAGCTTTGCCTAATCATCTTGAATTTTTACAGAGAAAAGCCAAAAGAGGTGGTTGGAGGTGGAGGCCAATAGATGGCTTTGAATGGGCCATTGAAATCTAATTGTGAGATCTCAGTCTGGATCATAAAAGGAAAGGCTTAAGGTAGATAGCTTCTGAAACTAGATCACTTCTCTAGCTGCTCTAACTGAAGGACAGCTTTAGAATTCTTCTGAACAATTCCTATCCCTTGATGTACTCATTGGTCATTAAACTTTATTTCCTCTCCCTTTGACTAGAAAGTAATGGTTCTTTCTTGAATAGCATTATCTCCTGAACTTGGTGGATGGTCATGAAACTGCCTAATTAGAGTTCTACAGACAGCACCTCTCCCTGACAATTTATTTGCACACAACTCTCTGTCCCTTTTAGGTGAATGGCCACTCAAAAATGGCCAATCTGGCTGGATAGCTGGGATTTCCTCTCAACCCCTGACTTTTCTGTCCTAATGTTGAATTCCCCCCTGCTACTTAGGATTTTCCTATAACCCTGTCCTAAGCCCCACTTCTCACCTCTCCTTCCAACATTAGCCAATAGCAGGACTTGCTGGGGTAAGAATAGTGGTGGCAAGAGAGAGCAATTGAGACTAGGAGTGCTTGATTCCTCACAAATGCCTTCTGCCCACCTCCTCTGTTGCAAGTTCCCAGTCTCAGTACTGGACAGTCTGAGCCTCCTGTCCCAATCGCACTTTCTCATCAACTGCCTTCTGATCCTGATCTGCACATGTACAGAAATGCCTGGGAGCCTATCTTAATCTGAATGTTTTTGGAAATGTGGGTATATTTCCAAACTTATCTCTTTGCATTAAATGAAAAAAACAAAAAAGAAAAACTATTTACTTCTTGACTTTTTTCCTCATGTAAGAAGTAAAAACTCTTAGAATGTCAAAAGAGTTTTGACATTTATTTTTGACTGTTATTTTAAAAAGAGTCAGAATATAGGTGTGCTGGGGCAGGACAGGTAATAAGTGACTGGAATGACTGGTATGAAAATGAGGTCCCCATTACTGGGGTGCTGAACTGAAGAGACAGACCCTCCCTACAGGAGGCAAACATCTCAGCTCTTTGGGTGTGAGTTTTCAAAAGAAGCTGGAAATCCATGTCCCATTTTCTAGTGAAATATCCTGATTTTTAAATGTTTGCTCAAATAATTTTTTAAAGACCCTGTGTAGTTCAAAGAAGTATTCTCCAGGTTATACTTGTCTTATTGAACAATAATTTGCTTTAGAAATAGGAGAAAGTATGATTTTTAGATATGATGCTATTAGTGTCTTTCGGGGAGCTGACTAGCAGGTTAGAGCCTTCTAGAATGCTGTTTAGTGCAGCTCAAGGTATAACTCTCCACTTTATAGGTTTAGAGGTTTGATTTTGCAAGAGTTGATCAATCTCTTGGGTGTAGCTGAACTCACAAGAGACTGATGTACAAACTGGAGTGCCACATTATGTATTCTAAGGAGAGCTATGATGGTCAAACAGACCTGAATGTTCAAGTCAGCCTTATTTGACAAACATATTTTCTCCTTATTAGAAAGCTGTGCAGAAAGCCCAGTTAGAAGGCTGCTTAGTGCACAGGGAAGCCGACTAGGGGTAATTAGTTGGATAATCTTCAAATTGAGCAGCATCACACATTGATAATCTGATGCATCCATCTGTGAAGCTATACCTGCCAAAGGAATATGACTACATCCCCATAAAAATTGAGTGCTTTATGGGTACAAAGAAATTATGACTCTCCAATTCAGCTTTATATGATAAATAGCTACTATCTGCTTAGGATTGACTGTGAATTATATTGTACTGTGCTAAATTCCTTATATCACATTAATCCCTATGGAATGACTGATATAATCCCTCATCTTACTGATAAAGAAACTTAAGCTTAAAGAAATTAAGTTACTTACTCCAGTCATTCAATTAGTAAGTGACAGAATTCAGATTCAGATCCTATTTGATATTAGAGCAATGGTTTCTTCCTTTACTAATTTCTACTAGAAAATGCCACTCCCCTTGGCCATCTGGTGACTTTAGTGATATTCAGCAATGAAGTATTTAGCACTTTTTCTAGGATGAGTCTATGAACTTAACTGTCAGAGCTCATACGAAAACTCTGATGGCCATTCCAGAAAAAAAAGTTCCAAAATTACTTGGAAGAATGGACTAGGTGTCAGAACATAGCTTCCCAAGGGGAGTACCTCAAAGGTGACCTTAGCAATATTCAGCAGAGAGGTATGTAGCACTTTTTTAGAATGAGTTTGTGAACTTAATTGTCCAACCTTGTACTACCCACTCAGAAAATACTGCATATGTGTTAAGTAATAGCTAAGATTTCTGAGGGATCCTTTGAGTTGGGCACAGTGTTAAATACATTTTACACAGATTATCTCATTTAATCTTCACAGTAACCCTAAGAGGTAAGTATTATTCCTACATCCATTTCACATCTGGGGCAAAATGCAGTTAAATAAAACTTGCTCAAGGTCACACAGCTAAAAGTCAAAGGGTCATAATTCAGTCAGCTGGTCTGACTTATAGGCTGGCATTTTTAAATCCTTATTTTTTACTAATTCCTGGGTAGCTTTGAGGGTGATGACTTTGACCTGCAGCTGAGGGGCAGATCTGGGGCTTGGTCAGAAATTGCTTCCTTAGTGGCCAAGGAATTTGATGGAGAAATTTCTCTGCCCTGGTCCGGGACAGAAGTGAAAAATCAAAGTACTTAGTAAGAGGCTATATTGACTCAAAGACTAGAACTAGAAGAGGAACTGGTGCTTTTAAGATGGAACTTTCCCCAGCTCGATGGTAAACCCATTTGATGACAGGGTTTACCCTGTCAAGTATAGTGCCAACCCTTGTCAGGAGCTAATATAAATGCTCCTTGCTGTTGATTTGTATGTATATGGTTAATAACTTGAATAACAACTTGTTAAAGACCTGTGTACATGAGTTAGGCTGTGTTAACCTAATTTCAGTAACAAAATACCATGTACCTAATTTGACTACTTTTGGGCCATACCCTCTTTTTGGCCATAAAAATGTCTTTCTAGATCTCTTCAAATAGAATGAATTTTTCCTTGCCTGGATCAGCATAGCATAGCATAGTATGATCTTTCTTTCCTTCTTTCCTCCTTCTCTCCCTCCATTCCTTTCTTCCTTCCTTCTTTCCTTCCTTTTCTTTTTCTTTCTTTTTTCCTTTCTCTCTCTCTTTTTCTTTTTTTTCCCTTCTCTCCCCCTTTACTGCGGGCCGAATGTACCTAGTAATAGTCTCAACATAAGAAGTATGGGACCTATGTAAAGAGAACTCCAAAACCCTAATGAGGGACATCAAAGAAAAATATCTGTAGTAAGTATGCCAGTTCTTCTCACATTAATCTTTATATCTCATGTAATTCCAATAAAAATCCTTATAGGTTTTATTTGGTTTGTGTAGAAGATTAATTATTTTATTACTTTTTAATTATGTCATGTTGTTTTTATTGAATTAAAAACGAAATTTTGTTTTACATATACATGTGTTTTTTTAATCAAGCAAATAAACACAATCTTCATTTATTTCCTCTTTGTTTAAGTTAACATACATTAAAAATTTAGTATATATGACAGACATGTGATTAAGCATACATACAAAATAAACATGTACTAAATGTTCAAAAACAAAAATTAAAAATGTGTTTATTAGGTTTCCACTTTTTGCCTTCACAGAATTAAAAAGGAATTATCTGGTTTCTTTTCTGAATGTATTTATCTTCGTTCGTTCTTTACGAGGTTTTTATTTCTAGTCCTTATCTTAAACATTGTTATTGTTATTAAATTTTAAGCCTTTTTAATTTTGTGAAGGGAAAAAGTAGATTAATTATTTTAAAATTGCCAGTGTTCATCATTGTGATAGACAAAAAAGGCCTTATTTTTTTCCCTAAATAAGATTAATGAAGGTGAACTTTTCATACTACATTTTAAAACATAAGATAAAATTACAATATTATAATAGTAATGTATGTGTAGAAAAATTAACACAGAGATCAGTGGAATAAAAGAGTGAGCATAGAGATTGGCCTTATAAAAAATAACTTAGAAGTAATAAAGGTAACACTGTAAGTCAAAGAGAAAGGAAGGACTTATTAGATGAGTGGTGCCAAGTCACTTGGGTAATGATTTGGAACAAAAAAACCCATTAAGTTAAATTCTAAATTTGCATTCCACACCAAAGAAAACTCCAGATGGCTAAAATTAAAGTAAAATGTTAGGAAAGAGAAAAGTAAGAAAACCTTAGAGAGAACTATTTTTTAAGTTAGCTGAAGGAAGATTTTTTTTTTTAAGCACCCAAACCTCATACAGTATTGACAGTCCTCATCACAAAAGAGTTCTAGGTTTATATTGGGCTCCAACTCTTCATCTGTCGCTAATTCCTATGTGATTGGGTTTTTTTGGAGGGGGCACAAATCACTTATACTCCTTGCACCTTAGTTTGTTCATTGGTAAATTTAGGGTATTGGATCAAATCATCTCTAAGCTCTCTTCTAGCTCTTACCATCCATAATTCTGATTCTGATTAAAGTCTGTTTCCTTCCTTCCTCATTTACGCCCACCAACATGTGACATGCAAGACAGAAAAGCAGACCAGGTGAAAGCATTTTCTATTCTGATTGTGGAAATAAGATTCACAGAAGGTATTAATGTTTTAAATTTACCATTTGTGCATTTAACAAATCATTTGTTACATGCCACTTATGTGTGCTGTAAAATACATAACCTGCATTAGTTAATTTTATTTGTTATCACTTTTAATACTCAGAACATGGTAGAGATATTGTTACTCCCATTTTATAGGTAAGAAACTCAGGATTATAGAGGTTAAGATATATGACCAAGTCGTGTAATCAATAGGTGGTTCTTCAAAATTTGGAGATACACTTGTTTATTTTTGCCAATCTAATTCAAAATCTAGGAAAATTATTCTAGGGGATATTGTGTAAAAAGGATAAACTCAATACACACATATATAATATGAAGATGATCTAATTAATATTCCTTAAAATTGGTTTCATTACTTAATGACTTAATGTTGTATTTTTAAAACAGACTTAATTTGAATTTCAGCTTAATTCCTTCATTGACTTTGGCAAAAGTACCTGAACTGTAAGTGTTCCTAGCCTCCTTTCAGGTTTGTTTAGGCATCTCTTCCCCAGACTTTACTGATACGGCATAGAAATTATGCCAAAGCCCAGTGGAGTTGTTGAAGTACAAATCTCAATACTGCTCAGGAAGGCAGGCCAAATTAAATAAAAGGAGCCCCAGCAGCTCTGCAGCTGTGTGCCAACCCAACTGCTGGGGTGAGGTAAATGAGGACCAAACTTCATTTCACTTATGGTCCCAGCCAGTATTTAAACAAAATGCCTAGAGACTGGCACACTGTTCTGTAATATAGGCATAGATAGCAATAGCAAAAATGATTGTAATAAATGATCAACTCATTCACGAAGTCTTTCTCAGACCTTAACTAGAAGGGCTACCATTTAAACTTATTTCCTCTTACATGGTCTCAAGTATACACATTTTTTTTTCTTATGTGAGTAGTAATACACATAGAGATGCAGAGATAGTCCTTATCATTCTCTAGTGATTAATTTTCCAGAATAAAATTTCTACAGGAATGCCACAAATAAATGTTATTAAACATAGCACCAAAAAAATAGCGATAAGAAAGGATTACATTTATGCCAGTCTGAATTCATCAGAAATTTCTGGGTCCAGGTTTTTCAAGCTCTTTTGAAGAAAATTTTTATATAAAATCAAGTTATCACTTGCCTTTTAACTTTATAGAGTGGCCTACTGTTAACAAATGATAGCAATATAGTGGTTAGCTGTGTATTCATCCTTGGATAATTTTTTCCCCAAAATATATCCCAAAGAGTACTGGTTCTTTGGAATATCAATTAGTATTCTATGAAAGGAGTTTTGAGGCCCCATAAAATTGGGAAAGATGAGATGAAAGGGAGTCAGACTAATTTTTATGCTTTTAGGCCCCCTGAAGTCACTAACATGCTGACGTGAACTAGGACTTTCTATGGAGGAGAACGCAGTTAGCAATGCTCCCCAAACTTCCTCAGAACCTCTTTCTGCAGAGCAGCTCGCATGACTATATTCCAAGGAACATACTTAGGGAAATTTTGCTTAAGTGCTAGATTTTAACTATGTTAATAGAAACATTTCTAGATTCTATTTCATACTTTCCTTCTTTTGTCATATTTTACTGGAAGTTAATGTTTTCTTGGGGCTTGATGCATCACAATAAACTCTACGTGATGTGCCGTGTAAAGTTTGTGGGACATGCAGATGTTCGCACCTCACATAGCTGTGCTGTGTTCAGAAGACCGTTCCTCCTCCTCCGTGGTCATCTCCTTTCACCACATTCTTTGAGTCTCTGTTCAAAATCCCCTTGCCACTTTGGCTACTAACTACTCTCTTATCATCCTAAGACCCCTCCCAGCTCTGAAAACCTGACCCTATATGTGGCCTTTCTCTTTCTTTCTCTCTCTCTTTCCTTCCTCCCATTCTTTTTCTTCCCTCTATCCTTTCCTCTCTTTCTTTATTTTGTTGTTGGCTTTTTTTTTTTTTTTGCAGTTTCTGTCCGGGGCTGGGTTTGAACCTGCCACCTTCGGCATATGGGGCGGGTGCTATATTCCTTTGAGCCACAGGGCTTGCTTTGTTTTTAAATTTTATCTCTTTTTATCCAGGCTTGCTTTTTATTTTATTTTTATTTTATTTATTTATTTTTATTTATTTTTTATTTTATTTATTTATTTTTCTTTTTTTAATTAAATCATAGCAATGTACATTAATACTATCATGGGGTACAGTGTACTGTTTCTGTATACAATTTGAAATACTTTCCTCCAACTGGTTAACATAACCTTCATGTCTTTTTCTTAGTTATTGTGTTAAGACATTTATATTCTACAATTAGAGAGATTCACATGTACCCTTATAGGATGAACCATAGGTATGATCCCATCAATCATTCTCCCTCCACCCACCCACCACCCTCCTCTCCCCTCCCTCTCCCCTCCCCCCATATTCCTGGGCTAAAATTGGGTTATGGCTTTCCTATGAAAGATATAAATTAGTTTTAAAGTAGGGCTGAGTACACTGGATACTTTTTCTTCCATTTTTGGTATACTTTGCTAAGAAGAATATTTTCCAGCTCCATCCATGTAAACATGAAGGAGATAAAGTCTCCATCTTTCTTAATCACTGCATAGTATTCCATGGTGTACATATACCACAATTTATTGATCCACTTGTGGATCGATGGGCTCTTGGCCTTCTTCCATGAATTATGGAAGAATTAGCAATTCATAATTAGCAATTATGAATTGGGCTGCAATGAACATTCTAATACAAATATCTTTATTGTAGTGTGATTTTTGGTCCTCTGGATATATACCTAATAGAGGAATTATAGGATCAAATGGCAGGTCTATTTTTAGTTCTTTAAGTGTTCTCCAGATGTCTTTCCAAAAGGAACGTATTAGTATGCAATCCCACCAGCAGTGTAGAAGTGTTCCCTTTTCTCCACAACCATGCCAGCATCTGCGATTTTGTGATTTTGTGATAGGGGCTAATCTTACTGGTATTAGATGATATCTCAGAGTAGTTTTGATTTGCGTTTCTCTGATGATTAAGGATGGTGAGCATTTTTTCATATGTTTGTAGGCCATACGCCTGTCTTCTTAAGAGAAGTTTCTCTTCAAGTCCCTTGCTCACCCTGAGAGGGGATCATTTGTTCTCTTCTTGCTAATACATTTGAGTTCTCTCTGGATTCTGCTTATTAAACCTTTGTCGGAGACATAACCAGCAAATATATTCTCCCGTTCTGAGGGCTGTCTACTTGCTTTACTTACTGTGCTTTTGACTGTGCAGAAGCTTTTTAATTTGATGAGGTCCCAGTAGTGTATTTTTGATGTTGCTTCAATTGCCTGGGGTTCCTTTTCATAAAATTTTCGCCCAGGCCAATTTCTTCAAGTGTTTTCCCTATACTTTCTTCTAGTATTTTTATAGTTTGATGTCTTAAGTTTAAATCTTTAATCCAGTGAGAGTCAATCTTAGTTAGTGGTGAAAAGTGTGGATCCAGTTTCAGTCTTCTGCAGGTCACCAGTCAGTTCGCCCAGCACCATTTGTTAAATAGGGAATCTTTTCCCCCCTCAATGTTTTTAACTGGCTTGTCAAAGATCATATAATGCTAAGTAGCTGGGGTCATCTCTTGGTTCTCTATTCTGTTCCATACATCTACCTCTCTGTTTTTGTGCCAATATCATGCTGTTTTGATCACTATGGATTTATAGTATAGTC